>NC_139659.1:14949167-15299167 GCF_951799395.1 Argentina silus | reverse complement strand
CCAAAATAGACTATTTGACATCAATGATAACAGCTTGAAGTACTACATGAATCTCAGAAATCTGTAAGTATTACTCATGTGCTGATCAAGATTGTGGCATTTTGTACAATAGGCATTCTGTACAATAAACTATGCACCTACAGTCAATTTCATTAAGTATGACGAACTTTGCTAATACACAAATGTGACCATGAATAATTATATGTTCTCTTCTTTCTAATTCCCTCTCCAACAGAACTGTGACAAATACTAGATTAACTTCTATATCATCAATGGCCTTTTACAACAATACAAGACTTCAATATGTGTAAGTAGTCTTATTCAACATCCGTTGTTTATGCCTTTACCTCAACAGCAAATTTAGGAGCCACCAGACAGGCTCAGTTTATGGAAAACCAATTAAGGGGAATTCATGCTGTAGGGAAGATGGGATTTAAATTCTTACCAGCCTCACTGTAGGCCCCATTCCAGCCAGGCTCGTAGGTTTGAGGACAGGCTTATGGTACTGTAGGATAACCAGCAAACAATGAACAGGATAGCAAAATATTCAATTCAGCATGGTGGAATACCATGGTAGGATTTGAATGAGAAATATTTGTATGCATTATTTATGACAGTAACCTTACATTATACTGTACATACATTATAACATGCACACATACACAATGCAATATATATGGAGGTTTATATTTATGTAACCTTATTATGCATTTATGGCATTTGTGTAACATTATTTTGACTTGTAGGAATCTGAGAGACAATAACTTGTCAACACTATCTTGGAGGACATTCCAAAACGTAAACATGACATATTTGTAAGTATCTTCTATCTATTGCAAGACTATGAACCTCTTAGTCTGTGTGTGTGTGTGTGTGTGTGTGTCTGTGTCTGTGTGTGTGTGTGTGTGTGTGTGTCTGTGTG
This sequence comes from Argentina silus, assembly GCF_951799395.1. NCBI lineage: Eukaryota > Metazoa > Chordata > Actinopteri > Argentiniformes > Argentinidae > Argentina > Argentina silus. The sequence goes on along the minus strand of NC_139659.1, from coordinate 15,298,245 downwards.
TCTGTGTGTGTGTGTGTGTGTGTGTGTGTGTGTGTGTCTGTGTCTGTGTCTGTGTGTGTGTGTGTGTCTGTGTCTGTGTCTGTGTCTGTGTCTGTGTCTGCGTCTGCGTCTGCGTCTGTGTCTGTGTCTGTGTGTTAATGCTCTGTCTCTGCCCTTCAGGCTCCTGTCTGGTAACCCTCTGGAGTGTGTGTGTGAGAACATATGGATCAAACTGAGACTGCAAGAGGACATTGAGAGTCAAGAGATACAATGCATAGACGACAGAGGACGGACCAAGTCCTTCTCCGAACTCTCCCCCCCAGACTGTGGTAATGTAAAACCCTGAGACAGGGTACAGCATTGAACATGAAACATGTCAAAACAGGCACATGACTGCCAAAGAGAGACAGACGGACAGACAGACAGAGACAGACAGAGAGAAAAATGACTAAAGTGTACTGAGCAAGTGGTCGACCATACAATGACAAGAAAGAGTGGGGACACGAGTTAACTTGAACAACTAGGAAGCCAGTAAACAGTTTGAAGTCTAAATTGAATGAAGGCCATTCAGAAGCTGTTATGGTACTGCAGAGGTGATCATTAAAAAGGTTATTTTCACATTTTGTCTCACAGAGGCTCCCCAAGCAGAGGTCAGTCCCTCTGTCGTCACAAAGATGGAGGGCAGCGATGTCACAGCAACATGTAGGGGGTCAGGGTCCCCTGCGCCTGAGATCCAGTGGAACTTCGACATGCTCTCCACAAGCTATGAGGTGAGATGATCTTCCTATTGCCGATGCAGGACACAACCCTCCACTGCACTATAGTTGTATCCTCATAAGGCCCTGAGCTTTTCCTGACCATATGACCTGACCAGGGAACATTCTGGTGGTGCCTAGTTTTAGACGGTAACTGATCAGACCTTAACACTGTAACACTGTGCTCAGTGTCTTCACCTATAACTCTTGTTGATAGCATTGCAATACAGTTTGATTTGATCTTGATGACATTGCCCCTAACTGCCTGTGTTTACAGATAGATGCCTTGGAGCTGGAGAGCAGTCTGACCCTGTCCGGCCTCTCCCCCTACGACAACGGCAGAGTGATAACCTGCAGTGCTGAGAACATGGTCGGCCAGACCGAGGTCACGCTCCAACTCAACATCCTCTGTAAGGATGTGTGCTCTGTTGTCTGCATGCCTTTTCACTACTCATCAATCTACTACAGTGTACCGTATATTAATCATGTGTTGATGGTCGACATTATGAACAACCTCCTCTGCTGCTTGTGCGTCAGGGAAGGCTGGTGGAGGTAGAAATTGGAGAACGGGCTCATTAATTGTAATGCAAATCAAATTTGATACCATTCCTCATTCCATTCCACGCATTACAATGGGCCCATCCTCTGATTTCTGCCTTCACCAGCCTCCCCTGTTGTGTGTACCCCTCTGAAAGGAGGAGCTCTACAGTTGTCACCGCTATGGCTTCTTCAGCAAGTCGTATTTACTGTACATGTGTCCTGTCACTTTGCCATGCTCCTCCTGGTGCCCTGCTATACTACTCCTCTTGTGTAGTCCTCAATCTACCGTACTCGTCCTCCTCCTCCTCCTCCTCCTCATCCTCCTCTTTCTCCTGGTGTATTGCTCCCAGTACCCTGCGATTACTCTTCCTCTCCTCTCCTCTCCTGTTGTTGCTGTGTCAGTTCGCCCCACTATCCTGCAGCTGCTGGAGCCGGAGAACCACCACCACTGGTGCATCCCCTTCAGCGTGACGGGGAACCCCAAGCCAGAGCTGCAGTGGTACCACGAGGACATGGTTCTCCACGAGCAGGACTTCATCAGTACCCAGATCCACGAGTCCACCGAGAGCGAGTACCATGGCTGTCTGCAGCTGGACAACCCCACACACATCCACAATGGCGAGTACACGCTGGTGGCCAGGAATGAGTTTGGAGAGGACCAGAAGAAGGTCTTTGCTACTTTCCTCTTCCCGCCTGACATTGGACACACAGGTATCCATCGCACAGTTGATTATATGTCTGTAAGCTGTGTCTCATACTTAGGTTTTTTTTTTTTTCAAGACTGTATGATTTAACCAGGAAAAAACATGTTTTTTTTTGCCTATAACCTGTTCAGGAAAAACTGTGTGTATGAATAACATGAATACTCTTTCTCTTTTTTATTTTTTCAGATGAGACATCAGGCTACTATTGTAAGTGTTCATTAATTACAGTACCTGAATGTTTAGTAGAGGCACTGCTCATTGAATATTGCTTAAGCTAGGAGAAATTATTTTGAAACTTACTGTTACAGAAATATGCAAGAGTACGTTTCTCTTGACATGGTATTAAGTTATATGACGATGAAGATGATAACGATGAAGATGAGGGTGATAAAAGAGGTGATGTCTCCTCATCCTTGTTTTCCATGTCCTGCGTTGACTGTGCTGCCTATGGTGTGTGATGTCATCCTGATGCTTCTCAGACACTACTGGTACGTGTTTGAACTTTGAAAAGCTGTGGTCAGTGTTACACAACACATAACACCTCTAACACAACTCTAACACAGTGTATACAGCTCTAAGTCGAATATATCTAAAGTCATTTTGATTCAAGAAACATAAGAAATGATCTGCTGGAGTTGTTGTAAACAACTAATAAGAAAGGACAATTCTGCTATGTACCACAATGTAAATGTATGTAGCCTATGTATTCATTCTGCATTAAATCTGACCTGTGCTTGGTGTTTTTTCACAGACTCCCCCACTGCACCTCCACTGGATGATGGTGTTGCAGTAAGTGATCATACACTCAGTGGTCTTTCATGAATGGTTATTGGTTATATTGCACTGCAGCACTGCTGTAGGCAAGAATCTTCTACTGTACTGGTGAACGTTTCCTCTGCAGGTGTACGTCGTGGTGGGAATCGCTGGCGTTGCATTAACTGGATGTGTTCTCATGGTGATCATTCTAAAATATGGAAGAAACTCAAAGTTTGGGATGAAGGGTAAGCTTGTTTGTTTAATCTTAGCAACAGTAATGTTTCAGGACTGAATGGTAACATGCAGGAGTCAGGACCTAGCAGGATTTCTCTTTGGAATATTAACTTCTTATTAATAAATGCAAAGAACATTCAGTTGACTAGCTTGTTTAGCCGTGTTCTTGCGTAGGTATTATTGCCACAACTTCCACTCATGTTTGGTTTCCTGTTGTTTTTTTAAGGCTCTTCCTCAGTCATCAGTAATGATGATGACTCTGCCAGTCCTCTTCATCACGTCTCCAATGGCAACAACACCCCATCGTCCTCGGAGATGGGCCCAGACGCTGTGATCATTGGAATGACGAAGATCCCTGTCATCGAGAACCCACAGTATTTCCGCAACTCTGGCAGCATGCTGAAATCGGACACGTGTGAGTTACCATGGTGCAAGGTCTGCTGGTGGTAACCTAGTCTTTTTCGAATAGATCTTTGTCGGGCTGCGACCGGACAGTATAGTGAACTTCCTGCTATTTATTACCATGGCGATGACATTGGTTGACTTCTGTTGAGTGACGTACAGCTAAATTGTAATAACAGATAAACACTGTTCACATTCCAGACAGACACAATGCTTTTACAGTAGGTGGCACAGACAGTCTGACAATCCTGTGGTAGTAAAAATAGTGCATTGTCTATGAGGGCCTCTCAACAGTTGTAGACTGACTGATAATTATCTCTAACTTGTAATAACTTTGTCTGTTTGCACCTCACAGTTGTCCAGCACATCAAAAGGCACAACATCGTTTTGAAGCGGGAGCTGGGAGAGGGAGCTTTTGGGAAGGTCTTCCTGGCTGAGTGCTACAACCTTTCCCCAGACCAAGAAAAGATTCTTGTGGCAGTCAAGGTACGGAATCACCTTTAAAGTCAATTATGAAAAATATTGACACTCATATAGGAAATGCGACTCACATAGCATGACTTGTAGAGGTCTATGTACTGTAGGAGATTGTGTGGTCTATTGAGTGAATATACTCAGTTAACCAATTTGAGGGCATTGTGTGTGTGTGTGTGTGTGTGTGTGTATGTGTGTGTGTGTGTGTGTGTGTGTGTGTGTGTGTGTGTGTGTGTGTGTGTGTCTGTCGTCCACAGACACTCAAAGAGGCCAGCGAGAGCGGCCGTGCAGACTTCCACAGGGAAGCAGAGCTGCTGACCAACCTGCAGCATGAGCATATCGTCACATTCTACGGCGTGTGTGTGGAGAGCGACCCGCTCATCATGGTGTTTGAGTATATGAAGCATGGGGACCTCAACAAGTTCCTCAGGTACTTATCTTTGGCCCAGTGGCCCATTTTCATCTGTGTTCATTCTACTGTACTATGGTACACTTTGGACTCATGAGTATCAAGCTTGCAGTCATCAGAAAGTCCCTAAATTGGGACTGGTAAACAGCATGTACTTCAACTAGGTTTTAATTAATGGGCGCTAATCAGGAGTGGACTGTGCCAGGCTTTGTGTTTGATCAATGTCATGTTGTGTTGTGTTGTGGTGTGGTGTGGTGTGGTGTGGTGTATTGTAGGTCTCATGGTCCTGATGCTGTACTGATGGCTGATGGACAGCACAGTCTGATGGTGGAACTGACTCAGTCCCAGATGCTCCACATCGCCCAGCAGATCGCTGCAGGCATGGTCTACCTGGCCTCCCAGCACTTTGTCCACAGAGACCTGGCCACACGCAACTGTCTGGTGGGGGAGAACCTGCTGGTCAAGATAGGGGACTTTGGCATGTCCCGAGACGTATACAGCACGGACTACTATAGGGTGAGTCTGTTTTCTCTCTATATATCCCCCCCCCCCTCTCTCTTTCGCTCTTTCTCTCTTTCTCTCTTTCTTTCTCTCTTTCTCTCTTTCTTTCTCTCTCTCTCTCTCTCTCTCTCTCTCTCTCTCTCTCTCTCTCTCTATCTCTCTCCTGTCGCGCGCACACACACACACATTCACAAACATGTAATTAGAATTTTTCATTGGTTTTGGTTTGAAATAACCATGCAGTTACAGCAATAGTAATTTTTAGCCAGAAGTATTTTATCTATTTTAATGCCATTTAAATGCAAATTCTATAATCTGCATAGAATTACTGTTTCCATGGTAATAGGGGGCAACAGTGCAAAATGCACCGGCAGTTTTTCTTTCCTGAGGAAGTAGTTAATGCTTTACAAATGCGTTATCTTCTGTCCTATTCATTAAGGTGCTCTAAAATACAGAGAGTTTATGAACACCCCCCACCCCTCGTTATCCAGCCTCTCCAGCCACTATCTCGTATCATCTCAGTCTCCTGCTTGGGGTGAAACATTCTTCTACAGTATATTTCAGGCAGTCATTTTAAGTCAATGGTATGAGGATAACATATTTGAGTGAGACAATTCCTTGCTCTCACACGAACACACACACACACACACACACACACACACACACACACACACACACACACCAAGGCCTGAGGCCTACAGTGCCCTCTGCTGCTGAGTGTCCCTTACGAAAATCAATACAAAACAGATGAATGAAACTGAGACGCATCAGACCCAATCAGAAAAACATATGAATAGGCCCACTCACTAATACACGCTATCAGCCATTGTGATCAGTTGAGGAAGATAAACGAAGCAGCTGAGCTGAGCATGACATGTCTGAACACATTCAGTAGTAGAACACTGTGCTAGTTAAACCTACAGTCATATCAAAATGAGTTGAGAAACAGGATCTTGTTTTGCTGTGTCTGTCTGGAGCGTCCAGGCCATAGGGTATAGAATAGAGAATCTTTATTATTATTGTCATGGGGTTGTACAGCAAGCAGTCAATCCGACAATAAAACACTTAATTCAGTAAATAACAATGAAATCAATACATCCTGAAATGCTACTGATACAAAATTATAGTACAACAATATACAACTGCAATATACATTATTGTGTAGGTTAGGTTAGGTTAGATACTGTTACTGATGGATTGTGTGTTGTTGTGGGTTGTGGCCTCCAGGTGGGTGGTCATACGATGCTGCCCATCCGCTGGATGCCCCCAGAGAGCATCATGTACCGGAGGTTCACCACGGAGAGTGACGTGTGGAGTCTGGGCGTGGTCCTCTGGGAGATCTTCACCTACGGGAAGCAGCCCTGGTACCAGCTCTCCAACAACGAGGTCAGAGGTCACCTGTTATACTGTTACACTGAGACTGGAACACTGCATTCAGATTGTTCAATTAACTTTGATTCAATTCAATACAACTGTATTGATCCCTGAAAGGCAATTACAAGGGCATTGTCAGTACAGGCAACAATAGTCACATACATCCGAACATCCAAACAGTATATATAGCAGCACACAACATCAACACAACACATATGGGCCATGTATAAGCATATGTATAAGCGTTCACATATAACATATATAAGCGACTGTAAGGAGGGAGGGGGTTAAAGTGTGATGTTGTTCATCGTGTACAAACAGGCGTGTGGCGTGTGATTAGTCATGTGACCAGTAGTAGTGACCGGCCTGTTCCTTCCATCCTGCAGGTGATTGAGTGCATCACTCAGGGGCGTGTCCTCCAGCGGCCGCGCACCTGTCCAAAGGAGGTGTACGACCTGATGTTGGGCTGCTGGCAGAGAGAGCCCTACATGAGACTCAACATCAAGGAGATCCACAGTCTGCTCCAGAGTCTGGCCAAGGCCTCGCCTGTCTACCTGGATATACTGGGCTGAGTGAGTGAGTGAGTGAGTGTGTGTGTGTGTGTGTGTGTGTGTGTGTGTGTGTGTGTGTGTGTGTGTGTGTGTGTGTGTGTGTGTGTGTGTGTGTGTGTGTGTGTGTGTGTTCAGGTGTTCATGCCAGAGAGAGAGAGTATATGTATTTGCTTGTGTGTGTGGTATTGATTGTGCTTCTGCCTCCTCGATCATCACATAGACAAAAGCCTTAAATTTGATTGAGATCTTTATTTCCTTTCTTCTCCATTTGAAGACATTTAGGGCCTGTTTCTCAAAACCAGATTGAATGCATGCAGGATTGCCTAATTCTGATTTTGTTAATTGAGAAATGTTTCATAAAAAAAATGTTTCATGAACATTGCTTAATTTTAGATTACTACTCCTGGACTGTGACTGGCAGTTTTAAATTAATCTTAATTATAGTCAACAACTGAACAATCAAGAACAATTGAAGCCATGTTCATGAAACCAAATGATCAGTGATCTTGATTAAAGAGCAATTCGGTCAAGGAATAGGCTTAATCTGGGTCCTTGAAATAGGTCCTTCATGTATCTTGTGTTATTTGACTCTTGTACACTGTATTAGCCTAGCTGGGGATGAACAAAGGGAAAATGACTGCGTGTCAAATCATCATGGACAATGTATGGACACTTTCCAACATGGATACAGCTTTTACTTTTCCTTCTAATATAAGAAGGAACATCTTGTGGATCAACATACCGTAAAAAGTTGAAATGTGAAGAAAAAAAATACATTACAATGAAGTAAGGCTTACTGCTTTTAAGTGTCATGGACTATTTTTATGATGTGAGAAATTTGTAATTGATGTAAGGGGCTCTTGACTGTGTTTGTTTCCATGCCAAGTCATGTTGTTTCCATGTTGATTTGTGACTGTCTGACCTCAGTTGGCTCGGCCAATCAGAGAGCAGAGCTGTGGAGTTGATCTGTTCTGGTTCCGTTCAGAGAGAATGCGCCATCCATCCATCAACACAACACTGTCAATCCCCTGAACCTTGATATAGATATGTGCATATTACGAAAAACGTTTTCAATGTAAAAAGAAAGTTTACCTTCTAAAAGACATGGGCATCTCTGCCAAATTAGATTCATTTTTCTGAATTGTTTTTTATTTTATTTTTATGAATGTTCATCATCAGTGGTCTTTTATATCTGATTATATTTTGCTAGCTACTGAACTTCATTTCCATTTTAGGATGTGTAAAGTGTTTTGAATGTGGTTAGAAGAATGCACTACTCATTTGACAGTGTTAACTGGATAACTAAAGCACAGTGAATAAGGACCATCCTGGTGTTATGTGGTGGAGGAGTTGTGCTCATCCCAGCAGTGGGGACGTTGAGCATAACAGAATGTTTCTGCCGTTTTTGTCGTTTGTGGAGAGCACATTCACCAGCAATGGCATGGAGCATTATCCTCTGCATTGTGATTCTATTGGCGGCCCATTATTCTACTCCATGATTTTTGTTTGTGCATCTTCAAAGGCAGCTTTACAAATGTCGCTGCTGTTGTTGTTGTTGTTGTTGTTGAAGTTGTTAATGTTCTACAGTATGAAGCTGATAAGAAATGAAGGACTTTGCCTTTGAGGAAACACATTTTGTTTCATTTTCACTGGGAATTGACAGGGTATTGCTGCTGTTTACAGTATCAGCCTTTGGTTAGAAATGATTTAAAGGATTGATTTGGTGCAATTCCCCTATTGTGAACATTTCAGCTTTTTATGCACTTAAATTACTCATGTATTTGTTTACATACTGTATATTATTTCAAACAATGATGTGATATTCTGTGATCTTCTATCGTCTGATATAACTCAGTAACCTGTATTGTAGCGGTTGTGAGAGTATCTTTGAGTCTGATCCCCAACATGGTTGTACAACAGCCTCTATCAGAGATGTGATGACTTAACACTAACACCTACACTCATACATGGACAGGTCTGAAGCAGGGGACCAACATACTTAGTAAACTATTACCAAAACAACTTCTCATCAACCGCAATAGGACCACTGCTTGTTCATTTCAACTGCTTGTTCGTTTCAACAACTATTGTTGGTGGAATGTCGATCATGCATTCATGAGAGAAAAGATGATAGGGGTCGATATGGGAGAGAGACTGTAATGTACCAGTACTCCGCTATGTACGTAAGGTATTTACAAGCATATTGTGCATTTATATAATCAGCATCAACAATCTTACAACGTTCTCTTTGCTGTCTATACAGGAGTAACTGTTATTCATTCACAAGTGAGCACTAAACCACTGTTTATCAGTGATACTACAGAGACTTGACTATGATCATAGATATTGGCTTTTGATATTGAGATTATCTAGTGCAGTTATCCCCACTGCTTAGACAATAGGTTATTCTAAGTGCACTTCATAATGTTCTTTAGTGAGACAGAAATGCACACTAAAAGCTCCTGTGCTCTGAAGTACAGATGTTTAAGTCATCCTGAGGCCTGTTGCATTCTTTACTGAACAGAAATATGTCCCCACCCAGCTATGTTGAACTGCAACATAAATAATGATGACAAATCCTGACACATTTGTTTGGTGACAGTCGTCAATGGTTGATTCTTTCTTGAACAGCATTACAGCATTAGTCAGTTCTGTACAGTAGTCATGTGTGTCTGCTCTAACTAGTCAGCCTGTAACCTGCCGTCCATCCTGTACAGTTCTGATATTTGTCTATATGAATAGTATGTTCTATAGTATATTCTGTTTTAAACAGGTAACATGTCAAATATGTGACATAAATTAAGAAAATGTGTTATGGGCCACTGGCAATACATACTATATATGTAAATACAATTTTATTTGTGCTAAATTGTATGATTTCTTTGTGCTTGTTCATAATAACAGTGAGGATACGATCCTTTTTTGCGACTTTTTGAACTGGAGATGAATTTCTTTAAGCGTCTCAACAACGTCTTTTCTCGATGACGAGGCTGATTCAGTAATATCCCAGCTCTCCCTGTTCTCCAGTATGTTGGAGAGATCTACGAAGGCTGTGAGAGAGATGCTGTCTGTCTGTCTGTCTGTCTGTCTGTCTATGTGAGGGCCATGTCTGTCTGTCTGTCTGTGTGAGGGAGACTATGTTACCTGCAGCACCACAGGCTCCCTGCCACTACACAGGTGACCCATGGGACCCAGGCCATACTTCACTCCTCCCACCACTCATATCTGACTGTAGCCTTTTTTGGTCTTCTTTCAGATGAATAACTGTGACTTTGCATCATGAATAGTATATTATTTTGAATGTAATCTAGAAGGGATGGGACCTTTTTTGAATGTAATCTATCTTGGGGGAGGGGGGATTATTTTGTAAATATAAAGCAGAATTGCAGTTTTCATCCATGTGCAGATAACATGTTTTGCTGTACGAATGGAGAAAGTATGTGTGAGTGTGTGAGTGTGTGAGTGTGTGTGTATGTGTGTGTGCACGCGCACGTGTGATACCCTGAGCTGCAGTGTATGTGTTTTTTTTTCCTCCTGGCAGATCCCTCTGCTTAAATATCAGTCAATTCGATCAATCAACTCTATGCTTTGTGCACCACGTGAGTAGCTTCTCTGCAGTTAATGGAAATGTTCCTTGTAATACTGTGCATTTAATAAAGGTGGTATGTCTTACAATAACTTGTGTCTTTTCAGAATTCCAGTTTGAATGTCACATTTCATTACATGATATTGAAATCCATTCATTATTACAGTATAAATCTTTAAAAGATTAAAAGACATTTCTACTCCTGATTGACATTCCTACTTATTTCTAGCGCCTCTGAGCCTCTTCAAAATGCTGCTCAATAGTTAAAAAGTCCAATGAAGTCATAAAACTCATATTAACACTGATTATCCATCAAATTAATGACTTCATTTTCATCTTACATGTTGCATACAGGCTGCTTCCCCGCACACCATTCTCTCATTGAATATTTGCCGGAGGTTAGCTCAGTAGCCACAGGATAATAGCCTCATCTGATACAGGCACCTTATCATATCTTCCATTGCTTTACTGTTCCACCATCAGTTCCACCATCAGTGTGTTGGGAGGATTGGCTCTGAAAGTGCTGGCTCTTATTTGACATGTGCGCTGTTGCTTACAGTGGCTATTCTAGAAGGGTCGCCACTCAGCGCCGTCATGAAAGGCATTCCAAGGGCAACGTTTGTGTCTAACAATAAACACAGACAAGTGACAGCAGCAGCTGCCCAAAAGTATCCATACATGGAGGAGACAAATCGATTATAAGTTGCGTTGGTGCTACAATCATTCAGAGCAGCGTGTGTTGTGCAGCTAAAGGTGAACAATGCTGGTATGTACAGTGTGTACCGTACATGTAGAGATGATCAGCGTTGGTATGGATTTACTGTGTAGAGGTGAGGCACTGTATGCAGGACATGGGTGAGGCAGTGTTGACAGTCAAATGAGCCAGTAGTTTAATAGTGACAGTAAGTACTATTTTCACTGCTTATGTTCACTGCTCAGTCATATTTGTGGTACATGGGTGCAGCATTTGCAGTGGACAGCTAATAAAGAGGTGAAAGCAAACTGGTCCAGTGGTGTTGATGGTCTTCAGACCCACAAGAGTTGGTGCCACCCGAGTCAAGTATTTCCTTACTACTGCGACAGCAATTTTGGTCGTACACAAGTGGAAAATCACTTAAAAGCCCACGAACATAAAGATGCATGCAGAAGCTCAAGTAAAATGCTGTCACAAAGAGCAAGAAGGGGGCTTGGTTTCATCAAAAGCTGTGCGCAGTTTTTATTGTAGTATTCTAAATTTACATTAAAAAAAACAAAGTCTGCCCATGTCCTAGAACCATTATGAAAGTTAACGCACAAATTCAATATACATCTCATTGTATTTTACATAGAGGATAGGAGAATAGGCATGAAGGTGGCATGATTCATCACAAGGCTTAAAAGAATCAGAGAGAAAAAAAAAAGAATAAATAGAAGGTGCTATCCTTTGCAGAGAGAAATCAGAACGTCTCTCTTGAAAAGTTATAACGAAAACAATGCCTGCAATGTGGAAAGTCTCGAGCTCCCCTTCCTCAACAAAGAAAGTCATACAGATTGGTTAGGCAGGGGTCTGGGCCTACTGAAGCAGAGAGATGGATAAGAGAAGAGTGCGATGAGAATGGAGAGACTAGTCTTCTGTACAGGTGCATAAATTAGAATCTACATCTGGTGTTTACACATCTTATCACTAAAACATCAACATCGAGGAAAAATGTCAGAGGCAAGATCTTGTTTTACTGCTCCTAGTATTTATCTGCTAAGTGAAAACAGACTTCTTAAGTTCTTTAGTTTTGCTGTTAGTGCAGCACTTGTTATATTCAGACGATGATGTCACAGAGAAGGAAGGACAAACTGGAGCTGAGAGACAAACACATTGCATTGTTTCTTCAGAAGCTACTGCAGATTCCAATGTAGTTTTTTTTTCTATTTAAAATAAAATAAAAATAAAAATATTTTTTTTCCTAAATTTCAGCATGTCAGTTTTAGCAATATTCAATTCAAACTCGATCATGTTCAAGTAACCCTTTAAAATGGTTGAAGAAAAGCTTTGGGATATTTTCCTTTTTAATGACAAGGTCATTAAAAGTCATGCACGCTGCAAAGAACCTCATGCAGTAGTTATGGTAAACCATCCAAGCACTTTTTATTCATTAATAGTCATAAATACACACAGCAGCTTCATCAGAGGTCTCTGGTGCCTCTTCAGTTTTGAATGTGGAGTATTTATAAGGAGAGCCTTTTGCATGAAACAGGAAGCAGAGGTTTGCCACAGCTACCTACGCTTACCTGCTAAAGGAAAAAATTAGTTATGTGGAATTGATTATCAACTTTATATATATTTATATATATTTAATTTCTCTCTCTCTTACTTGCGCATTCACTTGCACTTTCCCAATCGCTCTCCTTTATGGTTGTACACAATGTAACAAAGGTGACAGACCTGAAATTACAATCACCAAAAAACAAACCCAAAAACAGCCGCTGCCCGCCGTCATTGGCAGTTACAGCACAGAGGACATAGTCTGCGTGTTGGTGGGATATCATCAAAGAGGAGGAGGTGGAGGCTCCTTCCTTGTAGAGCTCTCTCTGAGGTTGAGGTTCTCTAGAGCCACGTCTAAAGGCATGATATCCACACATCCCATGGCCCCGAAGCTGGCGAAGTCTCGGCGCTCCTCCTCGTCGGAGGAGCTGCTCTCCTCGCGCATCAGCGTGGACAGCAGCAGCTCCTGGACAAACAGGCTACGGTCGGCACGCTCGCCCTCCAGCACCTGCCGCTCTGCCTCCGACAACTTGGGCTCATTTAACCTGCCGACAGGGAGGGAGGGAGGGAGGAGGAGAGAGAGAGAGAACACCGTTTAACACAGAGTGGAGAAGGTAGAGACTACGGAGAGGAGGTGTGAGACAGTGCGAGGGAGAGACTGGACTGGGTGGGAGAGACTGTGCAAGGGGTGATGGACAACAGGTAGGGAGAGAGCAGGACTGACCAGGCCTGGGGTTCACAGTACTGGGGGACACAGGGGAGATCAGTGCACCAGTGAGTTGTGTGTAAGTGCAGTCTGTGCCCACTCACCGTGCGAGAAGGAACTGGGAGCTGTGGGAGGCCATGGGGTTGCTCTCTGCCACGGCCTGGTTGGTGGCTGTGCTGGGCGGGGGGATGGTGGCGCTGATGTTGCTGGGGTTGCTGCGTCGTGTGGCATTGCGGGCCGTCTCCAGCTGTTGGCGCGCTGCCTGCGCCTGCTGACGCTCCAGCTGCAGCTGCATCTGTAACTGCTGCAGCTGAGACGCAGACGGGCCCGACGAGTTCAACTGACCCCCCGCAGAGCGCCGCACACCAGACAGCTGAGACAACAGCTCTGGGAGGGGAAGACAAGAGATCAACACAGTCAGATGACAAGACTCTAATACAAAGAGAGGTTACTGCTGATCAAGGAAAAGCCCAGTAGATTTTTTGGGACCAGTAGAAGAAACCATGTAAGTGCCAAGCACATAGGAGAGCCAGTTGAGTGTGAAAACCATAGGCACCATTCATCTCTATAGACACTGTGTTAGTAGGTGGCCACACAGACAGGCCAGGGGCTCACCTGCTATGGGGTCCATGGCTTCCCTATTGCTAGGAGAGTATGAGGAGCTCTGTGAGGAGGAGAGCCCCCCGGTGGAGCTGCTAGTAAAGTGCATGTTGGTCCTGCGCGCCCTGGGACCGCCCAGCCCTCGTCCAGGGTGGAACATTCTGCGCACATGCCGGACGCCGCTGGACTCATCGTGAATGCGGCGGGTTAAGGAGCACACATCAGAGCTCAGGAGAGTCATGAAACAAGTACAGAGCTAGTCATCGGCATACATACACAGTCAAGGAAAGACAAACACCTACGACACACAAACAGTCACTCTTAAGTAAAAGGATATTAAATCTCTAGGTGCTCTGTGTTCAAGTGTGAGATGAGCAGCAAAGTCGTCTGTAACGTGGTTGGGGTCCCCTCCCGGCAACGCAGCACATATTGGACAGATCTGAAATGAAAGGGAGAAAGTTCAAGCACCCTAATGTATAATTGCCTTGTCAGTACTTGGAAGTTTATTGCCAAGGATGTTTAACAAGTAATGGTTTGGGAATTGTGTTTCTGGAATCCCAAGCTTGTTTGATGTGATGGAGATGAGAATGTGTCCACTCACCACCTCTGTGGAAGTCTCTGGGTGCTTTGCAGTGACGTGCTCCTGTAGGGAGGTCTCAGTGTAGCCCATCTTCCCACAGTAAGGACAGGTAAAGGCCTGTGGCTGCTCTACAGAGAAGGCCTCACCTCCGTAATACAGGTCTGCAGAGGAAACATTGGCATTGTCAAACACCATCACCCAGATACACTCCTTACATCAAATCACTCTGAACAAAGGAATCATCCATGGTCAAATGACTAATAACTCCAGGCCCTGTCAACTATGTACACATTTCAGTCCATGCTGCAGATTTTCTTACCAAAGTCTACCCTGGTTAATATACACTGCATGGGGTGTTCTGTTGTGTGCCTTGTGGTTGTGGCTCCGCTTTCGTAGCACGACGCGCACAGGTCGTAGTCGTAACAAATTAAACACTTGTATCGGCGACCTCTGAAGTTCCCTTTCAAACATGCGTCACAGCTCACACCTGGAAAACAAGATGGGTTGAATGTCAACATTTAGAACTGTCAATGACTTATTTGAACTACCGTGTGAGAAAAGACTGAGAGAGAGCCCAGTCTCCTCTCAGGCCTGATACTCATCAGCATGTGCTTGGCAGTGGCACTAATCCACAAATGCCAACAGCGAGGAATTCTGAAATTCCATAGGCCTATAACCTCAGTAGCAAAGTCTCATTAAGGAATGCCAGAGTGTGTACCAACTGTATGGTCTAGACTTGTTGGTTGTTGAGCATGTGTGTATTATTGTGTATTATTTCACATTGTTTACATTTAGCCTAGCCTCTTATGTGGTCAGTGACACAAATGCTTAACAGTAGACATTTATATCAAATTGCCATAAAGTATGTAAAGTGCCTAGGGACAAACAAGGGAAATGGCAGAGAGAGGAAGAGAGACAGTGAGACACAAAGACAGCACTATCTGTCCCGCCTGTTCAATATCACATATGAGGTAGCATACTAAATTGCTATGTTACCGTATCAATAAACACTTACTTCGTTGTTAAGACAGGTAATTGTCAAATTCTTTAAACACCTCTAATTTCTAAGAGCTGTGACACCATGTCACCTTTATAAAGGCACATTTGTTATTGCAAGGGCACCAGGCAAACCCTAAAACAAAGTGAAAGTCAGGGAAATATTGCCCAAAGGGGACAAACAACGTTTGAATTGAATTGAATACGCACTAACAAGTAAGAAATGTGCCTGATTTAATTTTATTGAAATTCACCAATCTCTCAAAACTTTCTTGGATAGGAGCACAATATTGATCTGTTCTTTTCACTTCCTCTGTGCTGTCCTTGCTCAGACAGAGAAGAAGCATTCTGACTGTACACTTCTGTGTTTTCATTGTAATCACCAATTAAATGTGACAAACCAGTGGGTGACTTCCCATCTATCAGGTCAAGTCATGCACTGATGAAGAATGGCACCAAATGTATTCCACCACTTCTTGGGCTTCTCAAGTGGTTTTCCAATCCAACTCTTGGGGCCTCTGCATGGCCCTGAAGAACACTCCACCATGAAGCACATCATATTTGGAATTTGCCTAAGTAGACACTGAGCTGTCATCAGAGACTAAGACAAGAGCTGTTATGAAAGTGAGAACACTGACACTTAGCCTATATAAAAGTCCTGAGGTGTGGCAATGTCCAAATATTTCAATGATTTCAGAAATTAATCTCAAAACATCACTCACGATTACATAGCTCTTTAATAGCAAGCTAATATCTACAAGATAGTGCTATTTGCGCAATATTGACTAGCAATAATTAAAGGGGCTGTGTTACACATTTTGAAACTTTTTATGCAAGTGACCACAGTCCGAGAATGTGGTGAGCTAGCTGACTTGGCTAGCAGGGTAACAGCCAGCTTCTTCGGCGATTTTCTTCAAATTCGTTGGCTCTACAAGCCATACTAATAGCTAAATTATTCAGCTATATAGTCATTCTCTACGATGGCTTCTGCTCATGATGACACTGGCTAACTAATGTGGCCTTTTCTTAGGGTAACTTAGCTAGTTAGCTAATTAGGGGAAAGTGGAGAGACTAACAAACTAGCTTGGTAGACTACCTGGCTAGTTTGGCCCACAGAGGCCTCTTGATGACAGTGCATTCACTGTCATTTGTGTGACAAGAGCCTGGGTGACAGACATCCCATGCAGTTTGAGCACAGCTGTCAGCTTGCTGGCTGATAGGAAAACCAATATCCGAGGCCACAGCAGAAGATTCAACCCATTCGCCCTTTATCAGGCCAAAGTCTGGGCACGCACGAAACGTTGCGAGCCGACGTTAGCTAACGTCCTAGCTAGCTAACCCTGGTAGCTGTCTGACCATGGTTAGCAACCTAGCTAGATAGCTATATTAGCTAGCCAGCTAACAAAGGGGATCTCACTAAAAGTGTGACTTTTTAGCGATATGACATGACAAATTGTGCGAGCTCGGACGGTGAAGAGAATCCACAATGATGCCACACAGAATAAGGAGGTCGATAAAAGGTTGAAAATTCATGGTGGTCGCCATCATGAGCCCTGTCCAATGCATTGCAATACAAAACATGGCAACCCACAGACAGTCCAGCCTACCCTGCTAGCTAGCTAGCTAGCTAGCAAGCACGCTAACAGGCTTCAGTGTTCATTCTGCGACGCTATGGACGTCTATTTTTCACTTACCCTCATGTCGGGACATCCTACAGGCAATGAGACAGCCCCCTCCTCGGGCTCCCTAGCACAGATTGCGCGGAAAATATTCAGCTTTTGAGGGATAAAACTGGAACACGGTTTCTCTTTTCTCTTTAGCTAAAATGGATTCTGAGCTTACAGTTCTCTGCTTCCCCCTCCCCGTCTGTCATGAAGAAGTGCTGGGTGACAGAGCATTCGCGGTCTGCTGAAGAAACACTGGGGGGCGCACTTCACAATTAACATCTTCTTCTGTGGTTGATGTCACCACTCACTCTTTAGAACAGTATTTACGGTCTTGTCCTAAACATCATGAATATGAGATAAGAAAGCTTAACACTGACAATGTGAACAATGGTTTATTCCATACTGTTTAAATGTGTGTTTTTTGAGTTAGTGAAAACAATTTATAGTCCCCCGGCCTTCCCAACCTACTGTAAAGTTTTGGAAAAAGTGGAGAAATTGTGGCATAGTTCAATGCTGTCTGGAGGTTCACGTTATTCTGTTATTGCATGATAAACTGATTGCATAAATGTTAACTTTTTTTTTTTTTTTTTTTAAACACATACATTTATACACTACAAAACTCTTCAAACAAACAGCTTCAGATTGTTTTATTTGTCATCCAGTGAGTCCCGAATCAATCCTTAAAACCATTTCAAGACAACAATGATTAAATGTTCCCTTCAACATAGAAAATCAATTGGCCACATATTGTGGCCAATTGATGTCTGTATCACATGGTCCTCAGTAGGGCCTCTAATACTTCACTGTTTAACACAGATTACATCTCAGTCATGTGATGTCAATAACATACAGTGCTTTTTTTTATTTTTTTTCATTTACAGACAATCGCAGCAGTAAAGTTTAACATTCCAACATGCAAAAGGACAACCCCTGTTGAATCTCAATAATACTGATTATATGTATTTCATATACAGTATTATCCACAGCATTCTCTTACTGCAGGCAAAAGCATGCTTACATTTCAATACATAGCCAACCTTTTTATTTGTTAATTTTATATAAACATCCACTATGAAAGCTGCCTGTTTGTGTGTTTTACTGCAGGCATGTCAGTTAATGGGTTGATGAGAGAAATATTTGCACAAAGAGAACAACCCCGTCCATTGTACATGGCAGATGGGGATATTATCATAAAGCCTAGACAAAGATATTTTGGCACATAATATCTACTTCCATAATTCCATAAAATGACCATTAATATCCATTTCCCTGCAAATGCAATATAAAACTGGGGTGCCTTTTCAGTTGTACACAAGGTTTTCGTATACAAAAGTGAAAAGTTCATAAGATAAAACAATTCTACACTAAAAAATAACCTCCTGTTCTTTCAAAGTTTGAGTACAATCATTGTAGTCTAATTCATAAGAAGATATGAAATATTTCTCACAAAGGGAGTGTAAAACCAGTTAATAAGGTACAATAAGGCATTCTCCTTACAAGTTGTAATAAAGGTTCAGTTTATGACTTCTTCAAAAATGTTTCCTACCTGTTCTTCAAACAGATACTGTATATTTGTGAGATTTATTTGACCAGTATTGAATATCAGTCTAGATAGATTTTTCAGTCAGTACATTTCATCCCTATTCCAAATCATTCTATGATAATAATCATCACACATAATGGCCAACTAACTTTAAAATGCCTTTTTGTGCATCACATTAGATGTTATTTCAAACTGGCAAATGAATGCTGTGGATACTTGATAGCAGCCATTTTGCAGTTATGACATGATATTGTATAATTCAAGAGATCAACCATAGAGTAAAGCTACTTGCTGTGGGGCTATGACATGGGCATGCACAGTTAGAAATTTCCATTTCACATCCTTAAAATACTTGTTGTTGGCATGTTGTTCCAGGTTTTAGGTTGTACATTTTTAATAAGATCAGTCACATGCAATAAAACCAGGCAGAGAGTCCCCAGTCAGTGTGGTGGCAAAAAGCGTGTTATTGGACCATATTGTGGCCACTCAGCAACTTCATAATCCAATAGTAGGGCAATGCCTTCCTGGTTAAGAACACAGAGAAGGTCCACAGTTAGGAGCCCTCTTGTATCTGTGACTGCTCAGTATGTGGCTGTTCCTCTGAGTCTTGTGCCTCTTTCTGGTTGGACAAGTTGTTACAGTTTCTCTTGCTGTTGTCAGCACTGCCGTGACTGCTTGCACTGCCCAGTCGAGACGAGGCCACCACAGCTTTTACTGCTGCCTGTCATAACAAACACAATAGATCATTTATGTGTACTATGCAGATCAATCATAATCACAGAGGATGACTGGAACCCCATATACCTGCTTCTGCCTCCCTTACAAATGTGTAGGTATTCATTCAAATGATCACACAAAGGTCAGTGACATTCAAATGGTGGGACACCAAACGATTAGACATTGTTGTTGCTTTTAAGGGACTTGCTATCAACTACAAAACCACATTGAGAGGCTTTTCCCTACCTTTAGCTTTCGGCGTGCATTGAACTCCTGTAGCTTCTTCTGAGCAGTGTCCATATGGGCAGAGTTCACTGCCTTCCCAGTCACCCAGGGGTGTTGCAGAGCTTGCAAGGTTGTAAGCCGCTTCTTTGGGTCCTGAACAATCAGCTTTCTCACCTACAGGATAGATGCATGTAACATATGGTTAGTAACTGGGTCATTGAGAGAAATATGAATTCATTATTTGCTTGGATGCTACTGTGTGAGTTTTGTCCTCATAACAAGTTGGCCCAGTTTGTATTGTGGAGATGTTTACGAGATGGATGTAGTCTCTTTTGCCCTCCTTTTCTATTTGCTCTCCTTTTTCCTCATCTTTTATAATCAGAGACACACATGTACATACATATACCAACTGAACTTCCACCTAAGACAAAACCCATTGATAGAAGAAGAAAGCAATCCAAATGTGTCTGTCCAATCAATCCAATATCTGTAGGCTAGCTCACTATAATCCTGTGTGTGCTAATCTTGTCCACCAAAAAAGCTAAACATTTCCAAAAGCATATATGAACCACAGTTTTATCTGTTGGTTGTCATTCTAGCCTTTTAATCTGTGACTGGAAAACTGGGAGTTTGAACTTTCTAGCCAATTAATGACTTTGATTTATTTAATGAAAACCAGCAGGACTGCGGCCCCCAAGGACCCCTGGAGTTGTGCACCCCTGGGTTACTTCAGTAAATAAATACATGTGGGTCACTCACCAGGTCCTTGGCGTTGAGAGACACATTGTCCCACCAGGGGGAGACAAAGTCATATTCACAGTTCAAGATTCTCTTGAACATGAACTGGTCTCCTCTATCATCGAAGAACGGTTCAAAGCCACATAACCTGTCAGGGGGAGATGAAATATGAAGCATATATCAACCACTGACAGCTGTGGTCCAGTGATTTAGTAGCTATGGCTTGACAGGCAATGGCAGAGAGTGGCAAGGGCTACACATCTATCAGAGATGTAGCTGCAACTGGCAAACTTGAGTAAGTGACAAAATACTATTTTCAAAATACTATATAAGCTTTTTTTTTTTAATCCATATTCAGTAGCAGCAATTTTTCTGACTACTGTTTTTGCAATTTCATTTCCTGGCTTGCTCTATAATGGGGAACTTACAACACATAATCAGTGTGTGAAAATACAAGATCATTCACAAGCTCTAAAAACAGGCAGGCACCGACACGCTTTCAAGACGACAACTGAAAATGGTTCCTACTTCCTCTTGCCAAATGAGCCACATATGATTTCTTGCTTCAAAAAAATGTGCTGCTATCGAATCAATAAAACTGTTGTGTGTGAAAATGAACTGACGTGTTTTAATGCCATGATTCAGGGTTTCAATCAACTTTTAGAGACTGTTGTCACTTACAAGATGTACGTGATAACTCCCACAGACCACATGTCAACCTCAGGTCCATAAGCACATCCTCGCAAAATCTCTGGGGCTAGAGGGAGAGGGAGAGGGAAAGAAAGCAAGAGAGGTAGGAGGAGAGGCAGCGCATGGTGGAGGGAGGGAGGGAGGGGGGAAGAGGCAATGCGGTAGACATAACAAGGGGGTAGGGAAAGAGAGAGAGAGAGAGAGAGAGAGAGAGAGAGAGAGAGAGAGCCACCAATTCATAACCCAATTCATGAAATTCATCCACGTAAGTTATAGCCTTTTAGGTTAGTATGTGGACTAAGTATTACAATGATAACCCTTCTCTGCTTAAAGCATGCATGTAGATAAAACAAGAACAGGCAACACAGCTAAAATCTACATGTTTATGTAAAACAGCATGGTGACTAATAAATGACATAGCATCACAGAAATGGATTAGAACTCACCACAATAGCCTGGTGTACCACAGACTGTCTTCATTGTGACTTGATCATCTATGATCTTTGACAGACCAAAATCAGCTGAAGTGAGAGAGAGAGAAACACATTAGGAGCTCCTGCATCTTCCTGGAAGATCTCTGCTCTGGCATTAATTCATAATGATCTTTGATCATTCTGTGGTCCTCTGTGGTCCTCTGTTGTGCTCTATGGCTCAGTTGGTAGAGCATGGCACTAACAACGAAATGTATGCACTCACTGCAATGTAAGTCGCTTTGGATAAAAGCGTCAGCTAAATGGCATATATATATATATATATATACTATAGGTATATTCTAGGTACAATAGAGTCTGTTCAGGCTCAATGGATGTTCTTTCTGATAATTGGAGAATCCCTAAGTGCATTGAGTAACCCACCTATTTTGAGAGGCGCATCTGGTGCTGAAGTGGCATATAGGAGGTTCTCAGGTTTCAGGTCTCGGTGCACTACTCCATTCTCGTGAAGGTACTGCCCAAAGACAAGACAACAACACTCAGGTGAATGACTGACTTGTTGTCATGTGTGTTACTGTTCTGACTGTTTTAGGATTCTGCACTGCTCTTCATCTCAATGCACACTCTGGAAATGCCCACTGCCCTCATTTAAATCATTGCATAAATGTGTTCTCCTCACACAATATTCCAGCAAATAGTAAACTGTTGAAAGAGCATTCCTTTGCTCTGGTTTTTCAGCACAACACTCCTGTAACAGTGTTACACTATTCAACTATATAACATGTCTCTCTGACTCTGTAAGCATGTTTTATACTATTCTTGGGCTCAGCCAGTACTTTTACCAAGCACTTGGTAAGTGTTACCACGGTAACTCATTAAATAAAACAACGTGGGCCAAAGTAGTCTGCCCAGTTACAGAGAACAGAGCAGTAAGCTGCCTACTGAAAGGCAAGGTGGGAGAGAGCAATCACACTAGCTAAAACTATAAGCACACAAATGGTGTAGGCCTACTTTGATCTATCTATGGCTTGCGGTCATGATAACAATGAGATCTGTTTTTTAAGGGGGCTATTGTAAAAGTTTATCATCTGGACATTGTGGGTGGTTGGTTATGTAAATTCTTACGTAAATCAAAGCAAATTTGCATGACAGTGCATACTGAATTTGATACCGCAACAAAAATTTATATCTTCTCTGCTCGTAATTACAGGCACTGAATTTAAGGCATCATATTCCCCACACCATTTATTGTGACAACCTGGGGTGTAATCTCTCCATTATGTCAGAGGGGAATTCTCTACTCCTGTGCAAGGCTCAGTGGAGCTGACACACATAAAGTGTCCTCTCTCATCATAAGAGTGTGGGAAGGCAGCAGCATCCCCCCTCCACCACCACCCCCCATCACCTCACACACACACCCACACCCACAAACCCTGGCGCATCCAGGGCCTCCCACCGCTGCCATACCATTCCACTCAAAATAATTAATTTTGGCAAACAGGCTATCGTAACCCAACTGCACAGCTGTGTATTCTCAATTTAGCATTCTTCAGTCAGGCAAAGTACCTTTGATGTATTCCATATGTTTGACAATTGAAGACAGAAATTCTGTCATTTGATTTTGAGACAAAAAAAAAAGATAAATAAAGATTATTGTTTTAACCGTGTACACACTGTATTTCTGTTTGTGCAAATAAAAAAAACTAAACATCATAGAACATGACGAAAAAGGGACAAATCTGTCACAAACAAGAATGGACTAAAATACTATATGTGCCAATGAGATTGGCGGGACATTGAGCTACCATGACGGTCCACTGGGATGTGAAATATCCAGATGGCTTTTCATGTAACAGACCCCAAACCGACGTGGCCATGTATACACATCACAGCAAATCAACAAAGTACAAACACTTCCTCAACAACACAGAGTCACTTCATAAAGATCTTGAAGCTTTAGAAATCCTATTTTTCTCCCCTCATCTGACCCACTGGGAACACAGCTGCTATTTTATCATGAACAGCCAGCCTTGAGCTGATTTCAATGCATTCAAAATCCCCACTGTCTTACTATTTCATCTCCTTGGCAACGGAAATCTTTGCAAACTGAAGAGTAAATAATAAGATAACAGTAACAAGGTACAGGAGAGCTTGGAATCAAATTCACCATATAGGCTCTGATTCTGTTTTTGCTAATAACCTTCCTCTTACAGTATAATATAGATAAGTAGAAGGGCTGGAGGAGAAGTGGGAGGTTAGAACAGATACGCAGGTCAAAAGCATGACAACAGTTTGTTTGGCTGACATTCATTAGCTTGAGACAGGACAGGTGTTAGATGAGATCAACTCACCGCAACAGCCTCTAGAACCTGTTTGACAGCATCTGCAGCATCACGCTCAGTGTAGTAGCCCTTCTCCACAACTCTGATGAAACCAAAACACAGTGTGATTATTAGACAGAGGAATGGTGTTGAGTGACTCTAAGTCCAGGCTAGGCTTGGGTACTTTGTATTGTATTGTATTGTATTGTATTGTATTGTATTGTATTGTATTGTATTGTATTGCATTACACCTGTGGTACATGCACCTGCATAAATGTCCAGGGTTTGTGATAAAACTGGGGAGATAATGTGTGTCTTTCTACTGTCCTTTTCTCCTACATTGGTAACCTGGAAGAAGTGGGGGTCAGGTCACCCAGTATGTACAGTAATTACCCCCCTGACTGACACTAAAAACAGTGAGCGAACCTGTCAAATAGTTCTCCTCCAGTCACAAGCTCCAACACCAGACTGATCTCTGATGGGGTCTCAAAGATCTCTTTGAGTTTGATCTGAAAAAAAGGGAGGGAGAAGAACAGACACATCTATGGTAGCATGTTAATTATACGTCAGATATAAATCCAAAATCTTTAAGAAGTGAATGCGTTTTTAAAAAATAAGGCAAAACTATACACTAAATTTATTGGAAAGAAAACGGAACAGCAGAACATTTCTCAGAAGCCTCACAATGTTTGGGTGAGAGAGTCTGAGTAGAACACCTATCTCTGTCCTCACAATCTTCTTGTCCACCTGCAGAAACAAAATTAAACTAGATTAGGGGAGAAAAATGAAACTGTTGAATTCTAAGTTACATTATTACACTGGGAGGTCCTGAAAAGTCCTAACATGTACACTACAAAGTAGTATGTGAAGGCCCTCAAGCTATGTATGGATATGAGTAGGCCAGTACTGCCAACAATACACTTTGTATAATTTGACTTTATAATGAGAGAGAAGCTGACTTGTGCAACAGGACCCTAGAGCCTAAAAGAAAGAGTTAATAATGCAAGGCAGTGGTAAAAGCAAAGGCACTATGTGGTAAAAATTATTACTATACAAGATGAGCTAGTTAGTTGTCTTTATGAGTGCAAACATGAACCAGGATATGCTCCCTGTCCAGAGTATCTTAAACACCAGGTGATAACTTACTGTCTTCTTCAGTGTTTTCACTGCGTAGGGCTTCTGCGTTCCCTTCTGTCGACATCTGCACACCACTGATGTCGCTCCCCTGTGTGGAGAGGGAATACGCAGCTTAAGATGCAAGAACTGTCAAGTGGGTGGGGATACATTTGTATGCACATTGCCCAAGACACTGTATCCCAGGGAATGGCTTACTGGCTTTAATAAGATCCTATACCTCCGCCATGACGACATGGAGTTTGTATGTAATATGCTTATTAAACAATGTAGTTAATAGAGGAACTACAGCCTTACTACACATGCATAATAACAATGTAACATGAACATTCTATTTGTCTTAGTACTGATGTATGCACCTCTGGGTGATGGGTTGGCAAATGCCACCACAATGCTACAGTATAAGATTTGTATATTATTGTTATTTTGTATTTTGTTTAGGGTGCATTTGAAAAAGAGACATGGGTCTCAAGGTGATTTCCCTGACAAAATAAAGGTTAAATCAAAAAAATAAAAACAAACCTAAAGTAAATACTTGACATAGACATAGACAGTCGGAAAACATGGAGATGGTATTCTCTCTGGATATGGCATTATCATTGGTTGAAATGGGTCAGCAGCTCATTCACCTGGACCACTGGCACTGTGTCATCAGAGCCGTGTTCCTCTTTAATTAAAAGCCCTGAGCCATAAAGGCAACCGACTGTGATGATCTCAATTTCATCCATTCAAAGTAGTTTGAGGAGAGTTTTTTTTATTGAAACTTGAGGTAAACAACATGACCATGCATTATCGGATATAGGCTATTAATAATAAGAGTTCTGTAGTAAAAGGAGAATTATTATGATGGATCAGAGAAGGACACATACGGTTCTGCAATCTATCTCCATTAAATGATGGCTACATTGGAGGCCTTCCAATGAGCAAATAAGTCAAATTTAGTTGCACAGCTTAGCTCATGCAATTAGGATGGAGAGAGCAGAGGCAGCTTCTGAGAGAGGAGGCAGCTTCTGTGAAAGCATCCTGGCTCTCATTAGGCACCCAGACGCAGATAAACCAGCAACACACACACACACACACACACACACACACACACACACACACACACACACACACACACACACACACACACACACACACACTCTCTCTCAATCTCTCACTCGCTCTCTCTCTCGCCTCTCCCCACACCTTCTCTTTCTATCTCTCTCTCCTCATTCTATCTTCTTCTCTCTTTCTCCTCTGAGGCAATAGGAAATATCCCCATGTGCAGGCATGACAGCCAGTTTACAGCTTCAATCTGACTAAAATAATTACAATTCTGAGAAATAGACTTGAGATATAAAAACAGAACTTGCATACATTATGTTTTGCAATCGGTTGGCTGCAATGGGGCTCATATTTGGAATGCACATGGAACGCATATTTGATGGAAAGAAACAAATCAAAGGCTTAATAAGGGAGAGTGAATGACCTCATCTCAACATATCCTCCTCCCTCCTCCTTGTAATGTCTACAATGCCTCATTTCATTAAATCATTAAAACTTAATGTTGTACAGACCAGAGGGATCTATATTAATGAGTTCGCCCTGCTTTCTACATGATGTATGAGAGCACGTGTAATGACCATTTTCCTATTCAACTTCCACAGGGAAATTCATTGGCTGGAGTAAGAGGAAGAAAAACACAGGCCATGACCACAACATGAGAGCACACATTATCAATAAATGATTAGTAGAGTCTCTCATGCTTCCTTTGGAATTGTGTTGGAACAGCTGATTTGATGTGTAGCTACTGGAAATGGAGTGACATCGATATTTCCTTTATAAATAGAATAATAGTCAGTTCCTGACCCAAGGTATAACAAAACATGGACTGCTTTCAGTTGAAGATTTTATCTAAAAGAAAAGGTCATTTGGATTTTCTTTTTGTAGGCCTAGGTGTAATGCAATACAGATACACAATACAATACAATACAATACAATACAATACAATACAATACAATACAATACAATACATAGGCCTAATGGCAGCTCACAATATTTTATGAATCCGATTTCTCAAACACCAGCAAAAGGTATTAGGTCCTTGTGTGTAAATGTGCATTTTTTCGTCAATCTATTCATTCATTCATTCATTTTAGTCAATTAATATGTTAATCCACTCCATAATCTTACTCCCAATTCTGTTTCTCCCAGTATTGTTTTGATATCCTTCTTGCATTATTTTACTTCTAGAGCACTCAACCCTGAGAGAGATTATTTAATTTAGAGGTGATTATACTGTACAAATACCATGGATGATCCAATATGCTATTCATTTATCCTGGCAGGCTGATACCTTTAGAATGAGGTGCATTGTTACTGTCAGCTCGACCACTAAGTGGCAGATAGACAGGCAAAGATCTGCATTACCAGACCCTGCTCCGCACAGAGAGGGAAATTAGCTCCAGCTTCATCAGGAAGGCCTTTCTGGTAAAGGATTCAATTGCGGGATGATTTAACAGATGGGTCTTCATCAGAGACCAGAACACTATTTCAGATAATCAGTGATGAGCTTCACTAATGGATAAGATTCATCAATCCAAATAGAATGACCATTGCCAGAGAGCTAAACTCCACAGAATGTGCTATAATCCACAAAGTGTGCGAATGTGAAAATAGGACATTTATCATCAATGAACAACACTAAAAGCTTTTCCCATAAACGCTGCCGGTATAACCAACCCCATCAATGCAACACAATGTAATAGTAATAGCCTAGGGGCCTGTTCTCATTTCTACTTCTATACTATTTCTACTGTATTGTCTTATTTATTTACAACTCAAAGTTTGGTGTATTTCTGAAACAAAGGTGGGACAATATTACATTTCCTGCAGAAGGAATAATGTACAAGTAGGCAAAATTGGTTTGTGAACGTGCTCCAAAGACAACTAAAGATCACTAAAATAACTGTCTATTGAAAAGATGAAACAAAAGACGAGACGAGAAGGAGGTGATCTATTTGACATAAAACAGTTTAATCTAAAGGAAACCTTACTGACCTCATCCTTTTTCCAATTGGATGGAACTCAAATAAAGCAGTTCTAAACCGCAAAAAAAAACAAAAAAAACTGATGGCCTCTTTGCTTTGACTGCTAAGAGCTGCCTGCATGCACATTACACAAGCTGCTCCTGGTTCCGTTTTGTACTCACACAGCATTATATAATCCCAGTGGAGAGAGAGATGCTGCTTCTTTCAGGAGCATAGCTAGCTCAATTATGCATTCAGCTGGCTCCACTGTGCTCTCCCAGGGCCAAATAGCTTCACTGGACTCTGATTGAGAACATTCAAGAGTCAAAAGCTGAACCTCCCTGTGTGTGACGATATAACTGATATATAATACCCAAAGACATGTGTTCAACCTTTAACGAGCCATGGTTGCCTGCCTGTCACTTCTGAGCCCTGTCAAGCTTGAAAGTGTACAGAAGCCTACATTATTGGTTTGATCTTAAACACCACACCAGACAAATACTTGTTCAAGGCATTCCTGTGAACCTGAGCCAACAGATATTATGCTGTCGATACGGTCCAACTCTTAAGGATATTACCATATTGCCTATCCTCTAACCTAAATCAATTTCAAACTTGAATTAATTTAAACTCCACAAGATATATTATCTCTGCTTATGACTGAGAGCAGTTCAGCTGGATTGGCATCAGATCCACATGGGAGCTCGTTGGTTGCCACTAATTTCCCCTTATTCGATGGATTCAATTTCCTGTTTCAATTCCACAATCCTGATTAAGGCTCAATGGCATATCCTTAAGTGCAGCAGTTGTCCCTCTGTTATCAATCAGCATGGTTTGCATAATGCAAGGCACTATATGGAGTTTGGCCTCTCTATAAGACATATTATAAAGCAGTAGGCCTCCATAATCAATACGGCACCTTAAATACCACCCTAATCTGGCTGTTTCCATAATATTCCCTGAATAAAAAAGGTACCAATCCTCACCGATGTTGTCACCAGACCACAACATCGAGCTGTAATATTGTGCACCAATAACCTGTGAAATATAGTACTGTTATTGTGCTGGTGGTGGCCTTTTTCAGGGCCATTGCCTAGAAACTGTTAGGTAATATAAACACTACTTTAATGAAATCCAATAGTATGCAGTATCTGAAAGGGAACAATGTTTGCTGTACCTTGAGCGAAAGTAATGTGCGTGAACTTGTGGGAAATCGACATATCTATTTTTCATGCAAAGAAAGTGTATAATATGCAGCAAAGTGCTATTGAGGACAAACATGCGTGGCTGTGCGCCTAAAAAACAATCATAAAAATGTATTTGGACAGTTGCACTGCATTACTTAGGTTGTTGTTGTTGTTGTTGAACAATAGTTTCAATCTCACAAAAAGCCTCGAGGAAATTGTGGTAACCCACTGTGCGTGGGTGTGTGTGTGTGTGGCAGTATAATCTAACCAATGAAAATAAGAACATACCATACAATAACAGCAATTCTGGGTAGCCTGTGAACTAAAAAGCAATAAGTATAACAACAAATCTTATCAGAGTGAGAACCATCAGATCAGCATGAGATTCCATGGCATCAAGTCAGTTCAAAGCAAAACATGGTAACAGTTGTACTCTACATATCATGCTCACCGTCCCAATTCGGACTCCAACTCATAGTAGTCAGCCAGCGTCTCCTTCTTGGATCCATCTATCCAGTAATCTGAGGTTGCCGCTGCTCGAGATGAGGGCATAGTGACTTGAAGCATCTCCAGTTATCGAGACGGATTCAAGTATCCTGAGAGCCGTCTCCCCTGCGGCGATTCACTGCTTTGACTCAGTTACAGTGGTGTGAAGAAAAGCGAGTTGGTGTTACAGTACCTCTAAGGTGAAAAGAGCCGCGTGAGACCGTTATCTTTTACGCAAGAAGCGCTGATGAAACGGAGAACGCAGCCATTTGACAAAATGTCACATCAGTTAAGCGGCAATATCATAAACCGGTTGGAGTACAGAATGAAACCTAAATGCATTATTCTTCACAGCTGCCAGCTCCGCTTCGCTACCATATTGCACTGTGTACAGGAAAAGCAAGTGTGCAGAGCCAGAGTGAGAGGAGCCTGCGTTTCAGCTGGTTTCCACCGGGTCTTACTGTCGCCAATGTAACATCAAAAACAATTTAGTTACCTGAGGTCATAATCATGCACGTCATATTGCCATAAACAATTATTGAGTTGCTTATGACAAACATTTTTAACTAAATACTTACGAAACAAGTTGTTTCGTGGCGGGGTGCTGGGCCAACAGACAATGTTACTATACAGTGTTTTTCATATCTACAATAGATAGGCCCTCAGGCATGTGGTATTGTAATACAAATGCTTCATGACACTTTGAAGACATGAAAGTGTTATTCTAATGCCCCATATTGTCATTAAAACACAGAATGAGGGCTTGAAACTGCCAAGCCCAAATCCCACTCTCCCTGCATGGTTGGTCATCCTTTAGGACTCAAGCAGTGCATGACTACAGAGGAGCTCAGAGGCCATCTGCTCACTACCTGCTCAGTCAGAGGGAAAATATATAAAATCCCCAACAGGGCTGCCTCAAATACATCAAGTTATTCTCCTCTCTTCTCTTCCTTTTTTTTTAAAGAGTACAGATACAGATATATTGTGTCATATTGATAATACGTAATATAATATGACATCAAGACAGTAGAAAACATCTCTAAATATAATAATTTGAAAATACGATTAGAACAAAGTGAATAAAAAATAATTCTCAAGCACAACAATAATAACAGAGTATTTATTTTAATGGTAGATACAACATATTAAGGTTAAGATTCCAAACAACTACTGATTCAACTTAATATTTAGTTTGAGTATTGCAAAAACATATGAGCACAAATATAAAATGTGTCCAACAGTTGCATCAACTGTGAAACCATACTGATACAACAGAAATCAATGGGGGCAGTGATATGTGTGTGCATGTGTGTGTGTGTGTGTGTGTGTGTGTTTTTGTTTGTTTGGGGGGAGGTGGGTAATATTTGGGTGATGCGCACCTCAAAGCAGTGCACTCTTGGTGTATGATAGTAAACAGAGACTCTGATTGAAGAGTGTCTGCATGGAAGTCCACGTCTCCTCCAGCTTCTCAGAGACTCTGGAGGCTTCCTCCATAAGCTCTGGCTCCTGGGAGATTAACCTGAGGTGCAGCTGAAATGAGAGAAACACATTATATGCCCATAAATGGCAACTCCTTATGTTATGGTCGCTTAGTTACCAGGCATTCACTCAGAAACAACATTACTGTTGAATCATTCTTCTTGTTCTTTGAGTATGTCCGTTTGGATTTCCACATGAATTTGAATTTATGCACTTAACAAAACAATACTTTAAAAGAATGACACTTGCATAAACATCAAACTCAACACAATTCAAACTCAATCAATCTTTCCTTTTTCCAATCATTACAGATTCTCTCTCTCTCTTAGATCATACTGTTGTTCTTTCTCTTCAATCATAACATTCTGCCTCCATCTGCTGGCAGATGATGCAAGTGAACACCTGCATCTATTGCCACCTGAGTCGAGAGTAACACATTACATTATGTTTCTCTATACCTGTGTAGTAAGTCTGTTATTACATAGTAATTCAGTAAATGCTTTGTAATTCCGTAGTGATGATGTTGGGCATTTTTAGTTGTTACCCAAGTGGATATGGGAATAGTCCCTAATCCACTTATTCATTTAATATCTAGTTATTAACCTGCTCCATTACCTTTAGGAAAAGAGCCAGGTAGGCCTGTGCCAGATCAAAGTCTCTCTTGGAGTCCAGCATGCCGGCCACCATCTTCAGGAAGCCTTTGAGAACCGGGACATCTCCGCCCATATCTGGGGCTAGGCCTCTAAGCTCAGCATCAATACCAGATGGGCCCATCTCCTTCAGCAGACACACAGGGCCATCATCTGGAACGAATGAGAATGCTGAATTATGACTGCATTTGCATTTAGATATGGACTCAAGGTACTTTACAGTACATCAGCAATGCAAAGGTGTGTTGAGAAAATAAAATACAAAATTAGCACTCAGGTTAACTTGACTTGGCAGATTGAGCAGTGGCCTTAAGTATTATGATTCCGACCACGCTCTCGGTGCTGAGTATCAAGGTGCTGAGTATCAAGGTGCTGAGTATCACTGCAGGAAATTACCAGCCGAGTTAGATTCAGACTTACATTTGTTGCTGAGCAAAGCAGATTCTAGCTGGCGGTAGAAGTGGGACTTTTGTGCCAGTACTCCAAAGTTCACAAGTTTTGACTGAGGAAAAAGTCAACAGAGCAAACATGACTTCACACAAACCCGCAAATATATAATTGCAGCTTTTCTCTTATTGAATTCAACTCTAGTCCTTTTTGGATCAACATTTACTTTGTCTGCCCAAGTTCCCAAAAGCATTTGGCTTGTATTTTGCACCCATACAGTTAGGCCCTAAAGCTTAGGCTTATGCACTCTTGCCATATAAAACTAATGAATGAAAAACCTCAACGTAATCTATAGATATGAATTGCACAATAATAATAATAATTATTATTAATGCATTGTTTTCTCTTTATTCAACCCGCCAGCCACCCACCTGCCCTTCATCCACACAATATTTCATGAGCCTAAAGCCTGCAGGTTGTGAGTCAACCCGTGCATCACTAATGATCATGTATGTACAGAACTCTATTAAAGATGCATTGCCCTGGCTTGGTGCCACCACTGAGCACTCTCTTACCTGTTCCGCTTGGTTAGGGGCTTCAGAGGGGGCGAACTGGGGCATCAACCCTGGAATGGTGGGTATGAAGAAGGGGGCAGCCTTTGGAACTTTGGGTGGCTCCTTGGGTTTGTTCCGTTTCTGTACGAATTATAAAACAGCAACAATACAATTAATAAGCATAATAAGCAATTTGTGGGTCTGTAAGATGGGGATGATATCATATTAAAACATTATTATTATAGTCAAGAACATTTGTTCCATGGGCTTCCATAGTGATAGTACACACCTTGATAATGTCCAGGTGGAGCAGGTTCTTCCAGCGGGAGTCTGGCAGCAGAGACAGGGTCACCAGCTGCTCGTCCAGTTGCTCCGGAGAGACATACTCAATCATCTCAGAGTTGTCTGTGTCCTCGTCCATCTCTGCCTCCTCATCTGCAGAAACAACTTATACCGTTAGCCCTTTGGGAAATACGACCCATCATCATGCCCTTGCTCTGCTCTGATGACGACGTCAACATTGCTACTGTACTCCTCCCTCACTGTTTCTCATTGTAAGGTAGTTACTGTACAATATCCTGCCACTCTCAACATGTTTGTTTTGTCTTTCATATACAATTCAACCTAACATAATAAACATAAAATATAATCTCCTTGGAAAATCTATTATTTTGGGGAGGGGGGGGGGGGACAGGCACACAATTTGTATAACAGTAGTGTTATGACACTCATTTACTATTACATAGTGCCTATAAACAAGGTCAAAATTAGCTTTCCTCATACTAAATATTACATGTAAAAATGTCTCAAATCTGTCTAAATCCATAGAGCTGTCCATGTGGGGGTAGTCCAGTCTAGATGGTGTGGGGGCTAAGTAGACAGTAAGTGTGACATGTGGACACAGTAGGGGGTCTGTGGGTAGGTACCTTGGCTGGGACAGGTTCCTGGCAGCATGATCACTGTAGGCTCATAATCTGCAGGCAGGGGGCGTAGTGACACCATACTGCATAAGGTGTTGTTGGACCTGTACCACAGAATAACACCTGATAGTGATGCCAATGAATACTACCACTGAATACTACTAGTATTAATACTATTAACACTTCATGTGATAATCATATACATTCAACAGCAGGACATTTTCTATGCCACAACACATTGACCAATAAACACCAACAAATCACAAAACAGCTTAAAAATAACAGGTACAGTAGGAATCACATACAGTTTGATTGCAACCCTGCAGTCTTCCCTTGAAGTCGGTTTACTCTTACCATAAGTATATTCCCAAGTTATCAACATGGGAGGAGGCCAGAAAGTCCCCTGTGGGTGACATGGTGAGGCTGACCGCCGCAGCATCTACCAAGAAGCAGTCCACGAGGCTAAGCAAAAGACAACGGGTGAAAGTGAGAACATGACCAAGTCAAAACGATTGGTTGGGGATTCTTTTGGACAGCACTTGAAAGAGATTACGATAATTGCTAACATTTACAAATCTAGATAAGGCTCCTCAAAATGAAAGCAAATTAGCCCCTTACACATCTTGGTAAAGGTCATCTCCTCATCTCATCAGTGTGGTGAGTGAAGATGACTGACTGTATAGCCATGACTGCTAAGGGACATCATGTCATAAGTCACTCTGGACCAAGATACGATGCACCAGTAAACCTGATAAACAACTTCAAAGAGAGTGGGATTGGTCATACCAGCCGGTGGGAAGGTCCCATGTCCTGATGGTGCAGTCCATAGCAGACGTTATCAACCAGCGGCCGTCCGGGCTGAATGCCTAAGTGGAAACATCATAAAAACAACAACTTGAAAAACGTTCTCATCTTCTAGGACACCTCACAGTGAGATTACCCCAGAAAAAAATTAAGATATGGGACACTTATAATAACATTTATTGAGGGACAAAGAACGGCTGACGTTTCAGAGTGTAAAGACTTCCTCAAAGTGTGTTGGATACGCTTTCTGCTACCACACAAAACAAAATCATCAGTTGCCCCATTTTGTCAGCGGTGCCAACGCTGTGCGTGCCAGTGCATGCCAAGGCCAATTTCCACAATCACTCACTCTGGGGAATTGTTGGTGTTTGAAACTCTGGCTTTTAGCCTCCTCCACCCCCTGGTCCTGATCAGGCTAAACAGGGCTAGTGGCATGGTTTAGGTCAAGGGCAGGACTGGGTTATCATCCAAGTGCTTTAGTTGGCTAGCACAATCCTAGTTATAGTTAGCTGTAAATACACAATACAAACTGATTTGAATAGCGTTTAAAAAATTAGCACCAAGTGCTTTTAAGTTACCAGAACCTGCTATTTGACATGTGTTGCTAGTGTCTTTTAGAGTTTGCCTCCACACAAAATGCTGAATGTAATTTGTATTTGTTGTTGTTTTGTTCTGAAGGTATGGGAATGTGTTGGAGGATTGTTGAGGGTGGGTCTTTGAATCAATTTAAACAGGCTTGTTTTTTGTTTTTTTTTGGGGGGGGGTTATATGTTTTTAGGGCATTTCTGCTTTATTGGGATAGAGATAGTAGAGATTGACAGGAAGGATGGGTGAGAGAGGAGGGATGACATGCAGGATATGTCGATGGCCGGAATCGAACCAGGGACCTTGCAATGACATGGTATGCGCCTTAGTGTGCTACGCCACTGAACGCCCCAAACAAGCTTGAGGCACTAGACTTTGAGCACCAGCTGGCCGTAGCTGGCCTTGGCACACATTGACACCATTGTGGAACCTGGCTAGTAGGCAACACGTGATAGTCCTGAGAGAGAGAGAGAGTGTGAATGAGTGAGCTCTGCTTTGTACTCACCATGTCATTGATCTGTCCTCGATGGCCAGAGAACTTGCGGACAATCCTCTTGGTCTCCATGTCCAGGACATTCAGCGTGAAGTCGTCTAGGGCTATGGCCAGCATTCCACTTTTTCAGGGTCAGAAAAGACTGAGAATAATTATCAAGTGAAAAAACAACAATCGAGGCTTAAGCCAGAATCATTGCAGCTGTGTAGGCAGCACTCTGGTCTGTAGGGCTATCAGGCCCTTACCTGTCTCTGTGTAGGTGTGCTGTAGCAGGAGAGGCTCCCAGGTTGATGGAGTGGATCAGCTTCCTAGATTTGAACTTCCAGATCTTGACCAGTTTGTCAGCTCCAGTGCTGACAGTCAGCTGGTTAAGTCCATCCACAGACACACCACGCACTGGCCCATCATGAGCTAGGGAGTCAGAACAAGAGAAGCTGATACATACAGTCATGACACGATGACCTGTATGGCCATTAGCATTGCTATTACTGGTAACATTTACAAATCTAGACACTCAAAATTAAAGCAAGTTAGCCCCTTACACATCTTGATAAAGGTAATCTCCTCATCTCATCAGTGTGGTGGGTGAAGATGACTGACTGTATAGTCATGACTGCATATTGGGGGGGGGGGGGGTTCTTACCTTTGTCCTCTCCATAGTGACCTCTATGGACGCCAGACTGCATATTGTAAACATCAATGTGTCCAGATGAGAGCGCAACCACAACAAAGTTACCACACGATGTGATATCTACTGCCTGTGGGTGTCCAGAAAATGGGTGTCACAATACAAGCTTTATTTGTGTAAGCGACCAGTAAATGACCTTTGCTGTATGTCTTTACCGTGGCGTGGACATTGAGGGCGCGGTTCCTGTTGAAGCGCTCAGGCTCTAGCTTGTAAGCACCCATCGTGGCCTTCTGATAGTTCCAGGTAGTGGTGATCAGATAACCACGGTGACAGGCAACTATACTGTCCCAGTCACTCTGACGGGCACTCTCTACAGCAGGAATAGTCATATGAAAACAATGTTCAAGTTCAACATTTTAAAAAGCAGATTCAATAGTAAATTAATAGGTTCCTAAAAATATAGTGACTTGAGAGTATTCAATTTAAGTCTTAATGCATTTTGAGGCAAAATATCATGCAACATACCTGAGGCAAAAGTTGTGATTGCAGGAAGCTTCAGTTCATCATACCTCAAGCTTTTCTTTTTAGATTTCTTCTTGTTGATTGAACCTAGACATACAATTTGGGTGATTAGGAAATCGTTTCATCAATACAGGCATTTCATAGTTCTGATATGCACAGGCAGTAGTCAAATAAAGCATTTATAGCCACACAAGAGAAAGGAAATCTTACCATGTCCTAAACTCTTGTTGAATCTCTCATGGACAGTGGAGAAAGACTGCAGAGTGCCATCTTGACCTAAGAAAAGGTTAAGAGTATAGAAGAGGGACATCCTATTCAATTTCTGTTACAGTAAACAAAGGCATGTGTTAACATACAACTTCTGATCAGTGACATCTTCCTTTATTAAATCATAACTGTAAATACAGCAGTTTTTGCACATAACATGGTGTGTGATTGAAGGAATTCAGAAATACAGGACCACATGCTTAAGCCATGCTTTAGCTCAAATCTCCAATTGATGTGCATTTCCCGTTAGGATCCAGCTCATAATGTCCGGGCTGAACCTCACAGACATACCAGCACTGAGAAGCTGGTGGCCATTTTGGCCATGATGCTGAATCTTAGTAGGCGGGGCACTGTGTCCTAAACGGCTCCTGAGAAGGCGGCCTCCTCCTCCCGCCGTGTCGAAGATCCAGACCTGTGGAAAGTAACTGTGATCAGTAAACTAGAAAATAAACAATTAAATAATAAATAAATAAATGAAATAATTGTAATAATTATTATTTATTATTTAATAAATAATATATTTTTTAGCCATGCTCTCTCTCTCAAGAGTGAGCAAAGAAATGAGGGCACTCTAACCCGAATGGCGTTATCAGCCCCATTGGTGATGAGAAGAGGCTCGCCGTGAAGGAATGTCAGTCCAGCAATAGCTGTGCTGTGGGCATCTCTCATCTGACACACAAGCTTCTTCTCCTCCAGATCCCACAATCCAATGTGTCCAACAGGACTACCTGCAGCCATTACTGGATGGCCATCTATAGGAGAATGTCACAACAAAAAGTACATCTTTAAGAACTGGAATGGCAATATCCTACATTCATATGGAATAAGTGTTGCTGATCTCACAGTTCTGTTGTTTATTTATGAGATTTGTTGCAACTTCTGAATTTAGGCTAAAACATAATGCTGACAGAGAACTACCCTATATCTACAGTATTTGGAAGGTGAAGTCACCTGTTCTGAAGGACAAGGCAGTGACTGGGCCCCAGTCTTGTTGGAACTTCATCATTGACTCATCAAACTTGATGTTATGGATGATAATATGACCAGATGAGAGGCCGATGCCCACAACGTCCACCGCTGGGCTCTGAGGGAAGATCAAAGGAGTGAGAGGAAAGCTGCAGTATGAGCTGGGCAGGAAACACTCCACTGATTAGTCAGACAGATATCCAGAGTCTTAATAGCCACACAACATCAGTTCTAAAAAAGCAATCTAGTGTGCAGTGGATAATACTTAAAGGGCCTGTAGTTGTTTCGATTAGATACACAAGTTAATTACGTGTTTGCATGAACAGACCCTTCATAAGCATCATGAAAACTACAAAAAGCTGCACCATTACCAACCTGCTGTAGCACTGTGACTGCTGATGCCCATCCAGGAAAGGTGTACAGAAGTTTGCTGAGAAATAAAAGAACTTAATGAAATATTCACATATTATAATTTATTTAATTGATACTGAAAATCTACACATATATACACTCACTGAACACTTTATTAGGAACACCTGTACACCTTCTCATGGTGCAGGTGGTGTAAGGGTGTGGGGAATGTTTTCTTGGCACATTTTGGGCCTGTTAATACCAATCAATCATCGCTTGAATGCCACAGCCTATTTGAGTACTGATGCTGACCATGTTTATCCCTTCATGGCCACAATTTACCCATCTTCTAATGGCTACTTTCAGCATGATAATGCACCATGTCACAGAGCAAAAGTCGTCTCAAACTGGTTTCATGAACATGACAATGAGTTCAGTGATCTTCAGTCACCCGATCTGAACCCAATAGAAAACCTTTGGGATGTGGTAAAACGGGAGATTCACAGCTTGAAAGGGCACCTGAAAAATCTGCAGGAATAGTGTGATGCAATCATGTCATCATGGACCAGAATCTCAAAGGAATGTTTCCAACATCTTGTGTAATCAATGCCATGAAGAACTGAGGCTGTTTTGAGAGCAAAGGGAGGCCCTACCCAGTATTAGTATAGTGTTCCTAATTAAGTGTTTGGCGAGTGTGTGTGTATATATATATATATATATATATATATATATATATATATATATATATATATATATGTGTGTGTGTGTGTGTAAACAAATATACATATAGCTAAGGTTCTAAAATATATACTACGGTTGTTTACTAAGGTTATATAAGGTTCTATATACTAAGGTTCTAAAATATAGTAGTACACTGTAGCAAATTTGAATACATACTTGGATTTGACATTCCAAAGCTGGAGGCCTCCTTGGCTGCTCCCAAACAGGATTTTGTTCAGATAAGTGCTTGGGTGCATTACAGCAGACACTTCAAATGACGCTTTGTCGAATGTTATCTGCAGGTATTCCTCTGGGGGACAAACAAACATAAGGGAAAAGGTCAGTATCATGAACAGTGCACATCATAAACACTGGCTTGATTAAATAAATATATATGTATATATATGCATGACAGCAACAAAAACATTAACTGTTATCTGGATGCAACACAAACCCTCTGACTCGACGTCCCAGATGATGACAACATTGTCCCTGTCCACAGAAATCACATGATCCCCAAAAGGTAACAGGAGGTGAACGTCAGCTCCGTGACCAAAGTAAGTGTGAACAACCTGAACAGAACCAACATTCCACAGTTATATAACACAAACATTTATAATAACTTTGTTCTCTCACATCCCGTGTCATTCTAATGCCAGAAACATTAACAGTCCTAACCATTTAAAAAATAGTCAATACATCAACCACATACATGTGGTGAAATACACTTTGTTACCTCTTTGTTCCTGGCAAATGCTGTTACTTTTCTGCCATTAGCTACATAGACCAGCATTCGATCAGCTGCTACGTATGATATGTCCTCTGGAAGTGCATTACCTGGAGAAAATGATATGTTATAAATCAGGGGTAGCCAGTAGCCTACAATACACCTGTTCACAATTATAATTTCTTTCTTTCAAAGGAAAAAAGTCAGTCACTGTCTCAAGGTTTTTGTTGTCCTAGTGTATTTTGTTCAGTCTCATGATGTCATTAGCTTGTTTCTTTCATGGAATGATGAATGTAGTTATTTGTTGAATATATGTATTTTCCAATATATAATGCCTCAAATATCACGCCCCTCATGAAATGTTTGGCGCTCCCGATGTTTGGAACCACTAGGCTACGTGATATTATACGTGTGTAAAGTACTACAATTAATTACTGCACATTTTATGGATGTGTGCATGGAGTTCTACTTACTGACAGCAACAATTCCAAGCTTCTTGACCTGCAACATAGCTGGCATTACTAAACATAGATGGATTGTGCAATGAAAGGCAGGAAGGTGAGATGGACAGTGTAGTGAAGATCAGTGACTAGTATTATATTTTCATTTGGGAGCTCTGTGTATAATACAATATAATTATACAATTAGTATACACACACACAACAGCCAAATTTAAATATACAAATAACTGTGACATAGAAATTCAAATAGGAGAGAATACGAGATAAAGATAGGTTGAATGTTTGTAGAGTATAACTACTGTCTCAGTTTCATGAATTTGACGTGCTAGTAGTTGCCATACTTAGCTACATAGGATGTGGCAAATGCATAAAAGGAAACAAACTACATTATTTGGCAATCTGCAACGATTCTAACTTACATTTAGCAACAAAGGCACTTACATTGTACGTGTGGAAACAGTTTCCCACTGCTGTCACAACGTAGAATTCTCGGTGTTTCTTATGATACCGCACCACGTGTGAGAGGTGATTCGAATATAGTCCCAATGCTCTGAACCCCGAAAATATAACACTACCCTTTTTACTTCCCACAGGCATGTTTAAGTTATGGTGTACATCAATCAACGATTTCTGTTAACTCATGCAACTCGTCTCGTACTAATTAGTTATTTAGTAAGTTATTTCTCGACACAGGGAAGATGTGCTCGCCAATGTTTTCATGAACACATTGTGTGTTACATTAATATGTGTCCGATGGAGGTAATTTAAGGAATCTTTAGTTCCCCAAGAATTACAACCACTCATCACTTTGTAATACAAAGTACTAACACAAAGTAAAATCTTGTTAAAACTTTAATAACATACTTAAATTAAAAACAATAACATACAATTGGCATGGTAACAAATATTTATTCTTCGGTGTCTGTGTTTTTCTCTCTGTCGGTCTCACACACACACACACACACACACACACACACACACACACACACACACACACACACACACCAATAACCAAAAATATTCTTTAACATTGTTGTTACAGCAAGAGACCAATTTGGATGATTTTCTAGTCACATTATTACAATAGATTACAATGTCAATTATAAGAGTGTGATACATACAACCCTAATATATAAATACACAAAAACGGTGAGACATACAACTGAAATTAAAAAAAATTTAAAAAAATAAAAAGGAAAGGAAAGAAACTGAACAGGGTTTATCCTATCAAACAGGATCAAACAGATTATTTGTGTCTCGTGAGGTCTGCAGATATAAACTCGAACCAACAGCGAAATAAACCACAACCTACTTTTCCCTTACTGGGCGGTCTCTTACATTGTGGAACCTGTGAAAATCAGAAGCCTATTAAATTCTATGCCTTTGATATTAGAAAATCACAAAAATGCATGTGGAAAACAGATAACACATGTCCAATTAATGACAATAATTGAGGACAAGATATGGAATAGATGAAAGATGTTACTGTTCAGTTACTCACCTGAGACATTTTACTCGCCAGTTTGCACTGTATGCTCCTCAACTCCTCCATACCTTCTGTGACATTATCGGGGCAGTAAGACCATTTGAAAATGCATTGAGGCTGCAGAATGAAATTAAATGTAAGATGGAGTTAGTTACTTAAAAACATTTCGAGTCAATTAAGTCAATGAGAGAGTATGAAGTGCTTACCTTTCTCTGCAGCTCCCTGCTCTGACAGTAATGGTCCTTCAGTGCCTGGGGAAGAAAGAACACAAGTGTTTAAAACCTCTGCATTGTGAGATGGACCAAATGGCAATGATATGATTATTCATCAAAAACTGGAAGATTTCTGTAAACAGGGCTATGAAGATGTATGACAACCACATAACCATAAAACTTACAGTCATGTTATGTTCTAGACTGAATTCATGTATGGCAGTCTTCTGAATTTCTATGAGACATGCCTTCATCCCCTCTGCAGAAACACTCCTCACAAGACATACTGCAACAGCCAGAGTGAAGTAACCTGGAAAGGAGGAATTATATTCAAAGACTAATATTACAATTAAAGCCAGTGAACAGTATCCTGGAAATCTGTCAATAAGAGATTTATCAAACCATATGTAAAATTGCATCAGTTACCAATCAAGTAGGACTTGCTCATCTTTGTTTTATTTGATCTTTGATTTGAAAACCTTACGGTGATCCAGCACCTTTTATAGTCCCTTATCACCCCCAATTTCAATTTGTGGTAAAAAAAATGAATTACACATAAATTCATGAACTCAAAAAACACAATATGAATCACTGTTGCATGTAGTGTAAACTGAAGCATTCACATTCAACATACATCAAGATAATTAATGTCATTTTCTATCCCACTCACTACATTCTCTGGAAGATTACACAAGATTACAACCACAGATTGACAGCAGATAACAAGTGTCACTTGATGATTCAACAGGAGAGTAATTTGCGGTTGAATGACACTGCTCTGAAGTTATATCAACATTCCTATTTCTTACGAACATTCATTGCCCACACTGACCTGTAGGAGCTCTCATCAGCTTTGACATGCCATGACTTACCCGTCACTTCTGGCTCTTTCCCAGCACACACAAAGATACACAGCTTTTCTCAGTACATTTACCTCCTTTTGGTAAAGCCCCTGATATATCTCACCTCAGGACTTCCTAATTTCATGGGCTTTCCACCAGTCTCACAATTTATTTAATATTGCCATTTAATAAATAGAAGAGGATATTCCTCACTCACTAACACCTATGGCCCCATTTTGCTTTAATAAAAAAAGTTGTGAACTGTGAAATAAATATCTAACACCTCAGAAGGCTCTACAATGCATGATTTTTATTATATTATACTATTACTATTTTTATTGTACTTAACAATGTTTTTGATAAAACATACATAGATTGTTCAACTGCAGTTTGAACTACTCTTGTAGAGTATGACCTTTGTGGAAAGAGAACAAAAATTCAGCTATCCTGTAGCATGTCATTGGAGTATTTTTTTAAAATGAAATACAGGCACACAACATGTAAGTCAGACATTTATTTTGAGCAAGTTCCTCAAACGATACAAGTTCTTATCATCTTAGCATTTTGCTACACTGAGCTCCTTAAAGTCCTTAAACATTTACAAAAGAGGCAGTTCTCATCACTTAAAATCCCTGAACTCAATCATCCAGCTGCATGAAGTGTATTTTTTCCATTCTACTCTTTCACTACACACCATTTGAACTGTTCTGAGATGTACCGAATTGTACATTTACAATGTACCTTGTGGACGCCAAAATGTGAACAACTTGATGTACTAGATTATAGAACATTATCACTAGGAAGCAAATAATAATTTAAAGACATATACACCATTTTCTGTACATTCTGTACATACATCTCAGGATAAATTGGCACTATGCAGCCTTTGCTCGTGCTAACACAAATTCAAAAGCTACAGATTGCCACATTCATACCATGTAGAATAAGATCCTTTCAGGTGAGGACCAGGAAACACCAGTAGAACACATGATCTGCAGAGAGGACTGGGTGAATTGGGTGTATACTCAACTTTGGAAACACGTTTCCCTCTATGATCACTGATGGGGCTGTGTTTTAATGGCATGCATTATATTACATATCCAGTGCTTGGTGACAGTGGGAAGTGTTGACAATATTACTGGGCACGAGGAACACCTCAAGCAAACATTTGAAATGTGCTTCTGGACAGAAACAAAATACCAAATGTTTTATTCTGGAATGAACCTACCCCAACTCACGTGGAAAAGAAGATTTCAAAAGGGTACCAGTCAAACAAACATTTAGGAATAAAGCAGTGTCAAGCATTTTGCAGTAGGGTAGAATAGATCACCTTGGTGATCTGAAGCACAGCCGCGTGTAGCGAGTACTGCACAATGATGGAGCCGAAGCCTTTGTAGAAGCCCAGAGCTCCCTCCTCTTTCCGGATAACATTGACACAGTCTCTTATGCCCTCGTACTGGGTGTTGATAGGAAGGACCTCTGTGCCCAGGTCTGTGTTGTCGATGATGGTGCGTGTGCCCTGGATGTGGAGCCTGTGCAGGACTGTCTCCAGGGGGTAGAGCAGGACGTCAGCACACAGGCTGGCCACGAAACTGGCCATGAGTTCTGGGAAGTAGGCGTCCAGCATGCTCTGGACTGTCTCTGAGCCGTCCACCGGCTGCTTGGGAGGGCTCCTCCTGCGCAGGAGGAACAGGACCAGCTTCTGTACAGCAGAGCTGACCACGTAGTGAAGAACCCCGTGCAGCACGGTGGGGAACATCAGACCCCAGAGGGGCAGCAG
The DNA here is from genome assembly GCF_951799395.1 of Argentina silus. Taxonomy (NCBI): domain Eukaryota; kingdom Metazoa; phylum Chordata; class Actinopteri; order Argentiniformes; family Argentinidae; genus Argentina; species Argentina silus. The sequence goes on along the minus strand of NC_139659.1, from coordinate 15,253,878 downwards.
GCGCTTGCTGTGGGGGATGCCCATGCCCATCACACGGCCCACCCCCTCCTTCACACAGTCCAGGATGCCAGGATTGTCCCTGATGATCTCACTCTGCTCAAACACAACAGGGGACAGCTTAGATGTGGCCTACACAGGTCCTAGAGGAAGTGGTTGGTTAAAGCTTATTAGATAATATAGCTCATTAGAATGAAGCTCTCACTGACGACATGTACACACAGTAAACATAGTGGACATACTGACCTGCACAGTTTCAATGAGGCTAGCTGAGTAAAATGGCATGGCAACCACATAGGTCAAACTGTAAATAGGAGAAATGCACAATGACTGGTCATATGAGAAAAGCATTCTACCAGGTAATGCAATCTCTTAGAAACAATCTGATAACAGCGTCTACGAGAAATAAGTTCCCTTCAAGATTACACCGCACAGTTTTTTTAAAGTATGGTCCCAAGTACCCAATGGTGATGCAATAAGTGCAAAGGGATTACCCACTTTCAACACAAAAAGGAATACATGTTACATTTGACATTAAATCATTATATTATATATCAACCCAAAAAAGAAAAATATAATCACCCTTTGAGTACCAAATGTCCAACAACTTGCTTGGGGTTCCATTTGTGTGATAATTCCCTGAAAACAGACAAGCGAACACACTGAGGCTTCTGTCCTTGGTGAAAGATGGTACTAGGTATAACAAAGTTAACCATTTGAGTTTATTACAGTATGTTTTGGTGCAATTTAGCATATAATACCCCCCCAAAAATCCCTGTCCAACTGTAAGCAAATGAAAATACCAATATAATACCAACAAAATACTGCACCATTCAGAGCATTCAGCAATCCCTGATCATAATTTGGCCATGGTCTGGGAGTCCTCTCCCAGTAAAATGTGGTCTTTTGTAAACACATTTAATTTTTAAGCAGCAATTTGTTTGCTTCCAAGCTACAACACTGTGAAAAGCCTGCTATCCAGCTTCAATTAGTGTCATGTGTGCGAGTCAGTGTTTGAATGTTGTTGAAATGTAGAATAATTTCAATGTGCCTCAGCACTGTTGCGCAAACTAAATATCGTTATTGTAGTTTTTGAAAAAAAAAAAACAATTACCATGGTATCTTTTGATTATTTTGCTTTGGCTTTCAGGACCCTGCCCATGAATTGCTTCAGTGAAGGCTACATAGGCTATTCCTTACAATCAAATAAGTAGGCCTAATGGGCTACATAAGAACCGATAGAAACAAGGATTTTCCAAAATGATGCGTGTCGGCCAACAATCATGCAATTTAATGCAATTAGGTTTAACTAGGCCAAGTTTAACCACAACACTCATGCCATTGACAAAACAGTTTGAATGACTTATATTCTCTAATAATTCTCTCCAATCCTTGATCCTGCCCTTGTTACCGGTAGGTGTAACGAGTGTGCTGGTAAACTTCATCAGCTGTGGTATAACACTGCGGCTCAGCGAGTGAGACACACCAACTGCAGTTGCACTGATCTAATAGGCTACCGACTGTTCAGATAACCATAGCCTAGGTAGAGAGGGCGAGTAGCCACACAAATTGTCTTACTTCTCACTACATCACAGTATCTGACCTCAACAAGTTGAAGAACGGAGAGCACGATCAGCAAGAGGCGCAGTGATTGATGCTTTAGCTGCACTTCCGAACCAACCTTTCCTGGACTCTGCCGCAGAACCTAACCTGATAACTGGCTTCCTTGCATGTCAAAAACATAAGTCTTCTTGAACATTTGTATCCACATTTTTCCTCTAATACTGCATGGGATTGGATTGATTGGGACATACATTCTGTCAGAAAACAGTATCCTCATACCGTGGTAGCGGAGTGCATTCACTTATGATACCCTCTGTGCCCAATGTGACCCCCTGGACCACAAAAGTGCTGCCCATTCCTTTCCACAAAGCCTTGGGACCCTGAGGGAAGACGAGAAAATAAATTCACAATGGCATACCAACATTTTAAAACTAAATCTAATAATTAATTACATGTTTAAAAGGATTGTTTGTGTTGAGAATGAAAAGCTTTTGATATTACCTGACTCTTGGTGACATTGTACATCACACTGACGGCAGTCAGTGGTGACAAATGGTAGCACCGGGCATGATAATTAACCTGCAAGCAACAAACAAACACATTTAAGTAATTATGAGACAATGTTAAAGGGGTAGGATGTAGTTTTGCACATTGCTGCACTCTTTGGCGACACTGAAAATGTACAATAAGCTATGTTTCTAATAGCGGTAAATGTGTGCATATCCACAAAACATACAAATGGTACATAAAGGCCAGTGCTCGGCCACGACACCAGATTTTAGAGCCAGAGTCTGGACAAAAACACAGCTCTCCAATGAATGTTCTTCATCATGCAATCTCATTCCTTCATTGCTACCGATTTATCATGACCATTTAGCAATATTTGAAAGCTCATATCTACATACTGAAACTTTACTATTTATTATGTGAATAAATGAACTTACACAATGTCAATGTTCACACAAGACAACATTTTAATAGACCATTGTGATGCGGCTAGGAAAATGTATGTATAGCAAAAATATATTTTAGTCTGCTTAATGTTCTGTGATGTTATCCTGTATTTTAAAAAGTTAGGCCAAAGTTCTAATGCTGACATTAACATGTGAATTGTGGAAGGTGTGTGGCCCATGTCCTTACCTGGCACTGACGACGAAACACAATGCAAGGGTGAGCCAGGACATTTTCAGTAAAAAGACTGAAATGACAGAAGGATAATAAATTATGCTGATTTATTTTTCTCAAACATTTTCCATATAAACTCATACCATTTACATACGCCCTCTAGCCTATAGGATGTTCAATTTCAATGTTGAATTATTCTTTACAATTATAGTCAACATAATTGGTGATGGCGAAAGCCTATTCTTAATATTATGGCTGAATAAGCCTACCTTGCAAGCCCAATACCAAATCCAGCAAATCTGTTTAATTGCTCTGCAAGAGAAAGATGACAATACTGATTACTTAGAAGCATTTACTCATGAACTTTGTATATTACTTTGATACTTTAAAAGTAATAAAAGATTGAAGTAACAAAACGCCTAAATGAATAAGTCAGACTTCCTTGTAACTTGTGAGCTCACAAAGTGAGTAGTTGTGTAGGCTTGTTTTTAGTCCCAGAGGTTTACAACCAAACAGTTAGCTGACATCAGACCACAGGATTCTCCCTGGGAGGTCCAAGTATGAGTCACTAATAAGTAGTGGGTCCAGGCATCCATGACAGATTGTGGTAGATGGGCTTCTCTAGAACAGGTTTTAGCTTTAGGCAATACATTGTATTTGCACTTGTGGGATTAAAGCAACATCCTAAAGTCAATGACCTTTCACTGTCATGCTAGCATCCTCCATTGCCTAACAGCCTAAATGTTCATTACATTAGAGCTAACTGTCATGCATGACTGTAGACCTAAACATAGATGCTTCCTGATGTAGGGCCTGGATTTGAACAGTCTAATGAACATTTAGAACCCATAAATGCTCATCAGACTGTCCAAATCCTATCTAAACAACCTCAGCTCTTATTTAATTGACTATATTTATTGTTTGAATAGATGGACTGAAGCTATAAGAAGTTCCTCACGTTGACATACCAAATCCTATTGTTATTATGGTTATAAATTAATATATTTTACATATTTGATAGTCAAATGATAAAGCAGTAAAACAATGGAAATGGTGTAGAGTCAACTATTTTAAAATAGGCCTGACCTACATATGGTTAAGTATCCTTAATGGGGGTTTTAAATCCTGGATCCCTAACCTACAATGAAACAGTGAGTTGCACGGTCCATCGTAGTGTTTTGTCAACTCCAGACCCGGAGTTGTTGTCCAGCACTAACACACCTGATTCAACTAGGTCTAGGCCTAATCAAGGGTGTAATGTTATATCAGGTCAGTGTTGGGCTAAAATGTGCAGACCTAGAGAGGCTTCAGGAACGGAATTTAAGAACACTGGTCCGCAAATTGTGAAAAGAAAGCCTAGGTGAAATCCAAGAGAGTGCTTTGCCGTCACTTACTGAACACTATGACCTGGATCGAATGAAAAAAACTGGCATAATTTCATGATGATGTCCCCTACCGGATGGAGGAGCCGTGGGTTGAGTGTCTTCAGCACCAGGTGCTGCAGGGGCCGTCTCAAATTGTGGTGTGCGTTCACCAAATTGATTTCGGCTACCTGGGATATCTGGCGGTGTTGTTACCCAATTCTGTAGGTCCACGCTAGATACACTATTAAATGACCTTCCACTATAGCCCCCTCCATAAGACGGATCCTCCCTACCCCTGTAACCCAAGCCATCGAAGCTGTCCGGTCGCCGAGAAGTCATGCTGCCTGAAAGCTATAGTGGAAGTGACAACTCCTTGAAATCACGATTATTCCACTATGTATACGAATTTCGCTTTCTTAATCTATGAGAAACACATTGGAAACTAAAAACAGCTACGATATAATACCAAATTAGCTAGCCAATCACGTATTCGTTGACAGGTAGCTAGCAAAACAACACGATTGAACTGGAACTGTCAACCCAACCGGAATCTCTTTCCTTCTCTTCCGCGTATTTAAAGCATTGTGGGATATGTAGTTTTCATGTGTACTTATTTGACCTTTCAATGTGCGTCCATGGAAACATAGCAAACAAACGAGACAGGTCGGGTGTAGAAGAGGAGAGGGTAGTGAAAATCCTAGTGATGCTACTAATTTTAATCATGATGACTGAATAAATAATCTATAAAGCTATGCAAGATGCCAATAATTAAAGTCCCAGTTGTTCATAATTTGGGTATTATTTCCCAAACACACAAAGAAGATTTGCAGAAAAGACTCTTCAAAAAAGCTGATGAAATTAGAACCTCAAAAAAATCAACAGTTATTAGGTAAGGATGAACTGGAGTTGTAGGCCGAACTGTTGACTACTTTCTAGAATTTGGCTATATTTATCCATCACATCCGTTATGAAGAGCAAATTAGCCTATAGGCCTAATGGCCAAATGTTGTACATTTGAATGCTCAGCCCAAAGAATACTTTCGAGTAAAATCGCTGTCATTGTGCTGCAAGTGTCACCATTAGATCCACCCTGCCGTGATTGCCAGTGACTGGACCAGTGTACTGTAACCTGCTCTATTTGTGCAAAGAGCTCGAACTAGACTGGGGAAAGTCTGAATTCAAAGTTGATTAGATTAGTTTTGATTTTCAGAATTATGTTTCCTCTTTCAATCCTGATATGACACATCTTTTAGCATTCAATTACAGTGTCCTCTTTAGAAATGCTTGATTTTGTCAGGGTTTTGCCCTTACTTATGGTAAAATGTGTCAATTTTACAGAAACCCATTTGAAATAACTGAGCAGTTTATCAAAAAGTACAACCATTCCCATGGCTCTGATGAACAAGAAAAGTATGTTGAGCTGGTGAAACAACTACTCAGCCGAAGCAAGGTGAGAAAGTCTACATGATAAATAGTACAATAATAATAATAATAATAATAATAATAATAATAATAAATACATTTTGTCTACATGCTATTGGGAGTTGATATAAATGCATAGCAAGGCCAAATTATAGTGATTCAATGTAGAAAGATCCCTCTATGTCCTGTTACCAAAATGTTCTTATTCAGTTCACAGAATGTCCAACAGATGGTGACATAGTCCTTTCCTATATGTTAGTACACGCCACAGTAATCAGTAATAATTTCTTCCACAGCGCCGAGCTGGACTGAGATGCTTGGGAGTGGGTGTCCACGTTGAGCTTTCTCTTGCATGGACAGAGCTCCTCTTACTTGGCTTGTGTCGTGGTAGAATTCAAAATGGTGGGTTAGTGAGAGAGCTTTTTAGAGCCTAATTAGCTCAATGTGCAGAACATATTCTTCACCACCCTGGAAAAGACATGCATCACTTCAATTATGAATTATTGTATTGATAATTATGTCATGGATATGAACACCAATTCCTCTTACTGTTTCCCTTTTTTAGATTCACTGGATTCTCTTTTAATATCACTGGATCATGCACCAGTACAAGCAGAACAGATCCCTGCTCTGTTTTACTTGGGGGAGTCTGTCTTGTACTGTGTCTGTACTGATACTTCTCAGAAGCCCAATTTGTACACCTGTGAAGTGAAGATGCTCAAGGTAGAATGGACAGATGTTCCTTTTTTAGTTCTTGTCAATGAGAGGGGGAAAGAGAGGGCACTATTGTATTGTCCATGTACTTCTAAAGCCTGGCATTCTCATGATTATAACGATTGGTATTCTGTACATAACTGTTTACTTTGTCAGGCATTCTTGACAAATAATACAGTATACTGTTGTTCGTTTTGAAGTGCCACAGACTGCTGTAACTCTCCTCCCCTCTTTTAGCTGGGATATCTGGTGTTTTTGAGACTATTTCTCTTTCATATTTCTGGAAACCTGAGTGGATATCAAAGGAGTAAATCCCATTTACACAATTTCCTAAAAGGTAGAGTGGATGGATGAGATAATCTACATTTATCATGACAGCTTTACATACTGAAAGACATTTACTACAACTGAAAACTACTTGGACGAAAACAACACTTAAGGCATTTATATGTGTACTGTATTAGAATAAGAACTTACGGCTGTAAACATCTGTTTGCCTCTTAGCTCTCTCTCAGTGTGAGTCATGCTATGAACCATATCCAAACATTTTGTTTGCCGTGCACTTCATGTTACGTGCAGGAGAGATCATATGTGGACTTGAACCTTCATCTCCAGTAAGCCTCTATCCTTACAACCAATTGCTTGCTTGAACAGTTATCCTGACATGTAGTTTACAGTTATAACAAGAAAAGTTCACTCAAGTTATGCAGTACAGGTATGTACACTCACAAACACTTTATTAGGAACACTATAATAATACTGGGTAGGGGCTCACTTTGCTCTCAAAACAGCCTCAATTCTTCGTGGCATTGATTCCACAAGATGTTGGAAACGTTCCTTTGAGATTCTGGTCCATGATGACATGATTGCATCACGAAATTCCTTCAGATTTTTCAAGTGCACTTTCAAGAGACCAGTTTGAGACGACTTTTGCTTTGTGACATGGTGCATTATCATGCTGGAAGTAGCCATTAGAAGATGGGTAAATTGTGGCCATGAAGGGATGCACATGGTCAGCATCAATACTCAAATAGTCTGTGACATTCAAACGATGATTGATTGGTATTAACAGGCCCAAAGTGTGCCAAGAAATCATTCCCCACACCATTACACCACCTCCACCATGAGATGGTGTACATGTGTTCCTAATAAAGTGTTCGATGAGTGTATATGTTAATGTCTATAGATTGGTCTTGATTTGACAAGATACATACTGCAAGAGACATACTGTATATGGCTTTGCAGTATGAAATGGTAGATAACTTATATTAGGAAATTACTAGGGCCAGGAGATTTTACCACTTGACCAATCTAGGGAAAAAAGGATATCTGTTAAATGTTGCATATCCTGTGTCCATATCCTGATCCTCTCCCATGTAATCTGAATACTATGTAGGCTCAGCCTGATTCTCGGGAGTATGATGTGAACCAGGTGCTCTGGCACTGTCTTCTCAGTTGGTACTGTGTGCAAAACAATGTCAGCCAGCTCTCCCAAGTGGCGCACCACCTCATCCTTCTGAGAGATGAGCTTCAGAAGGACAACTGGTTGGTTTGGGCTTGGATATGTGAACTATAGTCTTGTTACTCAGGATTCAAACCTTCCATCAGTGCAATACCATTAAAAAATTCACCCACCCCTTGAATGGATGTTTCAAGCTTTTGTTTCATTACAGGGTGGATTGTGCTTTGGGACTGATGGTTCTTGGTGAGGCTGCAAAATCAAGCTTGGTGTGCCTCCAGATCTTGATGAGACTCCACATCAACCAAAAGCAAGAGAATGGCGGGTTTCAAGGAGCGAATGTAAAGCAATCAACTGTCACCGACTTGTACTGTATTGTAGAGAGTACATACAACAAAGTTACATATTTCTTTCTCTTTATTCATTCCTTTCATTCTTTCTAAAACATGTCAACCTTTTTTTTAGGAAGGGAAGTCTCAGAAGGGTAGCTGGCCGTGGCAGTTGGAGCACATTTACACTACTGTGTTGGCAGACATATGCCTTCATAGCAGCAATGCTGAAATACAAAAGACGGCTATGATGGGCAATCATACTCTTCCTGGCTATCATGATACTGATGGACTGCTAACACTGCTAAATTGTAGTAAGTCCATGATAAGTTTAAACAGGTGGAGATATAATGAAAACAAATCTAAACAAACATTAAAATGATAGCATTGCATCAGTTCAAATAGACACCGAAACTAAAATAGCAACACTTATTTTGTTTTTTTAATAGTTCATTTGTTTGTGGGTGGAATACATGTTTTGCCAAGGTAAACATCTAATTCTCTCTACTACATTACATGACTCTTTAGAATAGACCTCCATGGCACATTACAGTTTAATTAGCGAGTACATTCCATTCACACAGCTTGGTTTAGCAACTATATTTATAGTACAGTTGATAATTCCCTATCCTGGTCTCCAGTTTGTCATGGTTTCACTGAGTGTAGTGTCATCTGTTCATTTGCTAGGTGGTGGAGATGACTGGCAGCTGCGCTACAGTGCTGTTCAAGCTTTGGTGTGCGTATGCCGGGGGCTCGGTGGAGTTGTGCTACAGGAGGGAATGAGGAACGTGGCCTGGATCGCTCTGCAGGAGCACCTGGGTCAAGAGACAGACCAGCGAGTCAGAGACGCCACAAGGGTTATAGAGGTACTAAGGAGCATCATGTTATCAACTGGCATCACCATTGCTGAGGGAATTTTATGTTATCAACTACAAGCTGCATCAGATTTTTTGGGATAAGAGTGAGTGGTGTCATTAAACGGTCCATGTTGGGAAGTATCGATGGTAGAGATACATTTTTTACAAATGTATAATATTATTCATATTAGCAGCTACAGTGGATGGAAAAGCTTAGAAATCTGTAGTGCCAACAGAGGAGTAGCAAAGAACTGGGACTGCATGCGGAGAGTCCAGAGTTGAATAAAGTTGAATGGTGCAAAAGCAATGTGAACAATCTTATCAGCTGTTCATTCATTTGGGAAAGGATGGGCTATTGGGCCAGAGCCATCCTCCATGGTCTACTTACTTTCAAAGGACAGAGATGTCACTTTTTCATATCAAACGGATACAAAGCTGTTTGGTCTGAATAACTGCTTATCCCTTTACAAAGCAGAGCTTATAAAGTCATTAGGCTGGAGTCTCTCTCCTGAAAGATACAATTTGTCACAGTCTGATGTCTACCATGCTATGTCATGGATGTTTAAAAACTAATTTTCTATATTCTGAATGTAATGTGCCACACCACAGTTACTCACTCAGGGAATTTACACACACTATGTTAACAATATCAGGGTTTTTTTCAAATAAAATATTGTAATAAAAAAAATAAAAAAATGTATACCAGAATATAATTATCTTACTTTAAAGTAGATCTAGGGTCCTTATGTCTGATCAAAACAAAAGGGAAAAAATCCATCAGAATAATTAATGAATCCAATGAAAGCTTCTGCATATATCATAATTACATAATTCACTAGCAGGTTTGACTGATTCAAGTAATAACTGTTGTTGATACTAAGAGCTTCCTTACACATTTGAGTTACATAAATTGCAAACATAAATTCAGTTTTTGTAATGCAAAACATACATTATCTCTGTTGCTGTTTTCTAGGCTGAGATAAATGTTCCAGCAAATAGTCTTCTCTGTGAGGGGGGAAAGATGATACCAGTCCCCCCTGCAGCTACAGCACCTGACCAATTGATTTCCTGGAGGTTGGCGTGCACCCTCTCTCAGCTCTACCTCCCACCTACCCCACTCCAGCTCACACCTTGCACCAAGCCTAAGAAAGAGCCAGATCCATCCACCAGGCCCAGCCAGGAAGCAACTCACCCCAGGCCCAAAGACACAACCCCTGCCAATAAGACACAGCATCACACCAGACATAAAGATGATTGTCAAAGTGCCTGCGGGTAAGAGACCTCATCCAAGTCATTGTTCTGTATATGAACATGAAATAATAACTTATGTATGCAGAAATCACTTAAACACCACTAAACATGTTTCATATCTTTAAGCTCAAGGATGTACCATTCTGTTTTGATGAATTATGCTTGATGATTGAAAGATGCTAATCATGTGAAATGTATTCCAGACAAAGTAGGACACAACAAACGTACATGGACTTCAACACACGGACAGATGTTGACTTGATGAAAGTGGTGGAGGACCAGGTAGGGGAGGATTATTCACTTTTGTTCGATATCCCATATTATAAATATAAAATGTATGGATTCTTATTTATGGATTGTTCCTTACATAAACAGCAGCATGTGCCAAAATAAAATAATGAAAGAAGCATCCAAGTTAATAATGTATTTTCTTAATTTCCACAGCCCATCTGTGGGGTAGCTTTATGAAGGAATTGTGCCAGGGACTACTGTATACTGTTTACTAATTTAATCTGGAGGATTTTCTCATGTACAAAGAACCAGGCTTTTTCATACTGGCAGATTAACTACACTGCAAGTTCACTCTGTTGTGTTGTTGAATGTTTCGGGCTGCATTTTAAGCACAGGTTTCACGTCAATATGCAATAACAATATCTGTGAGGAATCATCTTACAGAGGTTAAAGGTACAATCTGTAATTCAAACAACAACAAAGTGGGCTCCCCACCATTTTTGGTAAACAGCTGAGGGATGGGGTTGGAGAAATGTAGGCTCTCTCAATTTCAGAGACCATCCATGAGATAAACATTTGAGTTTTCAAGCGAGTCCCAGAGTGGAGCATCGCTAGCTCTTGTGCTGCTCAACAGAAGGACTTTGTGTGAGAGGGAGAGGGGAATCTTTTGACTCAAATGGGCAATTTGGAACATCAGGACTGATCAGGGCATTCAAAGAGAGATATCTCGACTCAGATCGTTTTAAAACATGTTTTTTTGTGGATGTGTCTACTATTGAATAATAAAACATTGCAGGGTAAAATTCCACTTTAATTTGAAAGTCAAATGTATCAATTACAGATTGCCCCTTTAACACCTCTCAGTATAATGATTTTGAGTAAACTCACACTGCTTGCCATTACCTGCAATGAATTTAATTGGGAATGTATTGGTATTTAGACAATGTTGGGGCTAGTAATGTTTTGCTGTATGTATGACTCTTCTCATCTTGCTTCAGTGGCAAAAGGAACTACAGATAAAAATGGCAGATGAGGAAGTAGTTGAAAAGGATGAACTGGTGAAAAAACAGAAGGAAGTAGAGGAGAAATTCAAAGAGATCATGAGAAGGCGGATGGAGAAAGTAAAAAAGGACACAAAACCATACGAGCTTCCTGGATGTTCGCAAATGGACACATCAGAAATGTGACTTCATAGATAAAGCCCACAGAATGTTTTACCATGATGATTGTACTGTATCCGTCATTGTTTTTGGGGTAAACGTGTATACATAACAAATGCTAAATTAGTTTTCAGAATTCAGAAATGTAATGAAGAAACTTGAGATTCATCCTTTTTTATTCACTCTCTCTATAATTATATTATATCACATTTACAGAAAGATAGAAAATTTGATACAATGTAACAGTCAATGAGCCACATTTTAAAAAGAGAACATTTGCACATACCACCCTCCCCTGATGCGGATGTTTAAAGATAATGCTTTAGCTTAATTTACTTCAATTAAAAGTGTATTGTTGCTCAAATATCCTTGATTGATTTGATTTGAATGAATCCCACACCACCAACATGTCTTGGTGATTAAGAACAACATAATGTACTGTTCATGTATCAGATAATCATATTATATGATTAACACTTTAACTAGCTTGACATTCATTGACATTCATACATCCAATACATAAAGAATTTCCACATTCATATACATTGTCATTTATACAAAAAACATTCCAAAAATTATAGCAACTTATGTCCCATGATTCCTTCTACAGAGCACCTCACACTAATACATAGTGAAGGTGCATTTCTTCAACCACCCCAGTGGCTAGGCATGCGGCTGTATCACACTAAATTACAATGACACGTTAATCTCAAACAACCCAAGCAATGCAACATACATTTGTAAACATCGAAACCAAACGGTTTCCGTAGAACTTCACAAAGGTGTTAAAAGCAGTAACTTGAAACCCATAGCATAATGTTTAAAATGGCTCAGTCAGGGTATCAGTTAAAAGCTTCGGACACTACTACCCAAAATCACGATCCCAAAAAAAGAAAACAGATGGGGGTATGAAATGGTATTACTTAAACAGGTGTAAGCTTTTGGCCATTTCAACATACTTAATCTCAGGTACAGCAAGAACTGTATGTCTAAATACAGTATCTAAAAGGTATCCTTTGAAACAAAACTTAAAGGTGAATATTAGCCTGATCTGAAGAGGGAACTGCTGCATAATATGTTGTAAAAGGTGGAGCAGTTGCATAGTTTGATATCTATTGTAGGTAGGCTATGTGATGGACACATCTATATTACTGTATATGGTATGACTGTCCTAATGTATCTTTATGCTTTTACAAGTAAAGCGGCCCAACTGCCGTTGGCTGAAGTGAGCCCATTGAAAAAGGTTTCTCTTCTTCATCAGTAGACAGACGGTGAAAATAAAACATATCATATTTTTGATAGATGTGTGAATCAAAACAAGGGATCACTAAAATACATATGAAGGTCTCAATAACAGACCCATATCAGCTGCAGTCATTTTGCATTTGATTGCAAATGGGAAGGGACATTAAACTCCAACCAGAATAGAAAGATATGTACATTACATAGGGTTCTCTTTACAAAATTTAAAAATAAGGCACATTTTTGCTCTTTGGAACAATAAAAACAGTATCTCACCTGCAATCAACAATATCTCACATTTACATTTTTGACCATTGTCTTAAAATATTCAAATTTTATATTCAAATCAGCCTTGGCATCTTATTTAGGCACACCAAGGACATGGAGCACTATCCATTATGATTGAAGCCACACCTTGGACAAATCACATTGTACTAGCTCATATTATATAAAATAGAACACATATTCATGGAAAGGAAACGGAACAGGAAGTCATGTCATCTCAGTGAGTTCAAGTGGAAATGCAACGCAGCGTTTGCATACGTACATAACCTGAGACTGCAGGATAAGGATACTGACTGTACTTAAACTATTTCATATTGCACTTAATAATGAAGCTTAAAGGGGCAATCTTGGATTCAAACAAGTTTTTAGTAAACAGCTCAGGGATGGAGCTGGAGAAATGTGACCACTCTCAAATTCATAGACGGAGCTATGGATGGCAAGCACTGACCATCCATCAAAATGATAGTTTTAACCCTGTTTTGAAGCTTGTTTACAATGTCATTGTTTACAAACAATGGAGTAAAACAAGCTTATACTTTGGGTTCTGATGGGGTAAGACAGTTGAACTAAACTCATATAATATGTGATATTCTTCAATAATCAATGGCTAAATATCACTCATCTAAAAGTAAAACAATGGATGTACTGTACCAATCCAAGATTGCCCCTTTAAGGAAGTTCCATTTCCTACTACTCCCGCCCTCCTTCTATCCCTCCCTCCCTGCTTCCGTCTGTTCCATGGTTGAAGGCTGTGGCATCCAGGCTGTGGCATCCAGGCTGTGGCATCCAGGCTTTTGCACAGTCCTGCTGACAATGTTTCGGCTCAGGAACAGAGAGAGGATGTAGGGAATGTGCCTGTGAGTAGACAGGCTCTGGCCAGAGCTCATCTAAGCTGTACGCGGTATGTGCTGATCTCCATTGGTTTAAGGCTGATTTCCTCTTGGCTCGGCCCTGCCTCAGATGTGTGCATCAGAGACAGAGAGACTGGGGTGATGCTCTGGAATTTCAGTTCTGCAAACAGCTTCTCGCTGTGAATCTACAGTATGAGAAAACCAAACCAAGCACACAATGATGTTCCTGTACCAGCATATTTACAAAAAACAAAACAGTCACACTTCACATTGTGTTGTTTTTATACCTCTGTAATACTACCTCTGTAATAGTAATGTGCACACTTTGTAACATAGTAACTTAGTCATTGCTTTCTAATTCTGCCACCTGCTTGGCAGATAATGAATTATCTTTTCCTTTTAGAAGCCATTCATATAACTGGATACTTAACTGTGGCATATTAGGGCTAAGTGAGTGCCCTGTACTCTCTACCCATTTTTTAATTAACACACTTTCACTCTCGGACATACAATAACAGCCAGCCTTCTTTCTCAGAGAGAAAGAGAGAGAGAGATGAAAGAGCATTCGCTTCAATTGATTATGTTGCATTGTAATACTTGTCATGTCATCAGAAAAGGAGGAAATAGAATGAAAAGAGGTATTTCCTTCCTCACAGCACTTTTCCTGTGGCGCATCACATGACTGCTGACTATGCTCTCCTTTACGGATGGGAAAGTTCAAATCTGTTCAAAGACCTTCTTGAATAAAGACCAATCATGTGCAACCCTTGCTTCAACCTCAATGTTGTTCCATTTCGATGTGCATGTGTGTGGGGTGGGGTTTACCTTCCCCTGTGTGGGTTGGGGTTTACCATCCCCTGTGTGGGTTGGGGCTTACCTTCCCCTGTGTGGTGGCACACAGTAGTCCTGTGTTCCGATTGGACAGTCGACAGTCAAAGCCTTTTCTGTGCAGAATCAAAGCAGCCTGGTCTGACGGGCCGCCCGCTTCCTCCTGTAGGGCCAGAGTGAGAGGCTTCAGGACCCATAAATACACCACTGTCCCCCCCCCCCCTCAGCCTCAACACTGGACACATTATAGAGCCCTCTCTTTCACAGTTCAGCTGCATCTCCACATCTCCACAACCATTTTCAAGGAGGGTGTTCCAGAACAAGGTTACTACAGTTCAGCCCAGCACAATGAGTACAAGTCAATTTCATCCCCAGAAGTGTTTCTTTTACCACCACAGTTCCTGACTCAATAAATGAGAGATGCCACTATGCATAATTGATTAGTAGTAGCAGTGGTATCATGTGGGTACATCGTACAAAGACATCCCTTCAAGCAGATCATATTTCCTCAATTGGTTTGTACTGCAAGTCAAATGGAATGTCCTGAGTGTCTTTTACAGTCCGTAATTGAGCTAATTGGTTTGCAGAGTCACTGCACCCTGTGAAACAATGAAATAGATCTTTGACATCAAAGGTAGTACTATCATCAGAGTCAATGGGCAAGGCAACAACAGACGAAACAAGCTGAAAAATGAAAATGAATGCATGCAGTGAACACAATCAGAAATGAGCTTAGTGACGACCAGAGGTGAGAAATGACAATGACAACATGGTACGTAGTGACAAGTGGTACGTAGTTATGCATAGTACTAATCAACTCAGAAAGCCTGTGGTCTTACCTTGGACTGGATGGTGCGGAGGTTGACCACATGGAAGTCGCAGGGCAGCGATGAGGCCAGTGGGGTGAAGGTTGACAGGGGCAGGGAGCCGGCCTCCGGGCTGACAGCCATGGGGATGGCTGGGTGGTTCAGATACACTGACGACACGTGACTCAGCAGGGAAGGGTAGCTTAACGCCGTGGGTTTCTCCCCCTGCAAAACAAAGATGGCAGAGACAAAACTCAAGGACATTTTTCAGTTCTCCATTACAGACAAATAGCCACAAACTAATTTGATATATGACAGATTATCTTTAGTGTGGGTTTATGAGTAGATCTGTATAAATACCTCGTCTGTCTGGCCTCTCCTCTCCAGCAGTAAGCGGAATGAGTTGGCGGTGATTTTGTTGTCCAGGACTCCCTGGCCCAACCCACGGTTGTCATCCTGGTTGAGCCGCCGGTCCATGATGACCTCCAATTGACCTGAAGGGGATCGGTCAAAGGTCCGCTTAGAAATGTTAGATTCATTGCCTTCTATTCATCACATATGAAAATGACCTATATTGGAAAGGTCTACTATCAGTGCTAGCCACGAACCAGCACAGCCAAATCCTGTCCTTTTTTCATATAGTGTTGACAAAGTGGTTGACTAGTAAACAAGTACAGGACATGCACTCACCACTCTTAAGGCTAGCGACGCCTAAGGACTGTGCGGTGAGCAGGGTCAGTCTAGTGCTGGCGTCCTGGATGTAGGCCATACTGGTCATGGGGTAGACGTTAGCCTGGAGGGGCAGCTTGGCCATCCTCTTCCTAGGCTGAATCTGCCCAGACATTCACATACAACACAATGGTGATGTTGATACATGCTGTATAGTATACAGTGTATACTGTGAGAAACACGTGAGAGCAGACCAGTAGGTCTGTTGAAAGGGATCTTTATCTCAAATGGGTTGTTGTTTTTTAATTTGCATCAGGCAAAGCATTTCAGAGAAAGAGTATTTCATCTCTGATGGCAGTAAATCCCTGTTAATCCCTACAAGCAAAGTCAGACAACAGAAAATTAGCAAATTGAGATCTTGAAAGAAACTGCTTATTTTTAGAATGATGGCAGCAGCATGTCTAATTGGCACTGACGCTCGCTCCATCACTGATCTCTTTAAATATCAAACATGACTAATCTTAATCTGCAATTTGGCTTTTGTTTTAAAACATTACATCCAAGATTCAAAATGGATGAAGTCCATGAAGTCATTTTAGGAGCTAAAATGGCTAATCTACTATATCCCTTCAGCCAGTTTCTGTGTGCATTTGATTTTTGAAGCTAATACTATGTAAGAGTCCATTGTATCATACTTAATTGCGTGTGTCATAGTATTGGATGTCTCTCTTGTACATCTCTCATAGTTACCTCTAGTTGGGAAACAATAGAAGTAGCATTCCTCCTCTAGAAATGTGTTACAGAAGCGGGTGTACAGTGGAGTTCTTACTCTCTACACACACTATGTTTAGTGTAATTAGATACAGTAGACAAGGACCCAATAGTACATTCTGTGACAATTCAATTCAAATTCAAATGCTCCAGGTTTTGTAAGGTTGCTTCTTTCAATGGATGCTCTTGTATGCCATGTGTATTCTTATCTGAGCTTTTGTCAATGCCATCTTACGACACCCTCTTTCAGGTACAATGTCAGGGGTTACATTTCTTTTGTAAGTGTCTTTTTTTCATTTTTTAATTATTGTGTATAAGAGCTCTGAAGAGCAGCTAAAAAGCTACAGAGGAATACAATTTCAATGGACTACTGTAGCCCATCATCAATCTGCTTTCTAAAGGCAAAAACACATTAGGAACAGCTCTCTGTCCAATAGATACTTGTCTACACAATTCTATCTATCTCTCTTCTGTGTACCAAGCAAATGAACATTATTTTATTTCATGGTCAAAGAGCAGAGCAAGCCCTGAGCAGAGAGAGAAAGAGGGAGAGAGATCCGGGGTGTACCTGGAACCCGTTGAGGTCTGTGAAGAATCGATCCTTGCTGTCCAGATCTGATGTTAACCTCATAGCAATTTCACGGTTGAACTCGCCTCTTATATCCACAGAGTTACAGATCTCCACAGCCTGGCCCTCGATGCCTGAGAGAGAGAGGGGGGGGGGGGGGGGAGAGAGAGTCTCACAGAGTTACAGATCTCCACAGCCTGGCCCTCGACGCCTGAGAGAGAGAGGGGGGGGGGGGGGGGGAGAGAGAGTCTCACAGAGTTACAGATCTCCACAGCCTGGCCCTCGACGCCTGAGAGAGAGAGGGGGGGGGGGGGGGGGGGGGGGAGAGTCTCACAGAGGCTGTTCTGAACACCCACTATGCTGGAGTCTTGCTCACAATGTAACACAGGCTCAAGAATCAGGATGAACAATTTAAAAATACATTTCTTAAAAATGATATCCAAAACTGTTTGGTCCTAACTGTATTTTTAAACTTGAAATATTTTAATTTACACTCAACTGAATCTCGTTCTCAGTAATGACATAGATTAAAAAGTAAAAGTTTTCTTTGGCTTGATTTGAGGTATTAATTAGTTTTTACTACAGTGGGTCTGAAGGGGGAAAACTTCAATACTGCCCCTATCTTCATTTGACCCTTCTCCCGATGGGACAAATGGCTATGAGCTCTCTGGGGTGTCAAACTGAATTCCTTGCAAACAGCTCCTAATTTAAATACTTTAGTCTATATAACAGAGGTAAAGGGACAAATTAATTCTCTCTTCTTTGTTCTGTGTGTCGGTTTCCTCATGAGGTGTGAGTAGCATTGACCTGTGGTCATCTCTCTATCTCTTTGTCTCTCTCTCCCTACTCTCTCTCTCTCTCTCTCTCTCTCTCTCTCTCTATCTATCTATCATTTGACATTGAGAGTAGAATGTAACATGTTCCTATTTAGTATTTGCCTTGTAATAATTATATGTATAACTATACAGTATTATTAAAGCCTCATTTGATTCATTAAATTTTTACCATTCTTGCACTAAAACAGCACAAACTCAACAATTATTTGTTTTGCACAGTGATAATTACATTACTTGGAGTCAGATCATTAATATTAGATATGCTAAGCTATTAATGAAATATAGCCAACTTTCTTTGCCATACCTTCACATGGAACTGCCATCTCTGGTCTAGTTTTACAAATACAGTAATCCCTTTTATGGTAATATACTGTACATAATCCTTTTTTGGGAATACATTTTATAGTACATGATGGTTTCATATCATAGCTAACTTAATTAATCCACAGGGGTAAAGACTCCTGTTTAACTAATTTGCCCCTGTTTTTGAAATTAGGCAAATAAAAACAGGACAAAGAAAATGGTCTGCAATTGAGCCGTTGCACATCTATGACTGAAATAAGCCCAGTGTAACTTTATCATCAAATGGGTAAATTACAAATGAGTGAACCTGCAGCCCTATATCTTACTATATCCTTTACCCCCCCTCTTCCAACCTGCCCCCAGGTCCTGAACATGGAGGAAAATGAAACCATTTCTCTCCATCTTATCGAGGAAGCAGCATGGGTGAGGTCAATCAGAGCCTGTTCTCCTGTGGAATGACATGAGAGGAACTGTGCCCTCAGGTCTCTTTCTCCTGGCTGACATGACAATAACTTGCTCCTCCTCTCCCAGCACGCAAACCTACTGTCCTCTACTCTGTATGAAAGCAAACCGTTCAACTGAATTACACAAAATCATCTCTCTCTCTCATCTCTCTAACAGCCTAACTAAACCAGTCTTACTACAGATTCTCTGCTGACAGATGTGAAGATTAAAAAACAGGGTTTTGATCTTCTACTATTTTGCCACTAAACATACAGAAATATCGGTAACACTGTACATTAAGGTCAACTTTTTAAAGGGTTTATAATTAGTTAATAAATCACTTATAACCAGTCAGAGGTTTTCTCCATAAGTACACAGGAGAGAAGAGTACTCACGTGGTCTACTATATACCCAAACCAGCTAAGAGCACTAACCACACATCGGTGAACGCAGAGAAGGGGTAAGTAGTGGATAGATATAGATATAGATTTTATAGACAAATAAAATCTGGGAACCTTCACGGTGGACATGTTTAAATGTGTTCACAAGGATTTCAAGGACCATGGTTCAAAAAACATGGTGACAGCTGTACTGTACGTTGGGAGATCATTGTACTGTATGTAAAGATGTTTAGTGCCAGTTTAGTGCCAGCTGAATCATCCCCATAATTAAGGAAATAACTTTACCAACTGTGCAATTTAAACTAATGAGTTATAACTGTTTGTAAATTGTTTATAATTGAATAATAAACTGGTTATAAGTGATTTATGAACTAATTATGAAACCTTTACAAATGTTACCTTAATGTAAAGTATTACTGAAATGTCTAAGAATTTTGTAATATTTGGGGTCCTATATTTCTGACCCTGATAACCACGCTAACCAAAGTCTTGTGCTTTTACAACTGCTTGCTGTAGATGTGACTGTAGTAATACTGATGTTGTACAGGTCAATTATGAATAAGCATGTTACCATACAGTAATAGCTGGTCCTTACCTTGAATGTGATAGAGACGCAGAGTGTGAGTCACATGATCAAGGGTAGTGGTGATTTCAGAGAACACAGACCCTGTGGTTACCCTTATTAGAGGAGAGTGCCTGGGAGAATACATCTGGGGGAAACAGAGAAATCAATGACAATCAAATCATTCATAACATCATCTTCTTCCATCCTCTGCAAATCGTATCTTCTTCAGAGAGTTGGGACATAACTCAGAGGGGAAGAGAGCTGAGAGAGCAACACTATTGTAATGGATGAAAATCTCTTCACAGGTTTCCAGCAGCCTTAATAATACACATTGACAGAGGATCATAAATCATGTTTAATAAAGTTGTCAGGTTACCTTAGCCCCCCCATCAGGCAGAAACAAGTAGGCTCCGCTTTTATCCCTGTTGCTGGTCGTTCCGTACCACGTAAACTCCACCTTAATCTGGTGCTCTGAGCCGTCCTCTTTCAGTTTCAATCTCTAAAGGAGTCAGAGGCAGACCAACATCAACACTTTAACACTTACAGTACATACATCGTCAACATGACAGCG
The DNA here is from genome assembly GCF_951799395.1 of Argentina silus. NCBI lineage: Eukaryota > Metazoa > Chordata > Actinopteri > Argentiniformes > Argentinidae > Argentina > Argentina silus. The sequence continues at coordinate 15,233,266 of NC_139659.1, read as the reverse complement.
CATTGACAATGTTACATCAATGATGACACAGAACAGATCACTTACAGAACAGTTATAAGCTCTAAACTGAATATATGATGTGTTGGCAGTCTAGCCTTGTGTGATGTGTCACTGTACTCCTTGTTGTATCATATTGTATGATAGCCTAGTGATGGGTTGTAGGTAAAGGGTCATGGACGAGAGCCCCTTAGTTGCATTGCAGTGTTTACCTCCATCAGGCCCGTTGTAGGGGAGCTCCAGACCTGGAGGTGGGGGTTCTGTATGCTGAGGGGAGACGAGGGGTCCTGGGGGATGTTGACGGTGAAGTGCTCCACGTTGACCGCCAGCTCGCTGCCCTGTCTGAGGAGGACATACTGGGCCTTCTCTGCCAGGCCTTTCACTGCCTCGCTCAGCTGGAACACCCCCAGACCCAGCGCTGGCACCTGTGCCACGAACGACAACTACCCAGAGAAAAAAACAAAAACCCATCTGAGATAGAGCTTATGTTGAAACTTAACTATTAAGTTTCAAGAGTTAACTTATAACTTTTATCTTTCACTTTCAACTGGTAATCAATCAGTAACCGGTCTCAAGTCTGCTGAAAAGATGGTTGTTTTGCTTGTTTCTGCATGAACTTAGTGTTCATGCATTCTTCATGCAAACAGAACAATATAGACAGCTCTACCTGGAAGGCCTCTTTGGAAGCTGTGGTGGAGTCTTCCCAGACAGCGCTGACCTGGGCAGGGACAGGATGACCGTGGACCGTGACCACACGTACATGGGGTGTGTTGACATACACGGTCACCACTGAGGAGCGGTCCTGCTCCGTAGGGTTATAGATGACTAAAGACCTGCAGGGAGTGACCACACCTCAGGTCAAGTTACAGCAAACCAGGTCAAACCACAACATACTGTACTAAGACGAAAGACGGTAAAAATGTAATAAAGAGTCTTATATTAGGTTTACATTATTTATTTATTTTTAAATCTAAGCGAGCCATAATCTCCTGTAAATAGACTGTGTAGGGAGATATGGTTGTTATGCAGAATGGTGAGAACAGAGTCTCTGGGAGTGATTTTACCTTTGCTTGGCACTTATCTCAAGAACAGTCTTCCGAGGCAGGGCATCTTGAGCAGGCTGGATATCATCCTAAAAAAAAAAGCATGGAATTGAGTTGATTTGCAAAAGAACATTAATATGGTGGAGCACAACCAATACCTAACCCTTGAGTTCTTCTTTGAGACTCTTTCAAAAATATATTTAATTCTGTTTTTTTTTTTTTTTTTAAGTTTTCTTTAATTGAGTGGCTATTTAAACATCTAAGGCTCTTTCATTCACTTAGAAATACAAGTCTCATTAGGTTTGGATGAGTGAGACACATAGCAATATTCTTTTATCTACTGTAGCAAAACAGGGAAATGTAAAAGGTTATATTGCTCTGAAAATGTATGTTGACTTCAAGCCCAAGCAATTTGCATATTAAAATCCACCAGTGTGTCTCCTTGAGGGACTTTGCCTAAGGTAAAAGTGGTAAACACTTCAAAGGTAGTGCACACTCTGAGTTCTCATACCCTCCTGCACCACCATCAATTGTCTGCCTTTGAAAATCAGTATGCTCATCTAAATGTGCATATACTGTGCACAAGCTAACACTCTTTTTACCCTCAACACTGAAATTAAACACAACCATCTCCATCACTCACCATTTGTAGGAAGGCCTTTGAGGGATTGTAACTGTACGCACTTTTATCCTTCAACACCAGCCAGTGGGCAGAGTTGACCATCACTTTTTTCAAATTCAAAATGGAATGAAACAACCTGAGGAGAAAACCGTCCTGAGTTAATACATTACCAAGCAATAAGCACTGAGTCTAAAAAGATTCATTTTCATTTGTTGAATCCAATATCACATAAAAGACAAAGAGAGGGGGATGGCTACCTGGTGCCGTAGTCCACCACGACCCAGTCCTTCCCGGTCCCTGTGATGGCATCGTGGTGCTGGAACAGACCCAGGTTCCGTCTGGCCTCAGTCAGTAGTCTGTAATTCTCTAAGGCTGGGAAATCATTCAACTTACCAGACTTCTTAATATCAGCCAAGGTGAGCGAGTACAGAATCTCTGCAGCCCTGGAGGAGATGGAGAGAGGGAATGTTTACCTCACATTTCTCATCCCTTTCTACCCTCCGACGCAATGCAAAGACAGACATAGTGCACTCATTTCAGTCAATTCATTGACATTCAGTGGCCAAGGGCTAAATCACTCCAAGTTGACCACAGTTGGAAATCCCCAGTATTTTTGATTGCAATCCAAATCTCTGCTTTTATTTTTGAACCCATTTAACCTCCAGCTGCAGCAACAATATATGAGCTGCTCCACTCACAAAAAAACTATGGATCTTATAGAGCTCCAGTCTGGCGCACACTGCTAGCTACTGTCAGGGGAATCTGACAATCTAGGTTTAAAACACATCTCTAGCAAATTCCCTAAGTAGTCCGTCTTTGATTTCTATAACTTTCTTTATTTTGCATACCTTTATCATGCTTTAAATTAATCTGTTCTGTCCTTTGGATTTGTTTGTCTGATTTATCTGTTTTGAATGTTGTTTAGAAGCATAATGTTGGAGCAACACATCATGTTTATTGGTAGTAGCTGTACGTAAATCATGTGTTTTACATATATTCATATATTTTCCAAATCCTCTAGGGATAATGTTACACTACCATCACCTATTTCAGGAGCTATGTGGACTCATATACAGCTGACCCAAATGCACCGTGTGTAAAAAGCCTAAACCCTTGCCGTCTCTCCCAGAGACAGACAAATATTTTCAGAAAGAAAAACAATGACCTTGAAAAAAAACCCATCTTTCTTTCAAAGTAATGATGAGCATAGCCAGACACACCACATACTGTGCACAGTCTGATTTACAACTTGAAAGCAGCCAGAATGCCAAGAGTGATAACACAACTGGGTTCTGATTAACTATCTCCTTCCCTCTATTTAGACACCATCAAAATTCAAGTATGATGTTTGAAAACAATTCCAGAGTACATATTATGTTGTTGTATTGATCCATAAAGTTGAATCATTCAAGAATACCGCTTGATACTGTAGGTAGGTGAATAACCCTGGATTTGAGTGGGACTGATTCCGCATCATTTCTCTGCTCTGAATGCAATGGTGGAGGTGTAGGGTTGATGTGAGGGTCTGAGGGGCATCTATAATGAGCAGGGTGTCTGTGGGGCTCCACAGCGAGCAGCCTCTCTGCAGTGCAGAGGTGGAGGGACCCCAGAGCTGAGGGCCAGAGCCTGCCTGTGTGCTAGGCTACAGCCTGCAGAGACTGGGGGACTGCGGTGGGGAGAAGACACTCATTACTGCTCTACTGGGTCCGCTCCAACACTCCCTTTCTCTCTCTCTCAGCCATCTCTGCGTGTGCTCCTTCCTGCACTGACCACTTTGGCTGTCTCTCACCAGGCAGCCTGTAAGATTGGACCCTTATCTCGAAAGACAAAAACAAAGGAAATCGATATGTGCTGAGAACAGACTTTTTAATACCATGACTGCTGCAGGCTTTCATCCTGTACCAGGGTAAATGAACCGAGTGGCCAGAGGTTTGGGTTCTAATACTGTAAGTATCCTCAGGTATTCCTAATAATAAGACTATCCTGTCTGTAGAGGTCTAGAAAATACTTAAAACCAATTAAAGACATGATTAATCTAATCCACTCTGCAGCATACAATGCACAGCATTACATGGATATAACGGGTGGGAGGAAATGGTTATTTCATTTTCACATTAGAATCACTGTGCTAGTCCAAAAATAAACAGAGAATAATAATTACATCTTAACAGAAAATGATGACAAAGGCCTGATTAAAATAATACACTTGTTTTCATATTTGATTTGAATTTGCATCATAATGACAATGATATTTTTTTGTGTCAAGTAGGATTTTGATAATGTATGCAATAAATAATTCAAGCTAAGTTTATTCAGTCCAAAGTGTTTGCCACTGGTGAAGAAAAAGGGAATGACACTGACTCTGTTTAAATCATTTAACTACATGGTCATTACCAATCAATGTACCTGAATCCAATATACTTTGTTGAATACCATTTGTACAAATAATTCCCATTTCTTTACTGCATCCAATATCATCATCAAGTAGATGTCATTTATGGCTTTATTCCCTTCCTGGGTGGGATGGGTAGCTTTCTACGTCCATTGTGCACGCATCCATGCATGATGTGAACTCAAAAGGGGTCTATAATGACTGTATGCCTACCTGAGGTGTGACTCCAGCACGCGGTCCAGGCGTTTGTAGAAGGGTCGTGAGGTGAAGTAGCCGCTCCAGTAGTGGTCATCTCTGTCTGCGTAGGTGAAGAAGTCTCCGCTCAACACAGGTAGAGAGGGGCCCGGGCCTGGGCTACCAGGCTCCGCGGCTGACTTACGAACAGCAGCAAAGTACTCTGAGATAGTGCCAAACTGGGCCTGCAACAGAACATAAACATCTGATTAAAGAAGCTAGCATCATGGCAGTGATTGTGAGGCAAATCTTATAATTGATACTGTAATCAGACATTGTGATTTCTGGACACCAACATATTTCAGTTTAACAGCAAGGACTCCAATGACACACACCATTAAGAACCTTTAAGCCCAAGCACCCTCAAAAGGAAATAAATAAACCAACAAAACTTAAATGTACAGTAAAACATGAGTACATTTCTGACTAAAATTAGTCTCTACTACAGACCTTGACATGCAGTTCTGGATGGGAGTTCATGTAATCAAACAGCTTCTGATAGTTCTGGAACTGTTGATCCCATTCCAAGGCCTCAGTGTAGCGAAAGTCATCCCCTAGAGGAGCCAGCACCACCTTTGTCCGGAACAGTTTGGATTTCTTCCTGTACTGGTCCAGCAACATCTGAACCCTGTTGGTGGAGGTGAGGAAGGGAGCGGACATCATGACACACTATACCAGACAAATATATTTTTGGCTATGCTAGAACAGATGCTACAGCAAGTTCTAATAGTATTATCATAAGACTTCTCCAAAGAGCTAAAATGTACTGTTATTTTTGTTTGTATACTGTATCTTCTTTGATACGTAGTATTAAAAGATACTTCAGTATTTTCTATATGTTCCTTTTCTCCTGATGCTGAAGTACTGCCAGTGTGCATCTGCCTCCCTCTCCGCTTCTCTATCTGTTGTGGCCATGTTGTGTAACTAGGGGCCAGTGGCGAATACTGGCAAACAAGTTAATCTTGGATTTGCTACTACTGTCGGATAGTCCAGTGATCAGAGCCCTCCAAAATAGAAAGCGAGAGATCTGAAATGGCTGTTACCAAAACAGTGGCTTTAATGTCTTATCTCATATCCACAAAGACTTTGATCCTTGTTGACAGTACACCATAACACCATCGACAAACTCAGAGAGAACGTGGCCTGGCTTAAGCAATCACATAGCACTCCATAGCTTTCCAATCTTGGTCTTGGTGACACAAAGGGCATGCAGGCTTTTGTTCTAGCCCAGTACTGACACACCTGATTCAACTAATCATGGGCTTGATGATTAGTTGATGAGTGCAATCAGATGTGTTAGTATTAGGCTGGAGCAGAAGCCTGCACACCCAAAGAGTAGGACTGAAGAACACTGACAAACAGTAGAACACCCAAACCCTGTGTGCTGCCAGAGGTGGCCAATGATCAGTCACCTCTGCTGTATGTTCCCTTCAGTGATTGGCTGAGGTGGGACCCTCCAGGGGCAGCTGACCCGCCCCCCAGCCAGTCTCTTGAAGTCAAACTGGCAGCAGATCTTGGGGTCAGGACCACACGTGTGGGGCACGTCGTAACTGTAGAAGGGCATCATGTGGGTCAGGATGTCTGTGCTGGAATCTGGGTCTGGACACACGGAACACACAGCATGCATTGAATTAAAATAGGCTAATTTGAAAGAGACTGAGTGTGAATGCAATATCAGTTATCGACAGAATCACAGACTTGAAACAGAAACTAATGGCTGGTTGTCTAAGACCAGTGATGACTGGGAGACATCATTTGGTCAGCAACATTGGGAGACATCATTTGATCTGGTGTTGATTCTGGTTCACTGTAGCCTAGTGAAATGAAATCTTATTTGTCCAGCAGTGGAAAGGCCAGTTTCCTGTATTAGAGTGCACTGTCATTTCCCATATAGATTTTAAAACCATACACTCGATTATACCCCAGGATGTCTCAAAACGATAGCGCAGAGAGGTTTTTCCAATCGCTACATAAATGTTGCTTTTCCTTGACATGTATTTTGTTATTGAGAGAGGATATCATTTGTGCAAGTGAGCAGCATAGAATAAAGTAATTCAATTTGGGGGGGAAATACACTGTTTCTAATCTTTCAGAATGTAGTTCAGAGACTGAAGACAAATGCCCTGATTCAATCAATTGTGGATGGGGGTTTCCAGGATGACACAAAAACATGATTCTTCTTTGAAAGAAATAATGAATGTGTGGATTCATGTCCTCAACAAAACAATTTCTATAGCGTGAAACTGAAAATGTAATGCTTGTTTTCTTGGGGACCTTAGCTATCCAATTAGGGGGATAGACCCCTCTGGCCTTCCTGGGAGAACCGCACCAAATGGACAAACAAATCAGCTTTATTCATTCTGGCATGAGCTTAAAATTCAGCTCTTCAACACTGAGAGAAACATAAAAGGAATACAAAGCTGTTTTTTATATATATATATATAAAAAAAAGAAAAAAAAGAATGCAGACTGATCTCTTACCATAGAATGTTATTAAATAGAAATTAAGAAAATAAATGTATGGCATAATAAAAATTGTTCTTGGACGGTCTCTGGCATTGAAAACAGTTTTGGCATCTGTCTACCAAGTCAGAGCAATAATGAGTACTGTATCATTTAGCTTGGGGATTGAATAATCACCCGTTTTTGGACGGAGCATCTGGTGGGCTGGCTCCTCCAACAAGGCTGGGGATACATGATGATGCACCCACTAACTTACCAACAAAGCCAGTTCTGTTACCAACTGCTCACACACACACACACACACACACACACACACACACACACACACACACACACACACACACACACACACACAGACACACAGACACACAGACACACAGACACACAGACACACAGACACACATACACACATACACACATACACACATACACATACACACACTGCAGATGGTTCAAGGAAAATGATTAATTATTATGCCTTATTTGACCTCCACATGTCGCCCCATTCTAGTCATGAGGCGGTGGTCATACTGTGCATTGTTCTAATCAGCAGGGTCATCACATGTAATATTGGTGGGATATCAGTGATTGGGACCTCGTCCCCTTAACGCACAAGCATGTCTACAACAAGCACAATGTAAGCATTTAGAGAGCATTGTTGTGCATCTGATACACGTGTAATTATCTATAGACATGAGTAATCCCTACACAGAAGGCCTTAGAGGCTACATGCTGCAGCAGATGCTCCTGTCCCTTATCCTATTGATGTTGCACAAGCTGCCAGGAGTTCACAACACCACATCAACCCATTACCAGCATCTGTTAGGCAAATATGTCAAACACAAATTCAACTGAAACCATGTTGTCTTAGTTCAGTCTAGAGAAAAGGTCAGAATACTGTCTGACGCTCTGGGAAAAGGTTATGGGGTTACACCATAGCTGTATGGACCCAGCCTTAGACAGCCAGTGCTACTGTGCATACTTGCCCCAGTTCTGTCTCCAGTAGAACTCCAGGGACTTCTGACTGGCAAAGTGTTTCTTCACCGAGTAGTGTACCCTCTGGATGAGCATGTTGGACAGGCCAGCCTGTTTCAGCAGGTAGGCCTGAGTAGGAGAGTGTCCGAAGGGGTCGACAGCCCAGCCTGTCCTGGGTTTCACTCCTACAGGAGGGGGCAAGGGTCAAATGGACAGGTCCATGTTTTAATTTAATACATGTGTAAACAACTGAAGAAACAAAAAAATCTCTGATTGCCGAATTGAGTCAGCTGTGATAAACCGATATACTGAAAAACTACATTTGCTTACTCTATCTAACTGCCATCCATGACAAAACTTGTAATGTACTTACCCAAATTTCTCTCTAACCACTGGTGCCCCTCGATTAACTGATCAATTAATGCAAAGTAGTGTGTGTTGGCTTCATCAGGCATCACCCACCCTCCAGTAGCAATCTCCAGCTGGTTGAGCTCTATCAGACTAAACATACAGAAACATGGACAGTCAGATTCTCAGTGAACTGAAGACCCTTTTATAGCTCAAAATCAAATCAAAATGAACATGGATTAAAGCAAAGCAATCCCAAAACCCTACAATGTTATGAATTCATGAGTTTTGTTTGGTGTTGCCTATTGGATTCATAACTCAAGTTGCATCAGACACCAACTCATGTGTGGCGGTCATAGAGAAGACTGCTTCCCCTCTGATGCTGTTTAATTATCTTATCTTACTCCTAGGAGTAAAATCAAATACCTGAGGAGATATACCTATTTCTTATCAGGACAGAAAACCTCTTGCACTGATTGCGAGTCAGCATCTTCCCACTATTGTGGAGTACATTTCAATTGCAGACTTCCACAATGCGTCCCTCTCGAGACCCATAATAAGAGCAATTGCAGCAAAACAAAGTACGCCAACTCAGCACCTCTTTAATAGAAACTTGAAATTGCTCATCATTTCTTTCCTCAGAAATATGGTATTTTCTGGGGTATCTGGGATCAATCACTGCATTTTCTTTCTGTTGTTGTATTATGGGGAAGCTATGTGTGTCTCCATCCAGGCGTAGGTACCTTGACAGCAGGTGCTGTCCTTACTAAACAACATTGCATTGAAACGAGGATAGATGCAGCCATCTTATACAGTAGTGCTACAGAAATACACTTCTAAATGTGTTTTCAATTCAAAGGTGTGCCCTTGAGAATAAACTAAGTTGTTTGTTTGAATTTCTCAAGCTATACTTCTTCATGTAACAGGGAGAATGCAATCATTAAGCGCTAGACCTTGAATTTGCTGACATAAAAACATATAAATGAGAAACACATATTCTTAAAAAGAATGGATCTAGTTTGCATTGAACTCCCTGCACATCAAATCAATAGTGAATAAATATTAGTGTTGGATTTCTCATCCCGCTCCATCCTTCACCTAAGGCTGTTTTCGCTTGTGCTCCTAATTGGAATTCTAACCTGCAGCTGGAATGTTTATTGCATTTCATACAGAGTTGGCGAGTCTTCCTTAGGCAAGCAACATACCAGTTGACTAGTAGTGAGCATGACAAATACACAGCATTTGTTACACTCTCTTTGCTTTTGGGGCTGTTTTCTAAACAGAAGGGCCCTCTGCCACCCTCTGTGTCCCCTCCGGTTAACGCCTGGCTTTTGGAGCCATTACCTCCTCAAGACCCTGTTGCTTGCCTACCGGGCAGCAAAGGGAACAGCCCCTCCCTACTTGCAAGCAATGGTCAGCCCTCAAACCCCTGCCCAATCACTCCGCTCTTCCACCTCGGCTGGCCGCCTGGCACCGCCGCCTCTCCGTGGATGCAGCAGTCGCACTACTCGGTCACGGCTTTTCACTGTCCTGGTGCCCCGCTGGTGGAATGAGCTTCCCACTGCTGTCAGAACTACAGAGTCACTATCTATCTTCTGCCGTAGATTGAAGACCCATCTCTTCAGGCAACATCTTAACTGTCCCTCCTAGAGACCCATTCATCCCCACTACCCCCCCCTGTACAGTTTCTCTACTGTAAATGAATGAATAAACAAAATATTATAATAATATATATATATATATATATATATATATATATATATATATATATATATATATATATATATATATATATATATATATATATATATATATATATATATATATATATGTGGTAATTCTTCCTTCTTCTAGCATTGTCACTGCCAACGGCCCCTGGTCCTAACATAGATTACTTTTTCTTATGATGACTCATGGATAGATGATTCATTTACTTAGACAAATGTATTTGTTGTAAGTCGCTTTGGATAAAGGCATGTGCTAAATGCCAAAAATGTAATGTAAAAAGGCTGACAGTGTCAACAGAAAATAGATAGTCCATATGCCTCTCACAAGCAATTGATTTTATGACCTGAGACCATTTGGAGTAAGTTTGGCTTGTAAAAGCAATTCAAACCAATTAACTCTGACTACTGACAGAGAATCGTTGCACTGTAGACGGCGATGCCGCCATTGATTTGTTGGACATTACTGGAGTCTAGAGTTGTGGTGTTGAGTTAATTACTCAACAAAATGTCTTTGCTTCTAATTTCATTGCATTTTTTATAATCTACAAAATGGATATCATGCTAGCCCTTAAGCTAGGCATAACAGTGCTTTAATTAAAATGTGAATAGCAGAGAGAGTTTCTGAATCTAATTGCAAATCCACAGAGCCATTAGCTTCCATGCTCACAGAAGGCAACCCAGATCAACCAACACAATAACAGAATCTATAAACTATCTAGATTTAATTTTGTGCTAAAATCATAGACAATAACTAACCTCTTGACAGCATCCCTCTTCTGGTCATCTATGGTGTCCCACCATTTAGAGAAGTAGGAGATCTCTGACCAGATCATCTTCCTCCTGACGTCCTCATGGAGTTTCACCACCATGTTATTTAATATGTGTTGAGTCTGGTCCCGATAGTAATTATCAAATGTCTTAAGCCATCCTGAAACACACACAAATATGAAAACATGGTCCAGTAAATATACCACAGCTGTTGACAGCATAATGAACTGCATATTTCCAGAAACCTATTGAAAATTGGAAAATGGCATAGTTTTTTCTGTTGCATGATAAAGTAAACTGGATTATCCAGCGAAGCAAATGAGAACTTTTTATGTAGGGTTTATGGGCAATTTCGAGCAATTTCTGATCCAAGAGCATCACATACTGTATCAGTCAGGGATGCCAGCTGAAATTCCATGACAACTACACACACCCTCCAGGTACCCTAGATCTGAGTTAAAGTTTTATAATATGTCCATGCAGAGAATATTCTACAATGCTTTCAAGCATGTTATGTCACCAATGCAGTAAAATGGGTCTGGGTGGGGGACATGGCCCCCTGCTCAGTGTCCTGAAAGGGTTAACCACTTTCACAGGAGCAAAGTAGTGGTTTTCATGACGTGGCATCCTTCCTCTTTAACTCATTCCGTTTAGGGTTAGGGATAGTTTAACTCGTTTAGTACCGAGGGTGAATAAAGTCGCCCATATTGTCAACATTCTAGAATGCCACGGATGACTTTATTCACCAAAAATGCATAAATGATTATGCTTCATTTTGTAGCCAAGTATTGTTGCTAGGTATATACCACATAAAACACTTGGCACTCTAGGTGGTGAGTGTTCTGGAATTTTTGATTAGTGAGTTAACCGGAAGACACAGCTCAGGTTGCTCAGGTTGCTCAGGTTGCTCAGGTTGCTGAGAGACACACTCAACCTCAGCAGGGACAAAGAGCAGTGGCCATGGCAGCACCTGGGGATAGTAAGCGCTGCGAGTGTGCATACAAGTGAGAAATGCAGAGGGCGGGGCCAGGGAACCTACACTACACTACACTGTAAACACTCATCACCTGCTATGGAGCCTGTCCAGAATGTCCATGGCTTCATGTCATACTGAAACACACTTTTCAGATGTTATTTGTTTTGTGACAAATATACCATTGAAAAATTCATGACAACAGACACCCTCCATTCATTGTTTCTATTGGCCATTTCAAAGAATGATAGAGCATAGATCGATCCTTGGATAGCTACCAGAGAGCCTCTACTATTAAGTACTGTATATAAGTACAACAATAATCTAACGGTCCAAAGCGATAGGATAGTTTACTAGACTTTCCTCATTGTCACTCATAAAGGCCACACCTCACACATCTTAATGATGTCTATTGTGGTCTAATGCCTGTCAGAAAACCAGTTTAGCCAGCGAGGAACGAAATATGTTTCCTGCAGCTGCCTACGCCTTGTTTCCTTCTTATAAGTGGAAAAAACAAAAGAGTTTGAGTTCCTGGATAGACATTTTGAGTTATGTTAGTTACGGTAGTTACAGTAGTTGATATCCAGAATATTTACCTTTAATGTCCTTCACAAACTTTTAAGACTTATGGTTAGGTCCCATTTCCACTTAAATAATAATAAAATAATAAATAATAATAATTTTTAAAAATCCTACATATGTTAAAACAATGTTGTTACTTAAGTAATTACAGTTGTACAGCTTCCCTAGTGTCACTAAGTCAGACTCTCCATTAATGAGAGAGATGAGATTCTGGGTTCCGAGATTAATGTTACCCAATATTCAATGTTTGAATATGTTTAAAACGTATGTGGACAGGCATTAGAATCAATGACATGGAATTGCTTCTGAAGTTTTGTCGTGCTTACCAGGGTCATTATGTGAGTGGGGTACAACAAAGACTTGCAGTGGCTCACTGTCCCACTCATTCTCCTGGTACGTGATATCAAAGCCTTGTTTCCACACTCCCCCATCAGGGTTGTCAAAGGTCAGGAGGTCATAGACGTCCAGCAACTAAAAAGGGAAAAGAAGCACTTGAGCTGTTTCTCTCTCAAAGGAACAATAGGATATTCTTACAATAGGATACTATACCACCGTGAAAAAGGCAAACTTACACTGTCTGAGGTATATTTGTATATTTCACCTGTTAATTTAAGTATTTGAGTATTGCACAACATGACCGCATACAGTAGTTACCACAATTCTCCACTATGTTTCACTGCTGTAAAAAATATATAATTGACCAGGCACATGAAAAACTGCATATAAAACTGTTCTGGGAATCTGTACAAACAGTCACATCTGTGATATCAGCAGGTCAGAATGCTAATGAGAAATCTAACCGCTAATGCAACAGAGACCAGCTGAGTTTTGTATGGGGATCCACGACAACTAAAATCTCTCTTTTATATGTTTGCCAGTGATAAAATGTTGGAATTACTGGAATTTGATCGAGAGAGAAAAAGATGTACAAATTTGTGGATGTGAATTGACTGTAATGGTACATGAAGTAGCAAAACCATGATTTTAGTAATAGGGATGGATAAGATAATTGTTAGTGTTTCTTTGAGTTCTTTGAGTCAATTAGTTTAATAATAGTTTTTTATTGTTAACTTTCCTTTACTCTGTGTCTTTAAGGACATGAACCATGTTTAGTTTTTGTTAGTATGATAAACATTCTTGGGTATAGAGTGACCTAATCAGGGACAAAAGTGCACAGACTCTCCCTTTTCAGACTCCCCCTCTGGGAATGTTTTCAAGTCATTCAATTCAAACTGCAGCCTTCTCCATAACAGAAGCAGTCTTCTAACTCGACTCAATGCTTTTTCGACGGATACCTCTACACAATACCTTACTGGAACTGTACGTGAATGACAAGTTAGGTGACGAGTAATAATACAATCAGTAATACAACCAAAATTCATTAAGATGATTTATACCACGGCTTTGTTGAATACTCGATTATGATTGGTCAAGAGGATGTCAATTCTTTTTCTATAAATGCACACGTAGTGCCAGTAATAGCTTCCATGCCATTCCCAAATGACTGGGCTCAACATTGAAGTGGAGCTCAGCTATGTTGAATAGATTAACTTATGATGCTAATATCAGATCAACTTAGCAGTGCTAATTAAATAGAGATTGTAACAAAACTGCAAATAGAGGAATAACTAGACTACTGCAATAAAGGGAGGGTAAAATGTGCCAGTATGTACTCAACTCATTTTCAGGCAACACACTCATCCAGGTAGCGTTGTCAGCAGGTGCATGGGAGACCATTTTTGGTTATAACCCTATTTACATTACCACCAACACACATAGCATGTGTCTGTTCTTGAAAAATAAATGAGACATTCATTTTTAAGACCTTTTAAGGCCTATTTTCAGCTTGCAATGTAATCCTAATGAGTCAAAAATGTTGTACCACCATCAATGAATACCTGACGTATTTGAATTAGGCTAAATGTTTTTTATTGAGGTCTTACCTGAACACCATCTGCTGGTTTTGAGAACTCCCTTGCGGCAAACTGGCAGTCCTCAGAATCGATTGGGAGAACCAATGGAGGGGATGGAAGCAGTTCTTGGTAGGACCTTTGGCTGAGGTTTCCTGCCTCGGGACCCCCTCTGCCATCCTTGACCGACTCCTTCAGGTTGATCACAGAGTCTCTGATGTTGGCTATGATCTCATTGTTCTCTGCCAGAAGTCTCTCTAAACGGTCAATCTTATCCTGCAGGACTGACAGCTGGCCCTGTCAAAGGAGGAAGGAAGAGATGTAACAAGTGGACTAGCAAGATATGCAAACTTCAACAGCTAGGCCTAAGCCTCCATTGCATTGGCAATAATCACTTGATTTACTCTTGGTAGAAACACTCTTGTTTTCTCTTGATACTGTAAGTCATGCAGGGTACTCTTGTAAAGCAAACCTGCCCAATGTTAGACATGTTTATAACATATATGTAAGATTACTAGTCCAACTACAGTGTTTGCATTGGGATTTTGTATCCAAAAAATATTTTTGCAGTCTCCACTCCACAGTGATGTCATTCAGAGAGGTTTTAAATTATTGGTCTCTCTGACAGCCCCACTTACAAAACAATGTGCAGAATTAACTGCTAACCTGTACCACAACTATCTCTCCTGACTCAGGCAATGCTATATGCTAGAATATCTGTCTTGTAGTCAAGAACAGAAAAAATGCAATGCCTGGGGTGGTTTAGTACCATAGCCTTCAGTGCACATATATGCCCATGTTGGCAGGGTTCGAATCCAGTCAATACCCTCTCCTCCTTACTTTCCTGTCTTTCTCTACTGCTTCTATCCAATAAAAACTGAAAAATACAAGAGTGGAATTACCACACTTCAAAAAAAGAATAAAAAAATGCAATAGCTTTAAAGTACAGGCCTGGAAGGCCATTTCTCCGGCTTAAGTGCAGGTGAATGAGTTTGACATTGCACTTGAGGAAGTCATGTCTTGTGTTCAGAGGCATCAGGACGATAACTTATCAACACCAACTGTCTGTGCTGACTGCTGTAGACATGCATATCTGATCTACTACAGTGCTGCTTGAAAGTTTGTGAACCCTACAGGGATAGTCATTATTTTTGTATAAAATATTAAAATGAACTTATAACATCTTTATCTAAACCCCAATCCGTAATAAACACATTCTAAATAAAGGACACAAACAAAAAAATATTATATGTTTTCATTGTTTATTTAACAAAAACTCAGATTTCATGTGTGCAAAAATATGTGAACGTCTTCAGTCAATAGCTTGTGGCACCTCCATTAGCAGCGATAACTTGGGCGTAAAGTCTTATCAATCACTAATCAATCTCTGACATCTGTTTTGAGGGATTTGTGCCCACTCCTCCTTACAGAACTCAGCCAATTGAGTGAGGTTTGAGGGGTGTCTGGCATGAACTGCCCGCTTCAGTTCCTGCCACAGCATCTTGATTGGATTTAGGTCAGAACTTTGACTTGGCCAATCCAAAACATAAATCTTCTTTCTCCTGAGCCATTCTTTGGTAGATTTGCTTGAATGCTTTGGGTCGTCTTGTTGGATGATCCATTTTCAGCCCAGCTTTAGCTCCTTGACTGATGGCTTGATGTTCTGTTCAAGAATCTCCTGGTATACCTCAGAATTCATGGTTCCCTTAATGATGTGGAGTCGTCCAGGTCCAGAGGAGGAAAAGCAGCCCCACATCTTGACATTCCCACCACCATGCTTGACTGCTGGGATATGTTTATTTGGTTTTGATTGTGACCAAAAAGGTCAATTTTGGACTCATCTGTCCAGAGAACAGACTTCCAGAAACCTTCAGGCTTGTCCAGGTGGTCTCTGGCAAAGTTAAGACGGGCAGTTTGGTTCTTTTTTGACAGCAGAGGCTTCTTCCTAGCAACCCTCCCATGAATGCCATTTCAATTCAGTGTTCTTCATATTCTTGAAGCATGCACAGTTACCTGAGATGCAGCAAGGGACGTCAGCAAATCTCTAAAATGTTATGTTTGGGTTGGCTATTACCTGATTTATTATTTTCTTGTGGCTCTTGGGGAAATTTTGGAAGGGCGTCCACTTCTAGGCCGAGTTGCTGTCATGTTAAATGCTCTCCATTTGTAAATTATTTGCCTCACAGTGGACTGATGGAGCTCAAATCTTGTTGAGATGATTTTATAACCTTCCCCAGACTAATGTGCTCTCACTACCCTCTTCCTGATGTCGTCTGAGATCTCTCTCTTGGGAGTTCCGCCCAAACTCTTTCCTAAAGATCTCTCCTTTGATTGGTTCATTTGGTGCCCAATTACTTACCCACCTGATTTGACTTACCTACTTGATTTAACCAATGCAACTTGGGGTTCACTTATTTTTGCACCTGCACTAATTTCTTCATAATTTAGTTTTTCTACGCATGATTTCCTCTAAACCAACATATGGAATAATGGTAAATGGTAAATATAAACCTGTTATGTCAGATAAAAAAGACTGGTTCTGATTAAATAAAGATTATAAATGATTAAATAAAGATTATTATAAAATCTATAATTGCACAAGAGGTTCACATACTTTCGAGCAACACTGTATATCTTTCCAAACAGAAGCTAAAACTGAAGTGCAACTGTCTTACAGTTGGCGACATATTGTATGCCCGTTTGCATGAACAGTGACGTTGTAACATTGTAGCAACAGCACTATCAAAATGTTCTTTCGCGAATGGCTACAAAATATGAGTAAGTAATGGTAACAAAAATAGCTGTAGGAATGACATTCGAGGAATAATGCGCTATTTCTAACCTGTGTCGACAAAATGCAATGATAAACCATATCTACTGAAGTGTGCAATATTTTCGATATTATCTGCAAAAAAGTGCGAGAAGGATTACTAAATCAAATTAGAAATAAATGCATAAAAACTTACATTTTGAAATCTGTCCCCTCCATTGCTTGGAGTTTTGGTATGGTCTAATTGTAGGTGATCCAGCATCAGGTACAACGAGAAGACCACTATACAAAATATGGCACTACCAAAAACTGTGAATTGCCGGCTAAGTTTCATTATGTACAATCGTATAGGCTAAACACACGCAGGTAAACACTAAATTGAGCACTGAATGACCACAATGTAGCCTACGTCTGAAATGTCATGTAGACCAGCCGGGGATGTTTCATGTCTTGACTCCGCGGAGAGGATCGGAACAAAATGTTAAGCTATTTTAAAAACTGTTAAAAAGTAGTATACTTTCTTCTTCAGTGTGTTATAACGAAATTGTTCTATGTACAGTACACTTTTAAAAGCTGTTTCTGTGTCAGCCAAAGGTAGGCTAAACCACAGACTGTATTACCGTTAACGAAGTTTCAATATGAAAGACTTGTGTGATTCAGCAGATCATGTTGGCCAATGCCATCGACCCCGTCTCCTTCCTGTATTTGTTTTCTGTTGAAATTAAGTGAGGAAGTGAAAAGTAAGGTATGAGCGTGCGCCGCCTACCGACTCACAACTTTCATTTGAGTCGCACAGGTAAATTTGAGGTTTTTATAGTCCACCGCGCAATGCGTTAAGGCTTTCCATCTCCATAGTTTTCAAGGCATTGATCTAACTATCCGATCGAGCAGTTGCACCTTCCAAAATATTCCTCAATAAATTGTGTTCGCAAAAGTTTGCCATTAGCTCCATAAATCATTTTAAAACAGTTGCCTGGATCTGAAATAGCCTATATCAGCGCCCGTTATATCCCCAATGATGTTCCCAAGGTCTCCAAATGGTAGGTCTGTGTGATCGGGTTGATTCCTATTTTAAACATCTGGAATTTAAAACGAGAGAGTTCTCCAGATGTGACGCCAGATCGTCACAAACGTAAGCAGCATCTGTGGAAAATGGTCCGATAGATTGGTAACGTCACAAAATGCACTAAACATGCTTAGATTTGGAAGAAAAAAATCCACGAGCGCGCAATTTATATTTTCCTTGCCAGTTTCTAAAAAAAACAATCTCACAACTGAAGCGATCCCTTCGCTCCCCAAGCCACAATAGTTGGATGTGGGAGAATTGAAACTTGTATACGCCTACTCTCTCTGACATCACTTGGTGACGAAAATATGCCATCATTTTAAGGGTTTCGCTTTTCGCCGTATTCGCGGCTTCAAAATAAAAGCGCGACTTAAAACATGAATGGAAAGTGATGGGATCACAATATTTTTCCGATTTCTGCCATAGGCATTCATGATTCATCGTTAATAATTGTTGTTTCATTCAGGCCTAAGCTAATATCAATTTCTCTCTCCACTCTCCCCCCCCCCTCTCTCTCTCTGTCTTATTTTGGTAGTGGAAAAGGTTTGAAGATAATTAAATAGATTTGCTGGGTAGTTGAAAGAAAGTGAGATAGTCTTATTATGGTAGCGGATAAAGTTAGAGATAGTTCGGTTGGTTGGAGGAAGGTTATAACGTTGGGTTATACAGAGTGAAGCAGTAGTGACTGGTTCTAGTTGTTTGGCCTATGACCTAAGCAAGAATTACTCAGGCATGGTGTCGTGCCATCACTAAACAGGTATCATAAAAACTCAAACCATTCCTGTTGTATTGGTATGACACCCTGTAGGTGATAGTTAAGTGTCTGGTTGGGGCCAAATTCATGGAAGATTGAACTATTGTACACGCAGGCACTTGGTGACTTGCCCCTTTGTCCTACACAGTGCAAATTGGGTACTTTGAGGTGTATGGCTGGAGTAAATAGCCAGCAACATTTGCAATGACATCGCTCTAGATTCAAACTCACCTGATATGCATTCTGAAAGTGTTGAGGAGTAGAGTGGTACCAAAGATGTATTGAAATTTTTGAAAAATAGTTATGTACAGCCCATTATTATGGGACAATACCATTTCATAATAATAATTAGGATTTAATCGAACAATTACAAACCCTTCTGGGGCAATACTATACCAAATATTATATGGTTATGATTCATATATATTTGTGAAGATGATAAGCATATTTGTTGTGGTTCCTTGACCCCTATTTACCATGTTTAAATGCAAAATAAAGTTTAATTTGGGTGCTCTTATTTTGAAGAAATCGTAATTTACATACATTTACATTGACCGGAAGTAGATGGGCGGAGTTCAGAGTACACAGATGTAAAAAAATACCAACACTGGCTACTGTAGAAACCTTACTGAAAGTCTGTAATCTATTGATTAGCATGAATTGGTAATTTGCAAGTAATCAAATCATTGTAGGCCTATTTTGCCATAGAATAAAGCCTATCAATTAATCAAATAGCTCTTTTAAGCGCGCGTGTGTGAGAGAGAGAGAGAGAGAGAGACACAGATAGAAGAGAGTTAGAGAGAAAGAAGAGGCACATTTGTCACGTTTCTATCTTTTGTAATATCTATTTTAATCAACTGAACTGCAGAGGTTATGGTTGTGATAACTGTGCCCACAGTCCACTTCGCAACCAGTGTGCCCGTTTAATGTTTAAAGTGATAGTTCACTAAAAATACAAATGTGTCACCAACACATATTTAGTTCCCTGATTGTCATATTTTGTTTGCATCGCCATACATTTCAAAAATATGTCTAAAACACGTTACAAACATGCCAGTCCAACAACGGTGACAGTGTTGTGCAGTATCCACTTGTTCAGTTTTGACGATGTGATCAAACAGAAACATTAAAAGCGAACTACAGTGTAATAAAATTACTTTTTAATAATCTAGATGTACAACCTAGAGAGGTGTTATGGGGTTGGATCAGGGTCTGTAAGCTGTTTGAAACATATTTTCCGAATGGATGGGGCCCTATGGTGATACTAACAACACAACATTTGGCTATCAATGTGAAATAACAAAATATCCCAAAACGGTCTTGTCTTGTAAATCAAACTGCACAAGCCGGGGGAGGTGTGTCGTTTAAATCCCTTGTAATGCGCAGCGCAGTCTTTGCAGTTGATAGCCGATTGGAGAGTCTGTCATATGACTCTAATGTTTGCTATGACGTTAGCTAGCTAGCTAACAGTTCCGCTTGGTTGCAGTTTCGGAAGGAGATAACCTGGAGGGCAGGTAATGTTGCAACGATTACAACGAGTTATTGGTGTCTATATATAAAGGTGTAACGCAAATATAAATGATTGGTTAACTTTGATTGACACCATTAGCTAGCTCAATGTTAGAGAGAGAGAGAAGAAAGAGGAAGCTGCCTGCTGTAGCTAGCTAGTCTCTTTCTTTGACAAGCTAGCAAAACAGTTCGCTAGCTAGCTAGCTAGGTTTTGAGGGGCCCAAGGCCAATTCATTTTCCAAGTTGTATAACATTCCAAAACTACTAGATACCCGAATGTAAGTACCCTCTACCAGTATGAACTAGACTACTAAATAGCTACCCAGCCGACTGTCCTCGTAAGTCGCATCAGCGACATATTAATCAAATAACTTTGACAGCTGAGCTGGATAGCGCAAAAACAACAATGCCTGGCCAGCTGGTGATTGTGTTGCAGTCGCATATTAATGTCTCTGGTAGTTTGCAAGGAATGCTTCCTAGCGTAGCTTATTGCTCACCCACTTGGCTTTCTCAATTTGCTACAATTATTTGCACTATTTTAAGATACTATCTGGGACATGAGCTAACGTTAGCTTGCTGTCATTCTAGGCTATACTCTCCG
This sequence comes from Argentina silus, assembly GCF_951799395.1. NCBI lineage: Eukaryota > Metazoa > Chordata > Actinopteri > Argentiniformes > Argentinidae > Argentina > Argentina silus. The sequence continues at coordinate 15,212,532 of NC_139659.1, read as the reverse complement.
TGGATACGGTTCTTATTGCTATGCCTATCAACCATTATCATAATTATGTCGACGATAATACAATATTACATGATACAACATGTTCCAGCCACAGGAGAAGTAGAAATACGATTTTGCATGGATGATTTGGGAGATGAATGTGTCTTATTGTTAGCCTATCTTACCTGTTTCTTGTCATGTTCATACACTCTTAGAACAATTAAAGGTTCTTCTGTTGTCCCTGTTGGAGATTAACCTTTTTCCCCCCCTAAGAGTGTAGTTCAAGCATTTTTGCAATATGTTGTTGGGCTTTGCTCATACTATATAGCCTCCTATCACATAGTGATACTCAGATTCTAGTATTCAGAGTTCCTCTTCATTACTTAATTTTGCACACGTTTAAAAGTTGTTGTTTTTCCCCACTCTTTTTAGAAATGGGTCAGGAAGCTGGCAAGTCAGCCTGGCCCAAACCAGCTGGTGGATATCAGACGATCACAGGAAGGAGATATGGCCGGAGACATGCCTATGTCAGCTTCCGCCCAACCTCTGCCAAGCACAGGAATGCATCATGCCCGGACTGGCAGGATACAGAAAGCAACAGTGTCCACAGAGAGCATTCCATACGTACGTTCACGTCGCAATGCATTCATTAAGTATTAGAAAGCACCATTTTGCTGTGTGCTATAATTAGCTGAAAGAGAAGCTGTGCTTGTTTTTGAGTCTGTATACCAAGGATCATCACTCCTGGTCCTGGAGAGCCGCAGTGCTGTAGGCTTTTGTCCCAGCTCAGCAGTGACACACCTGATGCAGCTAATCAAGGTTTTGAAGATCAGTTAATCAGGTGTGATGGCACTTGGCTGGGACAAAAACCTGGACTCTGGCCAGAATTGATTATCACCTATTTCATGAAAGAAGCATATTTTTCTTTTTCCATTAATGTTATGTTTTTGTTTTACCTGTGCACAGTGATATAGTATCAAGGTTCTCACATTTATGTGAACATGAAGACCAATAAGCAACTAGTGAGCGTGTGCATACTGCACCCCACTGCACAGGGAGAGGTTTGGATCAATTTATCCTGTGACATGGAATGCAGTGTGAGCAGCTAAGCCTATAAACCCCTTATTCTGCTCCATAAAAGATGTCTGGCTGTTGCTGCTGCAGCATGCCTTGTCTGTATTCAGCAAACAAGAATAGCTTTTTTCTTTTTTCTTTCTCTGTACAAAGCAGGTGAATTAGCTAATTAGATGTGCGAGTGATGGTAGGTGTGTTGACAATGCGATACATAAGATGGGGGGGGGGGGGGGGCTTGTCGATGTCTTGATTGTGCTCCAGGTTCAACTACATTTCTCTCACCTCCTCTCCAGCTCCAAAAGGGAACATCTCCTCAATGCTTCAAGCTATCTTTCCTGTGTCATCGAATTCGGTTCACCCTGAGAAGAAGTCAGGCAAAGATGCCCCCAATAAAAAACAGTCAACCTCTAGGAAACCAGCAGAGAACCCCTCCATCCACTACAAGAAACTAAAGAGGAGTGACCAACCTGTAACCTGTGACCTGGAGCAAAACGGGTGCTCACAGAAAAGTGCTGAGGCCAGTGCATGGCCCGTCCCTGAGGAGGAGGACAGGAACCCCTCTAATTCAAGTGTGTTGAGCTTTGTGAACATTGATGCTTATGAGCCAGACAGTAGTGGTGGTGAGGAGGAGGAGGAACCCGGTTCAGATCCGTCCCTTGGCCTTCAGAAAAGATTGGACGATATGATCTTTGAGCTGGGGAAAGAGTTTGACTATTTTAGTGGTTTGCACTCATATTTGTATACAAAATCATGTGAAGGGACTGATTGTCCCCCCAGAGACTCATCAGAGAAAGACTTAACGGTTTGTAATCCAGAGGAAAGGCCTCCCGAGAGGAGTGTATCTGAGCACAACGGAACCAGTCACACGTCAAACAGCACTGGCACATCTGAGGACTGTGCTGCAGCCGGGGTGTCCCCTGTCTGTTCTAGTGGACCTGAGCCCAGGGACTACAATCAAACGGGGACCCCCTCAGAGATGGTCGTGAGACCGAAAATCCGTAAGCAGACGAGTGAAACTCACCTGGAAAAGAGTAAAAGCTCTCTTCGTGAAGAAGGACATAGTGGGTCTGGTAAACAAGCCAGCCAGACCAAGTGTGTGTCTGCGCCACCGTTCTTTCTAACACAGACTGAGAGACCAAACCAGGACTTTCTCTTTAATTTCCCCCCCGCTGAGTTTAACGTGGTAGAGAGGAGGAGGGAAGACACAGAGGCCTGTTGCAATATACATTCAGACGATGAAGATGACTTTTGGGAAGATCTTGAGGACTTCAATGAGAAGTATGCTCCCTTCATAAAGGCAGAGGAAAGGTATTGTCATCACACTAACTTTATAGCCCTTTAGTGATGTATATAACCAGACCCTCAGACATGATGCACCAAACCTTGGGCATATTTGGCCATCAAATGATAAATGTTTAAATATTTTAAAAGAAATGTCAGTTCAAAATGCATTTAAAATCTAGTCAGCATGCATTTTTGAGTTGCTCTGAAATCTAGACAAGAAACTATTCCTGCCACAGTAACGCCATTTCTCAAGTCTTTGATCTACTACCTGCGTTGTGATTACTGTCCATATGGTTGTTAAAGGTCCAGTATGTAGATTTGAGCTTCAAAATAGTGCTAAATGGCCATGATAAATTGGTAGCGATTGGTCCAGACTGGCCTTTATGTACCATATGTACTTTTTGTGGATATGCACACATTTGCCGCTATTAGAAAACGTAGAATATTGTACATTTTTAGATTTCCAGTGTCGCCAAAGAAAGTATCAACACACAAAACGACATCCTACACCTTTTAAACCCTTATTTGAGGATGTGAACACAAGGCTTTCGGCTGGTGTGAGAAGAATATCAACTGAGTTTTGAGGAAGCAGAGGTTGCTAGGGAACCTCTGTGTAAGACTGTGTTACTGCTAAGACCTCTGCTAAGTAAGAAGATTAAGTGAACGCTTACTAGGTGGACGTGTGTGTGTGTTGTTTGATAAAGCTCTGAGTGCAGTGAGGGGGAGTGGTCGGCCTCATGGACGTCAGACTCTGGGCTGGAGAAGGAACGTCACTCCAGTGAGGAGAGCTGGGAGACTCTGCCTGGTGTGGATGAGCTGCAGAGTAACAGCAGCAGTCTGGAGGGAGTCCCTGAGCTCAGCCCCCCTCCTGAGTAAGTACCATGCAGCCCCGCCTGAGCCTCAGCCCCCCTCCTGAGTAAGTACCATGCAGCCCCGCCTGAGCCTCAGCCCCCTCCAAGTGTTCACACTGTGGTGTGGAACTTTACCAGGATGTGGGCTGGAATGATGATTGAGCAGAGTGACAGCGCACACTCCAAGCAAGGTTGTAGATGAATAAATCTGATGAATATGTAGTAGTAGTAAGTAAGGCTTCCTCTTTTCCATGGATATTGATTTTAGAGTGCTGACCTGCAAGCTATATTTATTTGTGTGTGTGTGTCAGTGGGTACTCTAATTTGCAAGCTTGTTTTATATCTGTAGGGACTCAACTCCACTTGAGGAGGGTGAGATTCCGTGGTTGATGTACAACGAGGAGACGGGCAGCAGTAGTGACGAGGACCCAGATGGTATGAGTCACTTTGTTCATCCAGGCCTCTTCATACTCGACGGCAACAACAACCTGGAAGATGACTCTAGCATGAGTGAGGACTTAGATGCAGAGTGGAGGTGTGTAAAGTGTCTGAAATTCCCGACTGCAGATTGTGCTGCAAGAAAGTCACAACTGCAATAGAGTTTATTCCCACAGCATAAGATCCAAGTTTGGTATATTAGTGCAGTTCAAATAGGATCTACAGTATATAATGGAATGGCGTTGTCTTGATCTATCTCAGGTTGCTTGATGACTTTGGAGAGGGCTTTGGAATGGCCCAGGCAATCTCCTATGTAGACCCTCAGCTCCTCACCTATATGGCTCTGGAGGAGCGCCTTGCCCAAGCTATGGAGGTAAGGCCAATCCTTAGACTTACTTGAATGTGGATCAGAGCATACCTGGGTTCAAATAGTATTTGAAAGCATTTCAAATACGTATCTGTGCTTGATTGTGTTTGCCTGGTACAGTTGAACCAAAAAAAGTGCTATCCCTGACCATCTGGCTTTCCAGGCAGGATCAAGCAAACGCTGCCAAGTATTTGAATGGATTTCAAATAATATTTGATCCAGGTCTGGATGATAGATTGAGGAGGACCACGTCACGCACAAGTGCGTGTGGAGGACCTTTCAATAACCGCCCCTATCCCATGTTTTATAAGTATATTGGATAAGTATATAGTTTTTTTGTTGGTTTGCAGGCAGCGCTAGCCCACCTGGAGTCCCTGGCCATCGATGTAGAGCAAGCTCACCCTCCAGCCACAGAGCAGATCATCGAGTGTTTGCCTCAGATCCCAGTACAGGAGGACCACAGCGGTAAGCCATCATCTCCTCCTCTTAAGACACTGGCTCCCCTCTACTTGTTCACACTCCCCTGCTCACGATGTTCCTGTTAGAGAAGGGTTCTGTTTATTGGTGGACGGCTGATATCAGAAGAGTCATTAGCATCTGTAAAGATCAAACAAAAACATATTTTCTGTGTTGGGCGAGATTAATTATATGACTGACATATGCTGGCTAAAAGTCGGTGCAATACTTGATACCAACATGAGTGCTCTTGTATTAGATGAAAATAAATTATATGCTAGCCAGCAGTCCTGATTGGCTGTCTCAGAGCATGCAAGGAGCTGGTATTATTAAGATGCCAAGCAGCAGTGTGCTCCGTACTCCCTGTTGCACAATGAAATGAAAAAGAGAGCCTTCAGCACAGGCCGAGCGTCCAAACACACTAATGCGTTCTGCATGGAAATATCCTACAGTTAAATTTGTTATAGTCCTGATGTTTGTCTTTAGGAAAATGATGTAGTGTCACAATAAGAAATAACTCACCAAGTAAGCAGCGCTTGGCCAGCACATAATATGAATGATAGGCACATAATGTAAAATGTGAGGGAAAGAACATTTTCATTCCGTGGAACCATATGTCAAGTTTATGACACATCGTGTCCCAGAGAATAAATCAGGAAATACAGGCGTTGAGCAAGATGGCCGCCATTTGTCATGCCATGTGTTCGAATGAAGGGTTCCTTCTGTGTGCACGTAGACCAACCCTGATGAAATGTGAATGTGTAGGGTTATGAATATGGAACGTGTGGATGTCAGCTGTAGAACATGACGTGATGGATTAATGTCAAGTCACAGAGTGACACTTATGATTAGCATTTCCTGTGTGCCTCTGTCAGTCTGATTGTACCTCTCTTTGTCTTTCTTGCTCTCCTTTACCCCATTTCTCTTTCTCTCTCTCTCTCTCTGTGTCTGTCTGTCTGTCTGTCTGTCTGTCTGTCTGTCTGTAGGGCAGGAACAGTGCTGTGCCATCTGCTGTTGTGAATATGTTAAAGATGAGATTGCAACCCAGCTGCCATGCCACCACATGTTCCACAAGATCTGCGTGAGTCTTTGGCTCCAGAAGGTACGTGAGGCTGTGTGATGGCCTGCCTGGGTAGACTAACTTAAACTTAAACCCCAGTTAGAGTCTTTCTAAACCAGTGTTGGGCATGACCTGTACTGCATGATAGCATGTCTTTTTAGATTTGCTATAGTTGATGTTGATGATAATGAGGATGAGTCTGGGATAATGATTCTAGTCTGGGACCTGCTTTGTGTATTGTGTATCACTGTGTTTTGGGAGATTATGATTTGTATGTTTCTCATTAGTCTAGCTGCTGTACTGTATGCCTTAAGATGATGATGATGATGATGATTTGCTCTCTCTCTAGTCCGGGACCTGTCCTGTGTGTCGTCACGTCCTGTCACCTGCTCTCACGGAGAGTCCTGCTCCCACCTCATTTGTCTCTGATCAGGACATCCCACCCTCCAATCACAGCGCAGCTGGAACACGGTGAATTCCACTGGTGACATCACAACACTCAACAGCCAGAAAAGAAAAGAAAAAAAACAAGAAGGGGTTCTCTAATGTTCCAGTGGAAATAGCTACTTTTGTTGTCATCTTCCCTCCCATCCTACTGGGTCAGCTCCAACACTCCCTTTCTCTCTCTCTCTCTCTCTCTCTCTCTCTCTCTCTCTCTTTCTCTCTCTCTCTCTCTCTCTCTCTCTCTCTGCAATGTAGCTTTGTGTGAATGCAGTCAATAATTTAGTTCTTCACATGTAACAGTTCCAGTTCTATGTCCGAAAGTGACAGTTCAGGCTTATTTTCTGAGAAAATATTAATGGTGTAATCACAAGTCTTTGTTACAATTGTTTTAATTATGGAGATAGTACTAGGAAATCACATTGTTTCACCCAGATTTCGTTAACGCATTTTAGATTTTACATGCACTCATTTTTTTTAATACAGATGAAAGCACTGCTTATTATGTACCTGACATTGTACTAATTTCCAAATCAGTTTGATTCCTATGTTCAAATAAAGGCTGTAGTGTGGGTAATGTGACTGGTCTTGAATTTATTTTTCTTGTAAGAGTTCCATCAAAATCAATGGAAGGCAACTAGAGTTTCACTGCACTGCAGAAGTCATTCAGAATGAGCTATGTAGAAGAAACGTCATAACGCAACCTTTCCCACATAATGTACTCACCAGAGTTTTGTAGTCATTTACCTCTGCTTGCCTGTTGAATGTCAAGTAGAGAAAATAATACTAGTATTTTTAGTTAAGACTACTTGCGGGACATGTTTAGTATGTTTTTGTTATTTAACCAGGACAAACACACAGACCAAGGTCTCTTTTGCAGGTGTGCCCTGTCCACATATACTGTAAATACAATTTCAAAACAACATATTGAATATACAACACAGCAAAATACAAACAATAATTAATCAAAACAAGAGCATGCATCTGTGAGCTGGTCCCTAACCAAGGACTTAAAATGACTGTGTGGGACCAAGTGCTGCAACCTCGGTCTGAAGATCATTCCAAGTGTGAGGAGCACAGTAGCTAAAAGCAGTTTCTAAAGAGATATATGCATATCTCTGCCTAAATACTTTCTCAAAACATATTTCCTCAGAAAACACCTAGACATCATTAATTACACTGACACAAGGGGTTTTGAATTCAAAGAGCCAAAAATACTTTTATTGCAAGTACACAGCATAAACAAAGATAACTTCAGAGGACATACTCACCATATGAGAATGGATCAATAATGGGGTTGTGAAATCTATATCTAACGGATTCAGAACAACCTATTTTCAGATATGTAATAAGGAATAATGAGAGAACCATTTCAAATAACAATCACATTAGTTGTATCTCTTACTTTGAATGCAAATTAGTAACTTGAGGCAGTATAGTACGTACACATCAATATGCTAATCATTTAAATCCAGTGCATTTTCCGCTTTTTAACTTAGATATGATCATTGTTCATGTTGGGCTGAACACTAATAACACAACAGTACTATTGTGCCTTTTGTCCGAGTATGTTTTTAACATGGCCAAAAGTGCAATCGAAACATATAAGGGCTCTATTGTGGTAATAAATATACCAGCTATTATAATTACAGAATCACAGAATCAAATAATGGAAATAAACGTTAGAAAAGGATCTTGATAATACACGTGTTTGTAAGGTTGCCGTAAGGTTGGCTTTGAAGTAAATATTGGAAAGGTAATACAAATACAGCACAAGACATTCACATTGAATAGTGAAGTTCAAATACTGCACATGTTCACTCAAAAACAATGAGTGACTGTATGAGATATAGTCTGGTCTGGGTGTATTGGCCTATAAAGTAGAGCTGCATTATCCACAAATGGGCAGATCTGGACTATCACTTTGAACTAGGAGGAAAAAACAAATAGAAATCAAAAGTTTAAATCATAGAACAAATCCTATAAAACAAAAATACTGCCAAATATGTCAATACACTAACAAGAAATGAGACTGAAAATGATACAAAAGCACTAATACAAAATGCTAAGAATACTATTTGTGTCTCAAATAAATAAAAGTTTCTAAAGGTGTACACTTTGTAAATGTGTTGAAACAAAAATGTTTTGTTTGCATTCACCAACCAGTAGTTTAAATATAAGCACCCTTTTCCTATTAATTTTATACCTTTTTGTTATAAAGACCAGGTTACTAATACAAATCAATTGATTGGTGTGCAGAACCACAACTGTACTTTTGTCTGGAATGAAAGAAAAACTATCTAGAGGTAATGTGACAGGATATGAGTGTCATCACTGAATGACGGTTGCTTCTGTATTTCTAAACCAATCAATGACAGTGACGCTTACATTTTATACAGGATAGGCCAGCGAAGAGGGGAAAGAGGAGGATTTTTCAAAATCTTTTATACATATACTAGAAATGTACAAACAATCATGCAGATACAGACGCAAAACAGACAATGTTTTCTTTATCGAGTACGTCATTAGAAGGGGCTCTTCCAACAGAAATACATGTACAGTATACAGAAAAAGTTACATACATTTGCATGGTTGCATCTTATCAGATTAGTATTTGAAAAACAAAATGTAAAAAACAAACAAATGGTTATAGCATCTACAAGTATTTACAAAATACAGGAGGAATGTTTCATTGTACATTTGAAAAAAGATAATTCCGTCATTCTCATACAAGTAAAAAATTGCCGGATTGATGTGACGTGGTACTTCACAGAAGATGCTATTAAAGACACGTTTGGGCTGTCAGCACAAATGGCAAAAGGAGCTTGGCTAAATGGAGACAAAATGGCACCTTCCAAGGAGTGAGAGAATACAGAGCATGGTGGAATAGCTGGACACTGACAGAAAGAGAGCTCACTGTTTATTCCTACTAAATGCACATCTATCAATGATTTACAACTAAGCTTTTAAAAAGAAATGGTCAGTTTGAATTATGAGATGCTACACACTCAGCATGAACTTAAATGAAAACTGAGAAAGAAACAGAAATAGTAAGTAGTTTTAAAAACTGGAGCACGCAAACAGAGTCACATAGCTACATAACAGCAGACTGTTTTGACAAAAACGCTAAATTTACATTTAATGTCAGATAATACAGTTATGATACATTCTGGTTTTCAAATGGTACACAAGTATTGAGCTTGTAAGAACTGACAGAGGAAAACATAAAATAGACAGCAGGAGGGTCTGAAATAAAAGAGTATTATAAAAAATAAAAGTATTCAAAGTAAATTTAATTATATTAATTACAAATAAATTTTACTATTTTCAAAATTTTCAAATAAAATAAAACAAGGGCTTAGAATTGAATAATTCATTTTAGAATTAAGGTGGCCATATTGCAATATCTCTACATTACAAACCCTGAAAAATATAGGAAAAGGTGTCACAAATTGCACTTATCCTAATATGCTTTACTTGTAATAATACAGATGTAGGAGTGAAGAGAAACATAATGAGGTCTTTGGACAGAAATGAGCATCAGATCTCAAATCAACTCCACCCACCACGGCAAGACGTAAGAGAAGGGACAGCACTAACTAGCTGAATGTACTGTATGAAAGTCAAGCTTGAGACTTAAAAACGGGCAACTATGCCCTCAGGAATGATCTGATATGGCCGTACAGTAGGTAGAAACCGCTGGTAGTAGAATAATAAAGGGTTGTCATACATTTTCAGTCTAGCTCTCAACCTCTGAAGTGCACATCAGAGTGGTGCATAGATCTCGATTGGACTGTTCAGGAGGTCACATGACTAAATAGAGCACCAAACACCTTGGCATTTCAAAAAAAAGGTTAAGTCTCAATATTCTGTTAATCTTATGTGTGAGGGAGCATAAGAAGAGGGATACTTCTTATGCACTTGTACGATATGTGATTTGCATGCTTTTCACCCGAAGCTGACTGTGATTCAGTAAGAGGTTAAGAGGGGCATAGAATCATTTCTATGTTTACACCAGTTTAAAGAAATACTGTAATATTTTGACAATGATCAAAGCTAAGCAGAGACCTCTCTCCTTGATAATGGCTCAAAACAGTTGCATAGGCAAATAACACAGTGATTTTGTAACAAAGTATACACCAAAGCACAACCATAACAAGTAGCATCAAGGCTGTAACTTTGTGTGTTTCTCTCTGTATATCAGGATCCCTGGGTGGGGACACGTGAGTTGGTCCCCGTCCCCTTGCCTGGGTGCTATTTCTTCTTGACCGAGGCCAGTTCTTTCTGAAGGTCAAGGAACTTGGGCCGGTTTTCAGGCTTGTACTCCCAGCACTTCTGCATGACTTTGTAAACTTCCTCTGGGCACTTCTGTGGGCAGGACATTCTGTAGCCTGGGATGGAAGGAAACAAACAACACACATGATGGGAACACTTTCCATAAATCCTCTCGTCTAGGCTATATTAACACAGGGTTTAGGTGTAGGAGAACACATGCATCAAATGCAGTTATCATCATGACTGGTTGCAAGTAATTGCCTCAGTAATTGCCTCATAAGGACTGAAAGACTGATTCAGCTGTTTTCTATGGTATTAAATGGTCATGAAAGTGGCATATTGCTATAATTTTCCTGCAATTTTACACCCAACCGTTGTTACAGTCATTCATTCTTCAATAGGAAAGACCATTACCAGTAAAAGTGCATTCAGATGGCAACTAATGAGCATATGTGCTGCCTAATATCATCAGCAAGTTCCCTCACAAAGTCAAGCATCTAAAAGTAACCTTTGTAAATTACTGAAGTTTCATTCATTTAGAGGCAGAAGAATGATCTTGTTTTGGTGAGAATAAAAATTGGGACAGGTACAGTATGGTTCATGAATATGTAGACAGACCTGCTGTCAACAAGAGAGATCTACACTGTACGCCAACACACTGAACCCCTAGTGAGCGCTGAGGGGTGTCTTACCTTTCTCCACTTGCTCTCGGGCCTGCTGGTTGGTCATCCCAGGGTAAGGACACACTCCTAAACTGAACGTTTCCCACAGGAGAATGCCATAGCTCCACACATCGCTCTCTGAGCTGTATCTCCCTGGAACAACAGCAGACTGGTTTTAGATGCAGGATATTCAAAACACCTAGAGTAGGATTTCACTGTGCTGTCATGTAGTAGAAAGTAAGCTGTCCTGCCTCATGCATAGCTAGTATCTCAAAAGCGCATTTGTCATTGTTATCAAGAGCTGTTTAAGAAAAAATACAAACTGGTATTTTCAAAATGGGATTAGTCAAAGAAATTGAAAAAAGTTTACCATAATTCAAAGCCTCTGGAGCAGTCCACTTGATAGGGATCTGTTTGAGGCCAGATGACGAGTATATCCCATCATCCTCTTGTCTTGACATCCCAAAGTCACTGATCTTCAGCAGGTGATTTTCTCCCACCAGACAGTTCCTGGCAGCCAGATCCCTATGGGAGACCAAGGGAGGGACACTATCCCTTTAACAACATCTGATTCCATCTTCACCATCACCTTAAGCTTTATGCCCTATTTGACTAATGTCTGCCTAAAAAACAGACCCAAATAAAACATAGATAACATAGTACACATGACAGGGAGATAAAGTAAACAATAATCAAATTAATATTCAAATTAAAGCAGAATTTGGGCCCAATTATGGGCCTGTCCAGCTTAAGAGGCAACATCTCTGATTCCATCACACCATCAGGGGGCACATGACATTTCTGAGGGGACACAACTATTTGAGCAAAACAAACAAATAAAAAAAAAAAAAAAAAAAAATATGATTTGAGTTTAGTCACAAACTGAATAATTGACCATACAATGACATAGAATGTGTTTGCAGCCATAGAATGCTGTCTTGCCAACGAAGAGCAGGCTACTCTGTGCCGCTTTACAAAGAGACTGCATTTCTACAACTTTGCAAATAAACAATTCAAACTATTATACTCAAACATATAAACACATAGGTTATAGTTAGCTGGCTATTTCTTTAGTTAGGTAGGTTAGGTTTATTTACTCAAACTATGTTGCTGACGACCTCACAATACCTTCAGCCCAGGCACCTGGCTTTATTCAGTCAGCAGCTGACTCTTACTTATATCAGACTGACCGACAAGGGGCAGATGAGATGAGCGCAGCCTAAGTCAATCAAATTGTTGGTTTTGGAGGCATCAAAATGATTGGGGCATAAAACTGAGGGGGCATTAACCCCTCGAGCCCCCTTGTGGAGCCAGGCTCGACTTGGAAATTGCTCTTATGACATTATAATTTGTCAATTAGTGGGATTGCTTTTGATAAAAAACATTTGTATGGACTCCTCCATAACAAACCATGGTGGAAGAAGGTTATTAACATGTGATGAGAAAAATGAAATAGTACAAGAGTTAAGACCTAGTTCAACAGGAGTTCTAACAGACGGGGAGCTCAGATGCTGTGTACAAGGTCAATATAAGTGTGTGTTATCTGATCATGTGAACATTTATACTCAGTTTGTTTGGGCCCTGAGGAGGTGGCTGGAATGACCCTGTGTGTGTGCCATGGTTGTGTGTGTGTGTGTGTGTGTGTGTGTGTATGTGTGTGTGTGTGTGTGTGTGTGTGTGTGTGTGTGTGTATGTGTGTGTATAGGACAGATTGAGCCCTGCATCCGTTCCATTCCAATTTCATACCCTGAACTTTAGCCCTACAGCTACTCTAACATTTTTCAGCGCATCTCTACTGCCATTACTGCTGACTACCGCCTCAGAGCTGGAAAGAGTTGGGGCAAATTAGGCTGTCACTCTGGGAAACTGCCCTGGTGAGATAGGTAAGAGCAATGCACAACCAGATGATTTGATAGTGCTGCTGCCTGAGAGAAATGTACTGGAAGGCTGATTGCAGCATCTCTCTTTAGGGACTCACTTTAGACTGGAGGACAGTCAACATTACAGATGGGAAGACATTTCATGGATCTAAATTCAGTTACATTTGGAAATTGAGTGGGCTTGCAGTTGAGGCAAGAAGTTTCAGCTTTGTGTCACATAGTATCGGTAAAAAAAAAGGACTCATCAATTGTAAAAGCTAGTCTTAAAAGTTAGATTCAATAAACATTCTGGTATTCTTGACATTGAATACTGTAACGGCTTTGTATGGTTGATACTGACGCTGGAGAAAAGTATACAGCATCATACCTATGGATGCAGTTCTTGAGCTCAAGATAAGCCATTCCTGCAGCAGCATCTAGGGCAAATTTAACCAGTTGTTTAGTCTTCAGGTCTTCCTTCTTCTTCCGTAGGAAAGACAAGAAGTCCCCTCCTTTTAAAAGAAAAAAATGGATCAACAAAATTATGAACAATTTGGAAGAGAAATGTGTACGACCATCAAGACAGGATTTTCCCAAAAGTAATAAACACAAACAATATGATCCAGTTATGAGAAGTACTTTCTCTGGGAAGCCGTATACTGAACTCACCTGGCACTAGCTCCATCACAATGTAAATAGGCTGCCTCTGTGTGCACACACCTATCAACTTCACAATGTTTGGGTGATCATATTGCTTTAGGATCCTGTAGAAACAAATATATTATAGATAAAGAAACAGATATTTAAAATATGAATGGAAAGCATTGGGGACCTTGCTGGGCACCTGAAAGGGCTTGCTTTTTATTTGGAATAGTTGGCCACTGGGATTATCTACTCACCTTGCTTCTGATAGAAACTTGATCTTCAGCTCCTGTGGAAGATCCTCTTTACAGGTTTTTACTGCCACAGGAGTTTTGTCCCGCAACGTTCCTTTGAAAACCTCCCCAAAGTTGCCCTAAAAATGGCACAACAAAAATCTACACTCACCGAACACTTCATTAGGAACACCTGTACACCTTCTCATGGTGGAGATGGTGTAATGGTGTGGGGAATGTTTTCTTGGCACACTTTGGGCCCGTTAATACCAATCAATCATCGTTTGAATGCCACAGCCTATTTGAGTATTGTTGCTGACCATGTGCATCCCTTCATGGCCATAATTTACCCATCTTCTAATGGCTACTTCCAGCATGATAATGCACCATGTCACAAAGCAAAAGTCATCTCAAACTGGTTTCATGAACATAACAATGAGTTCAGTGTTCTTCAGTGGCCTTCACAGTCACCGGATCTGAATCCAATAGAACACCTTTGGGATGTGGTAGAACAGGAGATAGCAGCTTGAAAGTGCACCTGAAAAATCTGCAGGAATTGCGTGATGCAATCAAGTCATCATGGACCAGAATCTCAAATGAATGTTTCCAACATCTTGTGGAATCAATGCCACAAAGAATTGAGGCTGTTGAGAGCAAAGGGAGGCCCTATCCAGTATTATTATAGTTTTCCTAATAAAGTTCTCAGTGAGTGTATATTGAACAGGCATGAGACACTATCATCTGACCAACAAAACATCTATCCAACAGGTGTGGTTGAAATGACTTAGGGGTTCTAACTCAGAAACACACATTAACAACACTCACTTTGCCAAGAAGCTCTCCAAGAATAACATCCTCGTGGTTGAGAATCCATTTTTTATCCTGAAAAAGACACAAAACATGGGTAACATAAAACAACATACTGTACAAACACTATCATTGGGGCATCAAGCAAGTATTGATTTCCTATGAACCAAGGAACAATATGATGAAAAAAGAAAAACATAAATAAATGAAAATATTAATTAATCTTCTGCTAGACAATGATACACTGAACAGGAAAATATGTTTTCCCATACTTATTACAGCTCAACACATTCAAGTGTCCAATCTCATAAAAGTGAAATAATGATCAAATTAAAACCACATTCTTTGAAGTGAGAAATCTAATGGTAAAATATCACTGCTTTGCCTAGAAGTGCCCAAATGGCTGTGGGAAGACCATTTAAAAATACTTAGCATTTTGAGGCCTCAGCAGATCCAATACAGTAATAATGACAACCACGATTAACCCTGTATTGATAATGGCGTAAACAATTAAAACACCCTTGTGTTCAACAGCATCAGGCCAGCATGGAACTCCCAAGTCTCTTTGTATGATTAACCTATATTGATAGTGCATTCCTACTTGTCAAGAAACAAGTGAGCCTGAATGTGGCTACAGAGGGGATTAAAAAGACAAGACGTGTGAAATGTGTCATCGATACATATCTGCACAATAATAGTGTGAATGGATAAAATACCAAATACATCTGGACAATGTCATCATGATCAGAGTCATTCAGTCAAATACAAATATATATATAAATACATGCATGGTATTCTAGCAGTGTCCAGAGCTAATATATTCATCTAGAAACAGTTGATTAACTGTGATCAAAACCTCCTACTTATTCAAACTTATCACAAAGGAAATAAGTCACTAAGAATACAATTATTTAATTTATGTCAGATGATCCCAACTATATTCCAGGAAATTACAATTAAATTGAATGAGAAATCAAATGATGATATGATATGATTTGCCAGGGAGGCCATCTTAAAAATCAAAAGAATCTATGTGAAATGTCAGGTATAACAGAGAAGCCGGATATGATTTCCATCGACTCCAGAGATGCTGATGTCAGCGCAGGCTGGATATAAAGAGAGTACTGAATCATGAGCACAGACCTGGTGAGAACTCAAATGATAAACACTGGTACGACAGAGGAACTGTGGAAATGGACTTAAAGGCGTAGTTCACCATGAAATCAAAGTTTGTCAGATGTTTTCATTCCTCAACTGGTCTAATGTCCAGATCAGTCCATATTCAATCTATGCCATCTACGTACATTATGAGGAATCCACGTGCCCAAATCCAAGCAAATGTGGAAG
The DNA here is from genome assembly GCF_951799395.1 of Argentina silus. Classification (NCBI taxonomy): domain Eukaryota; kingdom Metazoa; phylum Chordata; class Actinopteri; order Argentiniformes; family Argentinidae; genus Argentina; species Argentina silus. The sequence continues at coordinate 15,196,757 of NC_139659.1, read as the reverse complement.
ATCAGCACCATCTAATTAAATGGAATTAGACTTTGATTTTAGGGTGAACTATCACTTTAACACACCAGGACAACCTTATGGACACCTGGGCGTATTAATGAGTTTTCATGTAATAAAGACCTGCATGACAGTTTGACAGCTTCATCAGGCAGTAATTACATTCCCACTCCCGCTGTGAGATTTCCCGTTGACATATGCACATGACAGGCGCATGTGGAGCTGAAAATAGGAGAGCGTTTTACCTTGACGACAGGGTTTAAGAGCACCACCCCAGACTTCTTGGTAATTACTTGCTTTGTAGTGTAATGGTGTTCAATTAACTGAGGGATTGTAGGGAATCCAGTGCCTTCAAAACGATACTGATTCTGAGGGAAAAAAGTAAGACAGAAAACATCAAATTAAAGTCAAGGTTGAGTTATAGATTGTTTGATCGTGGTCTTTAGTGCAAGGAAATCTTGCAACTTCACTACATGTTACCACCTTTAGACCTACATACTGTATGACTGAGGACTCAAAACACATTGTAAAATCCTACCCATAAAATCACTCACTCATTCACTTCTGTCTCCACTGTAGTGTCCCTCCCTGTTCTCCTTTTGATAGCTAACACCATAATCATGGTGCTGATACCCATCTAATCTGGTAACACTCACATCTGCAAACTGGATGATGAAGTGTCTTCTTTGTCCATCTGAGAAGACAGACAGGACGTACTCTCCAGGCTTGCCGTGGCTCTCTCGGACCAGGAAATCGCCCTGCTGTTTGAGCAGCTCCTGGGCCTCTGTCCTGGGGATGGCACCATGGTACCACTCCTGCTCCCCCAGCGGCTTCTCACTGGTCGGGATCACGTCAAAAAACTGCTAAAACACACAAATATAAAAAATAAAAAAATGTTATTTCTCCGCCAAAAGAAAGGGGGTAGATCAGAACACCACCCCCCCCCCCCCCCCCTCCCTGAATGGATTAATCTGTTACGCTCTTTAAATAGTTTCAGTTATGACAGATCAATACTCCATAAGGATAGTTAGTGATAATGAATAGTCAAAGAGAGTAAGGGGGCTCATAATTTCCAGGGTCTGTATCACTCCAAAAGGCAACACTGTTATATGATAAAATGCAATAGGCAATTTGAAATGACACAAAAAAGGACCACAAAATCACACACAAATAAGCTTCATCAATGTACTGTATTGATCTTACCGAGGATGAGCCCAGGACGGACTTCGGAGAGCGAATGATGCCAGCGATGGAATGACGCAAGGTGTCAAACTTTGATATCCTGTCTTTTCCTTTGTCCTAAAATAGAGACACATATACAAGACGTACAGGGATAGCTTAGATACAATGAACAAAAGTAATTTAATTTGATAGATATTCAAAGAAAAGCGTCACAGCTATGGACAGTCAGAATTAATTTGTCATTCATCTGGGTCTAATTTCACACAGCTTTTCCCATTTTCACAAATAGGAAAAAAGTCTTGGCTAAGAATAAAAAGGAAACAGGGTGGTTGTGTGGGATAAAATAAATCCAGATCCAGGTCACTCCATTTTTAAAATCAACACATACAGGCTTACACCTTCGCCAGGGTGTATGGACACAATGGGGTAAGAAACTATTTAATAGCCCTGGAACACCTGTGTCTGGGTACACAAAATGTATATCGTAGGCATTGGTTCTATTTGTCACAGAAAACCTGTGTTCGTGATGGAGATATGGCCATCACAAAATGTGCCCACACTGCCCTCCTCTGTTCATCCAGCTATCTACAGCATGGCTAGAAAGCACCAAGTGTAAGGGGTGGAATCCTAACAAGATCTGCATGCGTAACTCAAATCACTACTAACTTCCCATTGACATCTATGCCAGATTTACGCAATTGAGTTGGCCGTGGATCTCGAGTTTGGACTCCATCCCAAATGATCTCCCACATACAGTCACAATACGCTGTTTATACTATGCTAATCTACTGCCCTATTACATGGAATTTCTCAGTTTTTATTAAATATGCACAATTATTGAGTTGGCAAAATACTGTATGCCAGTGTTCCATGTTTACTTGACTTCTTGAGTTCCTGAATGAATACTTGGTATGTTTTATCGAAGAGAGCAGAAGGCAGAACACATGGAACCCCAACAGCATCATCACACCAGAAAAGGAATGAAACACTTAGACATTGATCTATTTTGCAATTAGAGAGAAAGACATTGGCAACGGGGCTCAGTGATGTGTAACACATGAGGTCTAACATGAGACACCAAAGAGTCTGAGAACAGCAGGAGGGGTATGGTATTGAACCTTGTTTATGTCAATTACTCACTTTTTATGTTGTTAACATAAGCCCCATCTGAATCAGAATTGGAAGCAGTGTCTAGGGTTTATAAAAGGGGTCCAGCAATAACAAGAACAGATGCTCTGATAACACTGCAGGGATTAACTTGTAAAAAGGATTGCAAGGACTGAGAATTGATCAGGGACTCCAATATTTTAGTTTTCTTGTTTCACGTCTCTGATCAACTCTCAGATGCAGTCCTTACCAATAAATTGCATTAGAAATGCACACCAGTCATATTTTAGAACTGGACATAGCACCATCTCTGCTGCTATGCTTCCCCAGTTATAAATGACATTGTGACCTCTCCGGATAAGAAACAGCATTGTGCAGCCCTTAATATTGACCCCTCTAAGGCTTTCAATACTGTTGATCATGCCCTCCTATTGCAGAGCTTATCTGCCATTGGTTTGGATCAGTCGGCCTGTAATTGGTTTCAAAATTATTACCTGCAGTTAGGACTCAATGTATCTTAGTTGATGGCGTTGAATCTAGTTCTCAATATTTATAAAGGTCTTCCGCAAGGTTTGGTTCTAGGTCCACTGGTGTTTACCATTTACATAAATAATGTTGGTTTGTCCTTGAACAATTGTAAATGACATCTTTACGGTGATACTGTTGTCTACCCCTGTGCCCCCTCAGCTCAGCAGGCCATTCTACACCTTCAGCATGGTTTTGTTTATATTCAAAAATCACTTGTTGATCTTAAGCTGGTGCCAAGTTATTTTTTTCTCTAATTCCCGTAATATTGATTACAGTGATCTGCATATTTGTACCATGGTCGTCCCACCCACCGCCCCGCCCAGTTGTTAAACTTCAGGCAGGGAGCTTAAACTTAAATGTATTACCATTTTCATTCAACAATGATTAAACCGACGCAAGTGTCTTGACTGAATTTAGAGGGAAAACTGAATTTAGTCACTGAACTTGAAATGACCTACAGGATGCCTTAAAACTCAACACTCTGGTACCCGTAGGTCATTTCAAGTTTTTAGTGAAAGATCTGTTTAGGGAGGTATGTACATGTGGTTAGTGTATTCATGTCAACTGTTGTATTGTATTGTTTGTAACTGGTTCTTGTATTGTATTAGTTTTATTTGATTTATTTTCTTTGATCTAAAATCAGGGCCCTACTGGAAAGGAGACTCTGGTCTCAGTCAGGTTTCCCTGAATAAATAAAGCTTTAAATAAAACAAATAATAAGTGAAGTATAATGGACAGAAGGAGTTCACAAAGAGGAGAGGAACCTAAGTGGAATGTGCAGTGTTCCCTTTGATCATTATGACTCTAGAACACACCAGAATTTCAGTGACAAGTCCTGCCAAGTTCTCTCCTTATGTAGTCCAACAATGTAAACAAGAGAAGGATGAGGTAAGTCATTCCAAAGACTCACCATTGAGTTGACAGAGCGTGCGTCATCCTCGTAGTTGACCACGGGGGGCGGCTCCTTACCCTCGTTCTCCTGCATCTTGTGGTCCAGCAAGTCCTTCTGAGCGCTCAGCTTTGCCTCGGTGCAGCGCAGCAGCTGAACCGTCTGCCTCAGCTCCTCCAGAGACTGCTTCTGACTGAGTAGCAGCACCGCGCTGGGAGACGGAGGGAGGAAGAGGGGGAGAGAGAGAGAGAGAGTGGGGTCAAACTCTAGAGCGCTACTAGATTCAACAGTAATACTACTGTACGTAATCCCTTTCGTAGAATGAGGATGTGGAGGGAATGTATTTTCTTGTTTACTTTCACCAGAGGGATATGTATGTACAATCCAGTACAAATCGACGGACGCACTCATTGTAATGCATGGAATGAGCCCATCCTCCGATTTCTACCTCCACCAGCCTCCCCTGGTACAATCAGTATAACATTTTAAGCTTTTACTCTGCTCTGATTAATTGGTGTGAAGACATCTGACTTTAAACTATTTAATCAAACAACCAACCAACACCACACCACTCTGGGTGCTGGGGGTCAACACAGAGAGGAATCAAGATGAACATGCCGGATTCACTGAACTATTCACTGAACTAAACCCTAACCCTAACCCTAACCCTAACCGTAACCGCCCATCACTTTGTCTCTATCTGTATTCATCTTTCGATTAAGAAAATCCAAACAAGCGAGCGATAACACAAGCAGACATGAGTTCTCTGCGTGTGAGCGGTGCCTCATCTTGAATCACATCTGCAGTTGAAAGATCACAGAGGGATGAGTGGACTGGCCCGTGATTATATCATCGTCTTTTATAGGGGATTATCCATCAGACCCGAAAAAATGTGCTGAGCTTCAGCTACAGACCGAGCTCTGTCTATTGTACTCTGTCTGCCTCAATGAGTTTTCACATCATCTACTTTCATGGTCAGCTCCTGGAGTGCCAAGGCCGACTGGGCTTCTTAGAAATAACACAGAGTTTGGAATCTAGTCCCTCCCTCATTCCCTGCTTCCCAGTCTTCCTTTCCCCAATGACAAGAATATAATGCCATGAATGAGCGCACAGAGGCAACACCTAACATATCAGAGGCGGTCTAATCTGTCTACTATCCCTGATCAGATTAATTTCAGCATGACCTCTCATATTCGTTGAGAGAATGCTGAGATGCGAGCTGCTATTTGAGAATCTAATAGAGGTGTGTGGATCATTGGAGCAGCATAGCTATGACATACTCTGACTTCTTTTCACATGTTTTGGTGGACTCCTCTATCTTGCTCTCCAGGTCCTGCATGAGATCCTCCTTGGTGCGTAGGCTCTGCTGAGTGAGGACCAGCTCATCTGATGAGGATTTCAGCCTGGGGAGATGAGACAGAAGATAAGACCTGTGGTACTGTGTGGCTCAGTGGGTAGAGCATGGCCCTACCAACGCTAAGGTTGGGGGTTCGTTTCCCGCTGGGACCGTATGTAAAACAAAATGTTTGCTAAATGGCTAATATTATTATTAGCATATTTGTAGACTACAGCTGACATATTTGATCCTTGCCAAAGAATGTGGTGCTGTACAGTAGTTCAGGGGAGATGAGACAGTGTCAAGGCTATACAACTACTATGTGTGTATAGTCTGTGTAATAACACCCAACAAGAACATAGCTTTTTGTTAACTGTACCACATACTATTTCTCTGCAACTCAACTTTTGAAACTGGTTGAAAAATAGCCCAGTTTTAATTAATGGAAACATTTTTTGACATACATTGCCTGTAAACTGTCTGCAGTCAAATTATTCCATAGGATCTCATTTGCTTGAAGATTCTCTGTTTCCTCCAATAATGAAACATCAAATTCTACATTTGGTTCTTTGGTTTCTGGGGACCTGGAAGAAGACATTTCACATTACCAAAATGGAATAAAACATTTTATTCTAAACTAGATATTAGCATAGAAAAATGTGGCTTTCACCCAAACCTACCTATAGACCTCAATGAAGTGCTCATACTCTGAGACTGGGTCAATTTGGTCAATGGAGGTGTGGATTTCCTTGTGGACCTTCACTATTTCATCAGTTAGGAGGCTGGTGATTTCACTGTACTCCTCCAAAATCCCCTTCCTGGATAAAAAAAAACATTTGGGAAATCATAATTGTGTTCTAACACTTTGCAGACTAATACTTCCTATTGCAGATAAGTCAGTTATTCTGACATAACAGGAACTACAAGTTTTGGTTCCTGCATCACCTTTTAGATGACTATCATCAAAACTATGCATCTCTAAAATGACTAATAGCTGGCAACAGTGATAAAATGTCATATCTATAATAATGTACTGGACTGAACAGGATCAAGTAAATGTTACAACTATGGTCAAACCTGCACAAAAACACCAGGGCTGCAAACAAATATCTTAGATGAGGAGAAAGGGTTAAGAAAAGAAATCACATTTCCATGACTCCGGGTTCACATAGATCGACAACTCCACAGGTTATAAAACAGTGTAATTCTAAAGCCCATTGTACTTTGTCATCGCTCTGCTGCTCTAGCTCAGTAAGGGAAACTCAGCTCCGCAGACACGCTCGGAATTGTTCTCCTTCTGTCGATTAACATCTGCTCCAGACTTAGGAAACAGTGATTAAAAATACAGCTTAAGGAGAAAATGCTACAAAAAATAGAGGATACTGCATCCGAGTAATCATGTGACAGCTATGAAGTTATGGGATTATGCCTCATCTGGGATTTAATCGCAAGCAACAAGAACCTCAACTCGTATGTAAATAATTCAGGATTTACGTATTCTGCAGTGTTTACATTGTCTGACAAACGTTAGAATGTCGCAGTCACGGATCTGTAGCCTGTTAATCTGCAGCTGAGCACACACACACACACACACACACACACACACACACACACACACACACACACACACACACACACACACACTCACAGTGCACTCACAGTGCACTGATCATCTCCTCCTGCATCTTCTGGAGGGAGTCGAGCAGCAGAGGCAGTGTGGTGTCGCGGTAGTGCTCCTGGTGGAGCTGGGCACTCCTCACGGCCAACACGTACTGGTTGTGGAGATTGTGCAGCTTCATGGTAGCCTTGTCGTAACGTTCCCTAGCCTTCTCTGGCTCCTTACCTAAGGAGAGATCAAACATTAGGACTTCTCTGAGTGTGCATTTCTATCTGGAACACAGTGTGTTCTCTGCTCTTCTGTAGTGTTTCGTATTTATGCATGGCATGTACCATTTAATTTCCTAGTAACATCATAACACTAAAGGGAAATCTTGGAATGCAGTTTATCAAATCTCTTGTTATTGAAGTGCCAGACCGCACGACTGAAACCAGGTCATTAGAGACGAGAAACCATCTGTGGGTATGTGGAACTGAGGGCTAAGCTAAACCTTTATAAAGGCAGATTGTCAACAATTTGACTGCAAGGACATGTATTAATCACTCTTATTCTTGAAGTGCTATGATATTGAGGGTGGTAAACAGGATATCAGTACAGGAAATATGCTTGTGTGTATGCTCCATGTATTTTGATTTCTGGTTGTTATTGAGGAAAAATCACTACCTTTCACCATTGCTTCTTTGTATTTTTCTTTGGCACTATGGGCGTCCTTTGTTAATTGTCTGTAGGTGCCTTTTAACTTTTCTAGGTCACTTTTTGTAACCTGTAAGAGATTACATCAGAAACACCATCACATCCTCAAAGTCAAATAATAAAAACAAAAGCATCCATTACACTTCAGACAAAAGAAACAAAACAAGCATATTGGGGGGAAATTAAAGTACCAGTAAACGTAGGATTCTGTTTCAAGCCGTCGTGTTTACCTTGTTCATCTCAGACTCTATCTGCTGGTGGATGCTCTGGTAGCTCTTCTTCACCTGTTGCTTGTCTTTGATCATCATAGTGAGGCGATGCAGAGGACCCGAGTTCAGCTCCTCGGCATGAGTCTTCATGATCTTACTCAACTGTTCCGTCTGCTGCACCATGTGAGCCCAGGACTGGATGGTTGGAGGGTGGGGGAGAGAGGGATAGAGGAGGAAGAGACGTCAGACCTGTTTTCTCTCAGCATTTAGATCAGTTTGAGGAATGTTTCTCTATGCCCACAGGACAATGCATTATGACTCTTCAGGCAGGTGCATGTAAACAGACAGGTGATGTGTGTTAATGTCTTCTATGCTGATGCATAATGCCTTACCGGGTCAAAAATCCTGCCCAATGTCTCAACTAGACACATCTATGTGTGGGAGGTGAGTGTGGGTAGGTGCTGCTGCTGCTTTGCCTACCTTGGAGACATTGCTGATGTAGTCTATCTGAGAGGTGTTGTCGTGTTTGTCCACCTGCTGGCTGATGTTGAGGAGGAGGGAGGCGTACTCCTTGTCACTCTTCACCCTGAGGGTCATGAATCGCTTCACCGTCTCCAGCAGCTTCAGCTCCCAGTCCTGTAACTTTAGCAGGCCATCATGTGAGTTCCGCAGGTCCCGTCCGAACCCCATCTTCTTCGCAAGGCACGCAGTTTGTCTCACACTCGCCGCAGGGAGGCACTCTCAGGTTTGCATCTTTCCTGCATACAGGTGGAAGATTGAGAGAGTGACACACATTTAAGGAATGATCATGCAGTCTACTACTACATGGTTCCATATACTAACTTGAACTACGATTCGGCCCAGAGTGCATACGTACATTGTGTACAGAAAAGGTTTCCACATTGTACAAATGTATGCTGGTACTGTACGTGCTACTAATGGATTCATGTGAAATAACAGTTTTTGGAAAACTCGTTTTTATTTTTTAGGCTTTAGGCCTAGGCCTAGGCCTTTATAATGCAATGATCTTATTAAGCAAGAGAAGCTTGCTGCTGGCTCGCTCAAACCAGCCATGAGAAGGCTATCAGCCTTTCTCAGGATGTAGGTGTCAGAACAACAGCTATACAGAAAATGATAATGAGATGCACAAGTAACAACACAGCACCCTGTACGACTGAAACCATGTCATTAGAGACTAGAAGCCATCTGTGGGTATGTGGAACTGAAGGCTAAGCTAAACAGATTGTCAACAATTTGACTGCAAGGACTTGTATTAATCACTCTACCTCCCTTCTAGTTATTTAATCCAACTAAACCCCAAGAAAAGCTCATTATCTTCAAGTCAGATGCCTTCTGCTCCATTGTCTCACACAAGGGAGCTTCAGGGTCCTGCAAGAGTGTGCTAATTAAGGGCCAAGCACATCTTTACCCACCAGTGCCAGAGGCTAGGCCTATAAAAGGTCAAACTAATACAATTCAAAAATGTTCAAAATTACAATGGATTTAAGGTCTAAGACGTTAGCAAATTAATACTTTTTCATGCAATGCTTTTTGTCCCTAAGACACTCCACCGAAAGTAGGAGGACTGATCTAATATGAAAACTCCAAAAACACTTCCGAGAGAGGCCTAGTGTCTTAGCTAGTCCTATGTACAAAACATTACCCAGATATCAAGAACATAAGGTTTCGATTCAACAAAGGCATGCACTATTCAAAACTATGATCAATAGAGTGAGATCATACAAGTTGTGGTTGTAAATAGCCTATTCTGTCTTGTCAGCATAGTAATGTCACGCCATGGATATTGTTGCTTTTTGGGGTGAACTGTTGACTTTGTAGGCTATCCCTTTCCCTACAAAATCAAGTGCGGCAGGTTTGTGGTCACAATAAGATATTCATTCTTGTTGCAAATTCTTGGCAAGATGATGTGAGCACTGCCATAGGAATTCAAAAGGCGTCATTATACCACCCACAAGTCCCAAGCTGTCAACAAGGCTAAGGGACATGGCTCTATGGCTCTCTTGAGTGCTGAGCATTGGACTACAGAGCATGTCTCATTGGTTTATTTCAAAACAAGCTTAAGCAAGTTAAAAATGCCATTACAAGAGCTCGGGATCAGAGGCAAATCTTAAACAGCAGAAAACAACATTGTAGGCTAATCACATACAGTAATGTGTTAAAACATGAGAGACCAATGACTAGCTATGTAGGCCTACATGCTAGACAAGTGAAAAAACATTTATAAACTGACAAACTAAGACATTATTACAGGGCTTTCCCGAACTAGAAGTCTCAATGTTAGTCGATGTATCAACTAGAAGTCTCAATGTTAGCCGATCTACTGACCGTGCTGACTTTTTTGTGAAACTTCATCTACCCTATCACTGTCCTTTATCTTACCAAGCAGGTTAAGATCACTAAACTGATGGCTTTGAACAATGGCCTTCATTGCCACAGGCAGAAATCACCCACACATTTCACAACAAAGAATAGAACCTAGGAGCAGTAGACAAGACAAAGATCTTCATCAACACACAAGACTACAGTGAAAATGCAAGTGAGTCCTGACCTACCAACTTCAAGGCCTCCAGCAAGCGTAGTGACAGAGAAACCAGAAATGATGAAAGGAAACCACAACGACTATGAGACAAGCCAGGAGACAAATAAAGTGCAGTACAGTCAAGAGCTGCTTTTGTATCGAATTGATAGTGTTTATGCATTGTTTTCTTTGTATTTCAGGAAGTCTAGGTCAACTACTACTAGCATAAGCCTACACAATCAATGGGCTAAGTAGGATAACACGTGTTTGATATTCTGACACACAACAGGCTTTTGAATATTTTCACACATTCTCTGTCATGCATTTTTGCTCAATGCTACAAGCCTCTGAGTAGGTTAATGAAAGAGCCATGCTGCTGACTATTAGACCGAGAATTGCAGCACCAGGAAAAGGAAGCTGTAAGCTGAATCATACCATCACCTTTATCCCCCGATCGAAAAATAGTTTGCCCTCAACCAAAACACATCATGAAGAACTTCATACCAGCTCAACTTTGAAAAATATCCTACGGGCTTACATAACATACAGCCTAGTCACCATGAAATTAAATGTCTTACAGTAAGAGCGCAAAGTTGTGGTGGCAGTCTTGGTCTTGCTTGACCTAATGTTATTGCGCTTTGAGATTAATTACTGATTTTTATTATCATTATTATTATTATATCTTGAAACATCAACCAAAATTGGGCAGAAAACACATTTAAAGGAACACAATGTGGAAAAGTTACATTGATGATCAAAGGGGAAGGTTTAACTCTATACCAAATGCAGGATTAATAGTTTTATCAATCCAGGTTTCCACAAGCACAGGGTCTGTAGACAAAACTGAGTGATAGAGATTAATATGGGATAGACAGAAGTTGACTTGCAAGATTCAATTCTCTGTTGTTCATGTCCTAAGTAATGGTTGACAATGGGCAACAATGTTAGCCTTTGGTCACAATTGAGCTTCCCCCTGATGCGTGAGACAAAATAAATGCAGAGTCCAACAGTGCAGTTGAAATTGTGCACAACAAACTGGAGTCAGTCATACAGTGAAATCATGTCTCCTGAGCTGTTACAATCCTCTCTCACCAATAACATTAGAGTGGTGGAGGAGCAGCCATCAGTGGGAGTTAGACTCAACAAGGATTTGCTGTGTACTGCAGAACGGCTCTGTGGGGGTACCGTCTCTTGAATACCCCATCTGAGCAGTCAGGCAATGGAATGTCCTCCTCATTCTGCTCACTGCTGTGGCATGAAAGGTCACGGACCACAAGGCTGACAGAGATAAACACTTGTCCTGAGATCTAGCTACAACGTGTGGTACTTTATTTAGTTATACTTCATATTTAATTAAACAGCATATAGAGGTCTAGTTTTTAATGAGTAGGTTAGTATGCAATTCCATATAGGGGAGCGCATCTATGACATGATGTATAGATACCTTGCTCTGACAAAACGTTCTCTTATTTAGCTTTTTTTGTTTTGCCTGAGGTGTGATATGGTTTACTGTTATCTGACTGTAACCAATCATCTATGCTGCATCCGTTTCATACGCCCATTTTGTGGCAAATCATAATACCTTCAAGTTCGATATTCTGCTCTTTCTAACAAAATGTCATGGAAAGATACAAAACTCAAAATATAAAGAGTTTCTGAAAAAACTAAATGGGAAACTATTATCATGTGGCAAAAATGTCAATTGATCACAACTTACTGCAAGAACTGCCTACATGTCCCGAGGAAAGTTTTTGCTACAGTTTTACTGTATTCAACAACAATGGCATTATTATAGATTTACAGATTATAGGTTTTAGCAGAAGCATCCTGCCTTAACCATGACATCCATGCCTCTCTTACAAACATGGTACAGTACGCAAGCAATAATAATTGCTGAATAAAATCTGATTCGTTAGCTTGCTACCTAGCTTACCACATTGACACCGCCATGGTGAACGACTTTGATGAAAACACATAATTCACAACAATTTGTAAATAAATTGTGGCCGTTTCATTTTGGATGTTGACTTTGATAGCAAGTTGGCTAATTAGCTAGCTAATGCATCCCTGTTGTGGTATAAAGTAGCTATAGTAGCTTGCTAGCTATTCCTGCTAATGTCGGTGCCTGGACGTCTTTTTTTTCTTCAGGAAAAAAAATCCTAAGCAGTTGCTCGAAAGTGTTTGTTCTCTAGCAAATAGCAATTAGGACATGTGATCCGATTTAAATGGACAGTGGATATAATCAACGAAAGATTGCACTCACTTTATTATGATAATTTATTTTCTCTTCTGTTATTTCTCCGTGTTTCCTGATTCCTTGGTATTCCTCTTTTCTTTTGCTCGGCTGCCGGAGTTGGGATTCGGGAGGGGTTTCCGCTCAGGCTCTGGCTCCGTACTCGTTTAACCATAGGATTGTGACGTTGTGTGTGTGTGTGTGTGTGTGTGTGTGTGTGTGTGTGTGTGTGTGTGTGTGTGTGTGTGTGTGTGTGTGTGTGTGTGAGACTAGAGAGAGAGGTAAACAATAAAACGGGTATAAAGGCATAGTCATGTGTACGAAAATATGAAATAATTTAACAAATTAAGAACACCACACACACACACACACACACACACACACACACACACACACACACACACACACACACACACACACACACAAACCTGTACGTATTGCTGTACTGTACACCATCATTGTGCTCCCAGACCTCTTTCCAACCCTGTTTGGTGTTTTTGAAAGAAAGGAAAACACCCAAAGAATATTAATATCATCAATAAACAGAAAAAAAATGATGAGAGAATCACTAAGGAAACCTGGATGTATACAACATATCATGCATAGTAACCTTCCGAGTTATGATTTAATTAATGTATCTCAACAAGAAGTTTCATGTGTTGCTTAGTATGAGAGTTTTATCCATCCGCACGTCATACCACATCTATCGATGCGCCTGTATTTCTAGTCTTCTCCCTTTTACCTGAAGAGGCAACTCCAGGTTCAAGTAGAAATTATGATATGCTGATGTTTTAGTTCCAATCTGCTCACCAAGTACCTTTGGGATGAACTGGTTTCTTTCTTAATCCTGTATTTGATTGCATTATTCTGTAACCATGGTGTGTGGGAATCTCTGTTGTTACAACCCTTTGAACCCCAGAGTATTCTCTTCCTCTGACTAATTTATCTAAATTTGAACCCTTATGTCTTTATTTCTCTATGATTACATCTCAGCATTGAACAACTATTCCTTGGATTGATCAGAACAATCTACGATATCAGTCAAATATGATACGATACAATAGAATACATTATTTTACTGTCCATTTTCATGGAAATGTATGAAAAATCATACATACAGAGTACACTTGAACATACACAGCGAAATAATAGTACACAACTAGATTCAAGATTCAAGATTCTTTATTTGTCACATGCATACAACATGCAAAAGTGACAGTGCCACAGAGAAGTGCAACAATAAATTTAAAATAAATAGAAATAAACAGCAGTATAAACAGCAATGTAAGCAATGTACACAATGGAATGACTATATACAATGGCATTGACAGGTTGTCCAGTACAGTTAATTACAGTGAAAGATGAGTCCGCAATGGGTAATTAATCTGTGCGTATTTGTTATGATGTCAGTGAGTGTGTAAGTGACTTGAGGGGGGGCACTGGTGGGGTCGTCTTTGATGATCCTGATGGCCTGGGGGAAGAAACTATGTCTTAGCCGCTCTGTTCTTGCTGCATGACAGCGACGTAGGATCTAGCATTTGAGGTTGTTTATAGTGAGGTGAACATCATTGACTGTGACTCTCACAACTGTCTAGTGTAGACCTTTTGCATGCAGATGGGAATCTGATTTTAGAGGTTTGTTGTAAGTCGCTTTGGATAAAGGCGTCTGCTAAATGTCTAAAATGTAAAAATGTAAATGTAGACGCTGCAATTAATTCTATGACCTCCAGGTGAGGCTGTTTTCCTTACTTATTATTTTAGCTCACAGTAGTCAACTATTGCCTATAGCCACGACACGCTATAGGCCAATGACAATACATATACGGGGCTATAGACTAAATGTTCGAAGACTATGGAAAGAGACTAACCATTGCCTGACTAGCCTTGCATGCCAAGCGTAGGCACTCCACATGGTTGGTGGACAAGAACAAAGTTGCACACAATGTATACAATGTGTATCACTAGGAATCTGCCCACAGTTAGGATTCCAATGTACTGTATTATATGGAACCAAAGCACAGTATCAATACATGCTGTTTGATAGAATTTGACATTATTCTATTTGCATTGCTCTATATCCAGGTTAAACAAACAAATACACATTAAACACATGCATGAGACAAATGATAGCCACTGTAAAATGTGTATAGCATCAAAGTGAGCCACCAACAAACACATAAACAATGTTGCAAATGCATACCATGACAAATCACATAGTCTAACTGTTTTAAGTTATAATTTGAGGCTGCACATGATGTTATGTCTCCCATGACAATATAATATAACATTATATAACATTGGAGTGAAAAGGTAACACTGGAGTGAAAGGTTTTCACTGGAGTGAGAAAAGGTAAGATAAAGTTGTAGTTATCTCATCTTCAGGTGTTAACCGATTTTTTTTCTTCTTGAAATCACAGAAAATGTGTGGCTTGAAACAGATGGGAAAAGTAATATCTTTATTCGACTAAGTGCATTACTAGTAAAGTGAAACCTTTCCAAATGTCCAATTTGCTCTGTCGGGATACAGTACGTCGGTGTATCAAACCGAACGCACCCAATCATTTACCCAATCACGTGGTTTCAGCCTGACTTTATGATGCGCTGTCAGCTGACTGACTGCAGTAAATTCCCCGACCTTCGCTGAAAGCATACACCAACTCCTGGAGATCCTTCTTCTTGCCTATTTATCTCTTCCTGCATAAAATCATGGCGAGTCAGTCCCAGGGTATCCAACAGCTATTGCAAGCTGAAAAACGAGCAGCAGAAAAGGTTGCAGAAGCTCGCAAACGTAAGTTGAAATCTCCTGTCATTCAATGGCTAGCTAACTGGTTCGCTTGCTAGCATACAGCTAAACGACGTTAGCTAGCTATCCCGTGTTTGTATTGTTCATATTTGACATCTCACAAAATGGCAAATGGAAACTACATAGCCATAATAAGCCAGTAATGTCACTTCAATTATTGAGGTCGCCAATGCTTTATAACCCAGCTAATAAAATGTCATTATATTATTTAGCTAACTTGCTTGCCAGCTGTTCTGGGCTAAGCAGCGCTGCGATTTTGCTACAAATTTGCTTCTGTCAATGGGTCTGAATACGAATGTTAGCCCATGCAGAACAGTCACCATGTCATTTGTTTATGCCTATGTGGAATCTTGCACCGTGTGGTTGGAATTTACAAGGGACCCCCCACCTCCCCGCATCACTTGTCAAATAATATTTGTAGAATTTATCTAGAAAGGGCAGGGCTATCAATTACTACCAGAATCCTATATAATATCACGAACGAAGTTGTCTCTGTCACCTTTGAGTTTCTAGATGGGGGGGGGGGGGCGGGCGGGGTAGCATGGCACTGAGTCACAGAAGAAAAACCTCTTTTTCTTTCTTGGTCTCACTTCCCTATTTATTAAAATAGCATGTGATGTCCCAAGCCCTCTTTTGCCAGGAAGCGCTATCAAATGGCATAGATTTGGTAGACTAAACATGTTCTTTGCTCATGTATTTGATGATCTAACTATACTTTGTTTGTGTTTGTTCAGGTAAAAATCGTCGTCTGAAGCAGGCCAAGGAGGAAGCCCAGGCGGAGATTGAGCAGTACCGCATGCAGAGGGAGAAAGAGTTTAAAACCAAGGAAGCTGCGGTGAGACAATGGAGCGTGATTGGTTTGAATTGGCATGGGAGAATACAGTAGTTGGATCATGCTTATATTCTACATTTGATTAATGTGGAAAAATACACAAACAGTAGTTGGTAGCTTGGGTATTGGATGTCATACCATGTATTGTAGGCCTATGTTTGTTAACAATGGTTTGTCTTGTAAAATGGCAAAATAAAACCTATCTTTGTTTTATTCTTCATAAGGCCCTGGGCTCTCATGGTAACTCTGCTGTTGAAGTGGACAAAGAGACGGTGGACAAGATGGGCCGCATCCAGACCAGTTACCAGCAGAACCGGGAAACTGTGCTGGGCAATCTGCTGAAGATGGTGTGTGACATCAAGCCAGAAATTCATGCCAATTATCGTTTTGCTGGCTAGACTCATCTCTCCACATCACAATCTCCCATCCTGAGGAATCACTGAGACAGACTCCCATTGTATTGCTGTCAGAGTTGCTACAGGCTCCACTGATATATCTGTACCTATAAATACCATACACCTCAACCATTCCCTGCGAACGATTCCTGTACTTTTGTCAGGATATAAATCCGGTCATACTTAAAGTATATTTATTGCCTGTATTAGTGATTCAAGGCAGGCAGAGGTTGCCCTGGCCTGATGCAATGCAAGTGTCTCTGTCTCTGTGGTCTCGTCTCAATGGCTTGTTGTAGTATCATCAATAATTTCTGTGAAGATAATATGTATGAGTGTGTGTCTTGCTGTGCAGTGTGATATTTATTTATATTTTTCTTGATTTATTTCAACAACTTGTGGAGACCAAAACACAGGCCTACTTCCTCTTTGACTTAATAGATTTTAGACATGAAAAGAAGCAATCTCAATTGCACAAATCTATTTTGTTTAAATGTTATCCTGTTGCCCAGTTGTTATCTATCCCTAAAAAGGCTATATGATCTTGTATGTATGTTAAGTGAACATTCCTCTCTGTTCACAGACATTGTGACATTAAATTAAACAAAATAAAGTGTTCTGGTGGTGTACACCTGTTTGAATTCTGTATTAATGACTATAGGTTTATTTCAAGATTATTTAGCCTGTTACCTCTTCCACCTGGTTGCAGTGGATGTGAGAATCCTTAGCGTTCCAACACCAGACAAGTACAGTATTACAAACTGCATGCATAGACATGTGATGAGTCAGATGTGCATGATAAAGCCTCTTCTGAAATGTACATGTAAAATATAAGACATTCCTCCAGGGGTCACTACAACATCAATATAGGAATATAAAAACAGAAAAGGGTGAAATAATGTGTTTCCTCAAACTGCAGTACCACACATTGAAGATCGAACCTTCATTGTGTGGAGTTCAACCAAATAGAGTCATTAAATAAAAGCAAAACGTTATCAGCTGTTATTTACATCAAAATATACTGTGCAGAAGAAGATGGGCACAATGACATTGCGTCATTACTACAGTCTGCCATGTGGCGGCGGAAGTACCTGCCCTGACCGGAATGGTTTCGTGTGATTGGCCATCCCACGAAAATATGTGCACTACGTCAGCATTTTCCTACATTGTCCAATATCAGCTTTGCGTAAAGAAGGCAAACACTGTCGGTTGTTTTGCCAGTAACGTAGACGGAGTCTGGAAGTTCAAAGCAAATAGTTGCAAGATTAACTTGTGACTGATATCGAAGCGCAAGAAAATCACACAGGAACCGCATTAGCTAGAGGTTCTAAGGTAAGCGCGTGTGGGCATGTCCCATCATTCTGTCTCTCTATTTGACCTCTGTAGATCTTAGACTCCGAGGTAGCTAAGCTAGCGAGCCAGCAAGTATTTCACGCTAGCAATATTTATTGAAAGATAATTGTAATGCAAATAGTAATTAGCTAACTACCTCACACGTTTAAAGAAATGTTTAGAGAGTACATCTAGCATTTAACTATGTTGCAGGAGATTCGTGGTACTGGTACGCTAGGATACTTGGAGGAGAAGTAGTTGCCAACGCATCAGTTCAGTTTCCCACTGTCAAGAAACTCTTCCAAGACAGGATAACTCTTCTTGTAGAGCCGTCATCTAGAACTTTGATTGTCACTGTCATTGTCACTGTCATTGTCACTCCACTCCACTTATTTTCGAAGAGTAGCTAGATTACAGCAATAGCAACAACATTGCACGTAGAAAATGTGCAAGTTATAGATTGGTTCACCCAAAGAGGTGGGTCCAACTATAAAGTCATGCTGGGTCTTTGCCAGCATGTTGATAAAGCATTTTTTATATTGCTGTAGTCTATCCTATTCTACATGTCTTTTTTTTCAAGCACATGACTTATCACTATAATCCATTCTCTGACAGAAAAGTAATGGTCTTACAGTATATGTGCACAGGAGAGTGCCATGACCTGGTTGTCATGGTAGGCTATGTATAGTGCAGTAAAGTGGTGACTATGGATTATTAATATCCCTGTAATCAACTATCTGCAAGACATGTATAGAGCCTTCATATGCATACTGACGGAAGTCTGCTGCCCCTTGTATATTATGTATATAACGTAGTCTTAGGATCATTTCCACAGGTTGCAACTTTTGGACTTTTTTGGACTTTTTTATTTATCTGATACAACTAGGAACCAAACATGGTCATACCCCTTTGTTATGTTTTCATTTAGACTCTCAGAAATATGAATGGGAGGAATGTTTATGAGTGGGAAACAGTGCTCTTTTGTTTCTTTGTAGCAGGTTTGAGTGACAGTGTCCAAACAGAGGGACATACTGTCTTCAGCTCTGCTGTGGTAGTTGGCCCTTTCCCATTGGCACTGGTCCTAAGTTTCCCTGGCAAGTGTTTTAAACAGGTTTATGGACAGACCTAAGGATTGATCATGCATTATCCTGGAGGGGGACAAGTAACGTTGTTTGCCAGTTGGTCTCCTGAAAAGGTGCAGTGGTTTGTTAGCAACTTTGATCTTGGTTATTGAATAAAATCTGAATTTGTCACTGCATATTTTGTAGTCTTTTTACTGCATATTTTGTAGTCTCCAATTTTCCTTTTTTGCAATTCAGATTTTGTAGTCTTAAACATAAGAGGACATAACATAGAAACAACTACAGTTAATCAAAGCTGGAGAGATGAATAGATGTATGGAAACTACATAGCCATACTCTAGTGGAAGTTGGAGTATGCTATGAAAGTCCAAACTGCAGAATGTGAACACAACAGGAGACATTCTCATTTTTGGAGACAGATGTCACTGTTATGATTGCTAGTAAAAGTAAATGTGACCTGTAGTTAACGAATAGTAAATATGTTCTGATTTGTTTACTAAGCTTGTAAGTAAGATTTGTTTTAGTCATTTACTGGTCTTTACCTTAATTAGCTACCATGCTGACTCTCTTTTTGTAACAAGGCTCAGCAGGCTAACATGCCAATGTTCATTGGCATTAAGCTACCCTCATTTACTACAGTAGGCTATACTGTAAACTTGTATTGAGCTGGGACTCTGTTGCGTAGAGGAATGTTTTTGAAGTCTGGCAATTATGCGCTGTGTTGGCCAAAACGGGGTCAGTAGTTTACTGTCCACCCTGAAAGGATTATTTGATCATGTGTAAGCCAAAAAGGGTCAGTGATGCTTCATATCTAAGTGCCTCTGATAAGAGAAGTACTTTGAAGCCTAGTAGGTCTTGTAGGTCAAGGCATAGATACAATACAGGGTCAAGGGCAATATTTACTGCCATGCCATACTGCCATGGCTGAGGTGTCTTAATGAGTTCAATTACCATGTCTCAGTGGCAATCCCTAATGACTTTACACATTGTCTACTGTTTTCCACAATCATGGCACTGAACTTTGGGATACAGCTAAAACTAGCCTTTTGGCTAGAGCTGAAGAAAGTTCTCCCCTATCCTCAGCACAAATACATATAACAGTGTACACCCTGTAGTAAATAGTTAACTCTCACAAAGCTCCACAAAATACTCACCTCTGACCTCTACCGTAGTGTGTGGTTTGTTTGAGCAATAGTGGAATGTTTTGGTGTGCTGATGCGATTTCGGTTCCTTCAATTTATACTTCACTCTTTTGTCAACGCCTTCAGTTCAGTGTCTTTTGTTGAGGTTATGATTCGGCAATGCCTGTTATATGCGTGTGACATACACTTTGACCTTTTTGTTCCACACAGCTGAAGGTGAGAGGTAAGCCAATCAACATAACTGAATTTTGACAGACGGTGCAGGTATAGGCCAGCTGCTCTGCACATTGCAAAGCCCTTAAGGGTTCATGTTTTATCTTTAGCTTGAAGGTCTCTGTTTAGACATCATAAAATACTAATGAGTAACATTGATGTCAACAGGGCTCCAATCACAGGAAATCAGGCCTTTTCTATGCAGCTGGATACAGTTGTGATCAAGCCAACAATTTGTATCAATTGTTGGATGAATTATGGAGTGTAGGCCTATCTAACAATAGCTAAAACACTGATGAACATACAGGCCTAGGCTACTGCACAGTTTGGTTCTGATTGTTTTTCTGGGCAAAGGACAGGTTTCCCCACTGAAATGTGGCAGGGGGAGAGATGACATTGGCAGAGATGACTGAAAAGAGTAAAGCACAAATCAGGACTGTGGCTGCTTCTTGGTGGGCGAGGACCAATGTCATTGGCTGGTTCAGAATGGTCACGTGAGAGTGTAAGCTTAGTGCACTCGTGCACACACACATTCACTTTCCCACTCACACACACTCAGACCCAAGCAGGACAGCACACTCAGAGACAAACCTCACACCTGTGCACATCTGTTGGACTGACACTCCTGCATGAAAACACACGCACACACACATCGACAAGTAGTTGTTTAGCTGTAACAGAGGCGCTGAATGTGGTGAGACATTTGGGTAAGTTTTGACGTGTGATGATGAGACATTATCCAAACGTTTTTAGTCTTAGAATTGTATGTTTACCATTTAGGATATTGAATGTTTCAAGGTGTACCCTAAATGTTTCTGCACGCTCTGATGTATCCTCCTGAGTGTTGTGCAAAAATGACTATGCACTCCTTGTTAATGTATGTTTTCTGTGTTTTATGTAGCCTATAGCTGAGCTCGAATATGAACTATGAAATGATTAGTAATCATTCACTAAAAGTGATCTTTGCTTACCATATGACTGACAGCAGTTGATTGTGATGGTTAGCCGAACTTATGCGCTTTGTCCATATTGTAACAATCCATAACATTGTTTAATATCATATTATTGATGACATACAATAGTACACGATATGAGGTGAAGAGTTACTCATGAACTTTAAAATGTTGGATTGAATCCAACATTTACATAGCTCATGATGTACATGAGTATGTGTTCACTTCACATCATGTACTACTTATGTCATCAATAATACGATATTAAACAATGTTTTTAAGGAATGCCACTTACTGTAGTTATGAGGATTTGCTTTAGCAAGAGATCACTGGGTTCACAGGTTTATGATTTCCAAGGACTTGCAGGAAGGAACATTTCACAATGGGTTTTACAACCTCATGTGGAGAACAGAAGTACTGAGATTCTCTGAGCTCAAAGACAAGCTTGTACCGTAACTTTTAATGTAAACTGCAGGCTTTTTTTCTGTTGCTTAGAAGGACAAAGTGATCTTAGGTTTGGTCTATTCTCACTAGGCTTAATGATAAGAACTTTCTATTCACTTTGACTTGAGTTGGTTCTTTTGGTCAATTTTTAAAAATGACGTTGGACTTGTAAGGCTTAGGATGCTGCGTTAGGTGTTAAGGTCAGTGAAGTCAACTACACTTGCATTGAAACAGTATGGACCTCTGTCGTTCTCATTTAGGGAGAGGCCAGCTTTTTTTCTGTTAGACCTTAGTAGCCTAATAGGAATGATGTCATTTTGTGAGTTTTCATTTGGGTCTCTTATGCCTCTGATTTGATTTCAGCCTTGGGGTGTTCCAGACCTTCAGTATAACATGTTTTTCTCTAATTGATTGACATTGATGGCCTTATGTGGGTACTTATTGGATTATAAAAGCAGTTCTGTTCCGATATGACCTGGGGTTGTTTGGCCTTTAGATCATTGAGGTTCCTGGCAGAGCTCTGAAGTGGCTAATCTTTCTGTCAAGTGATTGCCTCTCTTGATAGGGAAGGTGGTTTCAAGGTGCCTCATTGCCAATAGATTCTGATGATATGAGCACACTGTGGTCAAAACAGGCTTTACAGGTTGTTTGTCTCCGGTTCTCTCTGTAATAAGTTGGAGTAGGGCCTAGATACTAAAGTGCTCCACCAATAATGTCAAGGAAAATGTCTAATCAGTGTATTTACAACGGGCTCAATCAGCATTCTCAACAAGATGTGATTAGGTGCATGATTCATAAACTTGAAAAAAAAGAGACTCTGACTGGTTCAATTAGGGTCTTAACTTTTGAATCAGTGCTGGCATTAGAGGATCTGGAGCTTGTCTTCTGGTCTGGGCTGTACTGGTCATGACCCCCTGCCAAGGACCAGGACACTTTGTCCTCCCTTAAGCACACAGATAGACTGCCTGGTTCCTGGAAAAAAGGTGATGTCACCTAAGCTGTACTTGCACCAGGAAAATATAAAGGTTGCTTTCTTTCAAAAATAAGCAAATGCAAAGTGCATTTGGTTGGACTTGTTTTACAACTGTATCTGCCATGGATCTGTATCATACAACTGGATCTGTTCACTTCCCTCTCAGCATTGAAAGAAACTTCACACAAGATGATATTTTTGGCATTGCTACAACAATAGCAACATGTCATGGGTAAATGAACTGGTAAAGCTGAGAACCATGCATGATTGACTGACATGTTTTTGTTTGCCTTTTGCTCTTTATTTCCTCGTTTTTGTAGCTGTAAGCGGTAAATATGGACCACAGTCACCATCAGTCCCACGGCCATGGCACCATGGCTCCCGCAGTCACAGACTCCCACGGGGATCACACAGCAGGACGAGCGATGTCGGGCCACATGATGGTTAGTGGGCTTGGCACCTGGTCTCAGCTTTTCCCACAAACCCTCTCACTAGGTTACAAATCAGATTCTGATGAAAGGCAGCAGTGCCGCCAATTCTAGGCTAATCTGAAGTGTAAATGGCACCTAATGAGAGCAATTTTCTTCAAAATTAATATTCTGATTGAAATGTGGTGGCCATATAGATGTGTGTACAAATTATTCATAAATTCATGTTTGTTTTTTTGTTCTGTCCAGCAAATGACATTCTACTTCGGCTACACAAATGTGGAGCTTTTGTTCACTGGGCTTGTCATCAACACAGTCGGAGGTTAGTGTGTTGATTTTATATTTTTACTGCTTTAAACATTAAAATCACTTGAAACATGGGCAACGACTGTTCAGGTAAAGTGTCTTGGGGCAGGTGGTTAACACCAACAATTCTGTACCATCCATGGTTGTTCTTTCAGAGATGGTTGGGGCCTGCATTGGCTGTTTCCTGCTGGCTGTGTTTTATGAGGGGCTGAAGATAGGCAGAGAGTTCCTGCTGCGGAGAAACCAGGTCAACGTGCGCTACAACTCCATGCCAATCCCGGGGGCAGATGGCACAATGCTCATGGAGACTCATAAGACTGTGGGGTGAGTAGGACCATGATGCACCACTCCTCATTGACACTTAACAGTAAACAGGGAAGTGCTGCACTTTACACTCAAGTGTCAAACTAGTGCAGATGCAACAGTTGGCCTACTGGCTCTCCTGTCCTGAGATATGTGTAGTAGAAGATGGTGATGTAATAGAAGACACTAATGCACACTTCAGGGAAAAGGGGAGAGAATTGGGATGTACAGGAATTGAAAATGTAAGTGTGACGGAGACGTTTGTAGAAGTCGAAAAGTTGTTTTGGGTAGCAATAAGGCACTGGGAAGCATTAATATACAGTGTGTGAGCCAGTGCAGTGAATTTGATGAATACATTCTTAATCATTTCTGTGTTGTCTTCTCCAGCCAGAGGATGCTGAGTCTAGCCCACACTTTGCAGACGGTGTTGCACATCGTCCAAGTGGTGGTCAGCTACTTCCTCATGTTGGTCTTCATGACCTACAACGGATACCTGTGCATTGCCGTGGCGCTGGGTGCAGGAGTCGGTTACTTTCTGTTCAGTTGGAAAAAGGCTGTGGTCGTGGACATCACTGAACACTGCCATTAACACCCCCCCCACCCCCCCCGGTCTCTCTTCCTTCTCACAGAAACACACACAACATACACATGCATTCTCCATTCAATCCCCATCTTAATCATGCCAAAACATACATCTTTTTTTTTATTTACATACATAAACCTGATTTACACTGTCCATTTTGTCACACAAAAGCTGCTTGAGAGTATATTATGGAAATTGTTGTCAGTCATAATTGAAATGCTACTTTTGTGACATTGAAATCTGTCCTATGGTAGGTCCATGAATGGGGCCAACCTCTTACAAACAACCCAAAGCACCATAAGATGCTGCTGGTTTGCCACATGCTGGTCACCTTCTTATTGTACCTCCCTGCCCCCCGTCTAAGTCACCACATCTCTGTCAAGAGTCAACATCAACCTCCCCCAGCCATTCTTCCCAGTCCATGCTTTTGTTATAGCACAACAGTCTATACATGTTCAACCTTTAGGCTAATCTGCTCACCCAGGGCATTTAAGACAATCACACCTCACTCTCCTCAAAGATAATTGTGTTGAGTAGTAATGCCCTCAAGTCATATCTATTCCTTCTGAATATCTGGTGGGGACCATAAATAATCATTGTCTCACAACAGGGGTGAAAGGTCATTCTTTTGTGGGGGGGGATAGTGAGGCAGCTCTGGCTGTATGACTGAGCCTTATTTAACCCTTTGCCTTAAAGGAAGGAACACATGACAGGCCAACTGCAGACAGGACCCATGGTCTGCAGCAGTGCCAGCAGAATTTTAAAAGTTTGTCCAATGGACAAGCAATGAAGGACGAATAACTCTTTCTTCATCACGTGATATGAATTAAAAGTATAGTTAACAACATGGACCAGAAACTATTATTTCCCCTCTTAATTATACACACTGCAATGCAGTGTATAAATACAGACAATATGTAGCCATCTAAATAGTTATCAATGACACCAGGCATACATGGTGTTTTGGGGTGAAAAATTGTAATACGTCAATTCTGTTGCGTCTATTACCAACAAAGACCTTTTAGCTATATGTATGCTTTATAACTGCTGTAAATTGAACAGTGTTGGCATTTTAAATATTTCCAAACTTAAAGTGTTACTGGCCAAATCTTTAATCAGCTTGTTAGAAACTAATGTATGTTGAGATTATTGGGTCGAATCTGACCATATAGTGAGGTGCCTAAAAACCTCAGCCTAAAAAGGGTTAGTTTAATAAGTGGGGCTCCCTGTTATTCTTTAGAAGAAACGTTCATCTAATAGGGTTAAATTGGCATGTAATGTCTTAGATGCTAGTTTCCTTATTGGTACAAGTGCTCAGGTCATATTGGTGAGCAGGGAACTCTGCGAAGGTAGGAGGCTGGATACAGTGCTTTCTCAGACTGGCCGAGTAACACATTACTGCACTTCTTGTGACCTATCGGTGCATAGGCCTCACACTACAGTACACCCATTGACAGAATGGGGATATCTTTGAAATAGAATCTATATTGTCTATTAGTTTACCTTAATTGTGTTCTTTTTTTATTTCTGAGATAAATGTTAGTGTTGTACTGTACGTATTTGTATCAGTTGCCTGAGTGACATTGTGCCGTGCTGGTTTGGGAGTCAAATTCCCAGTTGCCTTCACTTTTAACAGCCACAGATTCTTGTTACAATCGAGCCAGAAACATTGGAAATAGCTAGTGTATATTTAAACATGTATTACCATTTCTGTTTCATCATGTGGGATCATGTATGAAGAATTATCTCCTATACAAATGAAGTGTTGAAGCAGATGGGCCAAATCGCAGTGGGAATCTGACAGCCACTCTAGTGCAGTGACACTGTGAACATTACCTGGACTGTTTACAGTCCACAGACATGTTTGTATATTTGGACATATTTACAGTGCTGTAATAAATGGTGTCAATTAAGAATGGTGTTTCTCTTATTCTGTCCCTGAGATGATGAATCGTAGATTTCTGTATGTCTTCAGAGCAATGAATATACTGTATTGTCTGTAGTAAATTACTTTTGTTCAGTTCCATCGACACCAGCATAAAGTGAATCATCACTGTAAATTGACAGATTTTGCCGTCCATAACATCATACTAATGGTGAGGCGCAAATACACAGCTCACATTAAACAATCATACTGTATTGTATAAAAGGCCATTCAATATTTTTGTATTGCAAAACATAGTAGCATTCAGGTACACAGAACAATATTACTTCAGAGACTATTCATTTTACAAGCCAGGTTTTTTATGATCCTCACTATCTACACATTTCTCTGAAGAGATATGGTTGACCTTGGGAGATACCAAATGTCACTCTGGCCAAGTTAAAAGAACATTGAATGAGTCATAGTGTCATCCACACACCATTCTGAATTGGAGGGGCCAACTGTTTTAGCAGTCTCAGTTTAATGAGTCCAATAAGTCCATTATGACTCTAGAACTGTAGGTTTCCAAAGAGAGATGGCAAGGTGTTGGGTTTAGGATGAGGCTTGTAGCCGATGCGCTCATTGATCATCTGTTCCCGTGTCTTCCCGTCCCCTCCTCCACCTGAGGCCCCCACCATCTCACTAGACGTGGCTACACCAACAACATCCACTTCATCTCGCTGTTTCTTTCGACTCTGGAAGGAAGAGAAAAGTGAACAGATTGCCATCATACTCACTAGGTGGTTGGTCAACAAAGAAAAATATTTTAATACAGGGTGATGATGATGTGCAGCTAACTCATTATAAACTAATGGGCAGCTACTCACCTCAAGCTCTTTCTTGACACTCTCAAACTCCTCAGTGTCATCCAACTTCAGCTCCAGGCGGGTGGGCTTTCTGCGCAGCATCTTCTGTCCACTTGCTTAGCAGAAGATCAGCTTCAACTTCAATCCCTTCACACAAGTGCCTCAATGGAGAAGAACTAATGCAAGCCAGAAGAAAAGAACGAAAAAAATGTGAAAATGTAATGCACAAATAAGGTGTATTATTTACCGTTGAAAGTTAAACCACCTCGCAGCTGCACTTCGAAACATCCACAGACCAGAGGTCTACCATTATTTCTTATCAGACCTGTTAGCAACCTCGCTAGCTCGCACATCTCATCTGACTGAGTGGGTGACCACCTTGAACCAAGTCTGGCCAAAGAGAGCAGAATTGATACTTTGTGTGATGAATCAAATAAACACGTAAAGGGACAATACATGTAAAATTACTTACCAAGGGGTTGTTATGTATCTGGACAGTTGCTAACTAGCCATGTTAGAATCCGCCATAAATGTTATAGGGCTTCTGGGAAATGTAGTTATTTTGGAGAAATGCTTGACCTCCATATCGCTAGATGTCGCTGTAACATTATAAAACAATCCTATCAATATGACAGTCAACTTCCTGTAGACACAATACGAAAAAACAACGCGGTTGGTTTGTGTTTTGGTTGAAGGTTTTTGCCATTGCCTTTGATACAGGTACAAAGCAGCGGTTATTGAGTTTTCGGTCTGTTCTGACGTTTAATCTTCCTCTTCGCTCCCCTGATTTAGCTTGTCTTACTGTTTGTGTGGACGTTTATGTGTCGACGTGCTCTTGACTTGTGTGTGGCTAGCTAGCTAGCTAGCTAACTTAGCATAGCTAGGTACCCAAAAGAGGCAACAGCCAGGTACTCGAAATTGTACGCATGGGTTAGCACCTAGTACTCTATATTGCATCAAACTAGCTAACTGATCTTATGGATTTTTCCTTACGTGACATAAGTGTATAATGACTTTGAGACTTTGTGTTCTCCTACGTTGGGCAGTTTAAAGTTTTGATTAAGAACCTCTTTATTGAAAAATGTGTTTGTTTTTCTTGATTGTGTTTTATTATGTTGTAATTTTGTTTGTGTATTATGTATCATTGTAAACTGTGTTTATGCACCCTTGTAAAAGATACTGTGGTCTTAATGGGACTCCCTGCTAAAATACAGGTTAAATAAAATATGCAATGTCCAATGCACTGTTGCAGCAGCATTCCTAAAGTTAATTTGTTACTGTTTGGCTACTACAGGTCAGTATTGTTGTGTGGGACCAGGCGTAACGGTCAGAGATGTCGGACGATGATGACGCCCCGCTGGTGAAGAAGTCCAGGATCTTCTATGGAAGTCTGGAGGAGAAGGAGCGGGAGAGATTACGCCGTGAGGGCACAGGGACCGGGAAAGATGCTGTCAAAGCAGGAATCGAGGCTGGCAACATCAACATCTCGAGTGGTCAGTATGCCAACCACAGCCACTGACCTATCAAACTGCTTAGAAACAAGGATTATGTGGCTAAAGTCAAGACATGCTCTATGTTTGAGACCACTTGTCACTGTGCTTCACCAGTGAGGCTTAAGTCATGATTCAGTTGACCTCCCAACAGACTCCATCCTTCTACAGCAGTTGTTGGGAGTTGATCTATGTTTGTATAGAATGTACAATAACAAGACTGAGTCCCTTGAAATGTCTAACTCTCTCTCCTTTCTCACCTCCCTCAGGTGAGTCCCTCGAGCTTGAAGAACACGTGAGTGAGCGACAATTGGAGGTGCTGGCCGATTTTGAGCGCAGAAAGAGAGCAAGACAGATCACTGTGTCCACGGATGACGCAGAGGTCAAAGCCTGCTTACGGGCTCTTGGGGAGCCAATCATAATCTTTGGAGAAGGGCCTGCGGAAAGAAGAGAGAGGTGTGTGACAGGCGTGTGATTCTGATGGCATGGACTAAAATCTGACCCATTAATATTGCCATTTACGAACCTATTAAAATTCAACTGTTATGACTTAGACAATGATTTATGGGCTTCCCCTGTGTTGATCATTTGGAGGATTGAGGAGGTTTAGCAGCTTCATATGTGCTGTTCTAACTGGTTAAGGTTCCCAAATGAAAATGAGGCAGATGCAACAACAGGTTGCATGACACACATTAGAGCTAATGTTGTGTTTGTATTCAAGATGGAAAAAAACGATAAGTATTACTGTAATGAACAGTTGTCATCTGCTAGGCTATTTTGCTGTTCCCTTTTGAACCTTACCTCGGTTTGCTGCCCCACTCTTTTTCTCACCTACTCCTATTCTTGCTCATTCTCTCCTTTTCAGGCTGAGGAAAATCCTGTCTGTCGTGGGCCCAGATGCACTGAAGAAATCTAGGAAGGAGGATGATAAATCCAAGCGCTCCCAGGAAGAGGTATGAGGCTTGACTCTCCAATCTCTTCATTCTCTCACGCAATTGTTTTCAGCTTTTTACACCCTTCACTCATGTGGCGCTGTGCTCAGACTTATGACTTTTCCTCCGTCCCTTTTTCAGTGTCAGCAGACGTGGTACCACGAGGGTCCATCTACCCTGAAGGAAGCAAGGCTCTGGTTGGCTCGATACTCTCTGCCCAGGTATAGCCTGATTGAGAGCCTTATTACAGTCACAGTGACAATAACTACGATGCATTCAATGGTTGACAGGAACTAGCTTGTTGTGTTGTGTCAACGGAAAGTAGCTTGTTGTGTTGTGTGTGTCAACAGGGCTATAAAGAGGTTAGATGATGCCCGAGCTCACAGGGAGATTCCAGAATCCACACGAACAGTCCGAACCCAGGAACAACACAAGACCCTTAGGGTAGGTCCTCCATCAAAGCAACCAAATCACCCGTCATCCAAGCAACTGTCTTGTTTTAAGAGAAACTAGAATGATCCTATTCTCTCTGCCCATCCAGAACCTGAATAATTTCTGCAGTCAGATCGGGGATGACAGGCCCATATCTTACTGCCAGTTCAGCCCCAACTCCAAAATGCTAGTGACTGCATCTTGGTGAGTACACCACCTTCAGTGCACATATCGCTCTGATCTTGATCAGTTTATGATACATATAGATACAATACATTTTACTTAATTCCCTTCACTTTCCTTTTCTTTCTCCCTAGGAGTGGCCTATGTAAACTCTGGTCTGTCCCAGAGTGCAGCCCTGTGCGTACTCTTCGAGGTAAGAATAATCTCTAAAGTCTTTCTCATCCCCACACCTTTCTTATTTGCCTAAACTACTGTAGTGCCTGATAATTGCAAGTCATTTCCAACCTCAAGACCTTCTTCTCCCCTTGTGTTATGTTCCCCCCGTCTCAGGCCACAACACCAACGTGGGGGCCATCTGCTTCCACCCACAGGCCACGTTGACTCTCGAGGACTCTGATGTTAACATGGTCTCCTGTGCTGTGGATGGATCCGTCAAACTCTGGAGTTTGGATAGGTGAGATCAGGCTTGTATCCCGCTGGTTGTCTCTTTATATTGGTCATCCAAAGGTTTCCAGCTGTTCCCCTGCTTTCATTGAGAATATTGGTCTCCAATATAGTGAGTTGCTTAATTGAACTTTGGGGATGTGTGGTGGTGAATGATGGTCATGGCAATGGTGGTGATTTAGGTACATTAGGACTGACACAGACATCCTACATCATTATAAAGACTCCATCCATAATGATGGGTTTCCCTTTGTTGATTATGTGGAGGATTGAGAAGGTTTAGCAGCTTCATATGTGCTGTTCTAACTGGTTATAACCTCCCAAATTAAAATGATACAGATGCTACAACAGGCTCTATAAGACACATTAGAGCTAATGTTGTGTTTGTGTACAAAATCAAAAACGACAGGTATTATCTACAGATGAGTATTTTACAACCAACTATCGATGTTTTTTATGACACAATACGCTATGAAATCCAAAAACTGCAGAATGTAAACATAACTGGTTCACAGACAAACTTTGTAACCTTGGGGCGAAACATTCCACATCCTACTTACGTTAATTAATTAACCAGTCCAACCCATCTCCAAAGGTGACATGTCTCCAGTTATGTTTACATTTGCAGTTTATGACTTATGGACTTCCATAGTGTATATAGAGGTTCTATATCAACTTTGTGCTTACTAGTATGTGTAGAATCTTTGTAGTATGAATTTTTGGTGGCACAAATGTAGATCTATTCCAACCAAAATAACCCCCATATCCAACTTGTCTCTCTCTAGTGATGAGCCTGTGGCTGACATCGAGGGCCACTCCAGTAGGGTGGCGCGTGTAGCCTGGCACCCCTCAGGACGCTTCCTGGGCACCACCTGGTAAGTGAAGTCAGGCAGTTCGATGAGGGGGAAAAGGTGCAAGGAATCGTGCAGTTCTCTGTTTCCCAAACAGAGAGCACCAGACTGAATCGATATCAGCTGAATCAGTCATGAGGAACTTAGTATTACTCCCCATTAGTGACTATTGATGGGTCAAACCCATGTATTAGACTATTCATGGGTCAAACATGCTGGTCCAAACCCATAGATAATAAGATAAACTGAACTGTCTGGTCTAGTCAGGCTTGTTTCTATCAAATGGAAGCTCCAGTTTGTCTGATCTGAAATGCTATTAGTCTTACATCTATCTCTGATATTATCTATCTCTCCCTCCCTCCTCTCTCTCTCTCTCTCTCTCTCTCCCCCTCTCCCTCTCCTTCATGTCCCCCTCAGTTATGATAACTCGTGGAGGCTGTGGGACCTGGAGGCTCAAGAAGAGATCCTGCACCAGGAAGGCCACAGTAAGGGAGTCCACGACCTGGACTTCCACCCTGATGGCTCCCTAGCAGGGACTGGGTAAGATCCCCTCACTCTCTGACACCATCTTTTCTCTGTCTATGATATACCACCTATACAACTGAGATCAGTGTCTCCAAAAACCTGAGACATAACTAGAACGAGGAATTTGAACCCATGTTTTAATCAAGTCCATAATTGGGAGCTGTGGGGTCGTAGAGGAGCAGGTTTTTATTTGTTCCACAGAGGGGATGGGTGCTGTGATTAAACAATGGGGTGATTCTTCTCAGTGTTTAATGAAGGCCCATAGATTTCATGTTAATTAAAGGGCCCAGTAGAACAAAGAGACTCTCAGTGGTGACAGAGTCTGAACCATGCAGGGATGCCTTCATGTCCCCTCATGATAACTGTCATAACTGCCATAGACACACTTGATCTCATTCTACTACATAGCTCATGATAGCTGCTCTGCTTGATATGCATATGCACAACTGGAATATGCAACCATACCTGGTGTCTGTATTAAATGTCACTCAACATTGAGACCGTTGGTTGAATTCTCTCTCGAATATCCTCAGGGGTCTGGATTCATTTGGGCGGATTTGGGACCTTCGGACAGGGCGTTGTATAATGTTCCTGGAGGGCCACCTCAAAGAGATCTACAGCATCAACTTCTCTCCCAATGGGTAAATGTCATGGAGGATAGATTTTGAATATCCTATAAATAATGGTGACCATGAATAATAACTCTAAGGAGTATGTTTTCTAAGTATTAAATTAAAGCGTCTCTTCTTCTCTTTAGCTTCAGTGTAGCAACCGGAAGTGGAGACAACACCTGTAAGGTGTGGGACCTCCGTCATAGGAAGTGCATCTATACCATCCCTTCCCATCAGAACCTGGTGTCCTCAGTCAAATTCCAACGTGAGTGTTTTTCCTTTGCTATTCTATCAACCTTATTCAACAATGACTTATGGGTTCCCCTTTGTTGATTATGTGGAGGGTTGAGAAGGTTTAGCAGCTTCATATGTGCTGTTCTAACTGGTTATAACCTCCCAAATGAAAATGAGGCAGATGCAATAACAGGCTCTATGAGACGCATTAAAGCTGATGTTGTGTTTCTGTACAAAATGAAAAATGACATGTTATCTACAGATAGGTATTTCATAACCAAATGACGCAATCTATATGTTTGTATGAACTTTGGGCTAACACAATTTAGAGCAGAGTTTTTTCTCACCCTTTCTCTCCATCTCTCACACATAGCTACTGATGGTCACTACCTGCTGACCGGAGCCTATGACAACATGGCCAAAGTGTGGACCCACCCGGGCTGGTCTCCCCTAAAGACGCTAGCTGGACACGAGGGCAAGGTGATGGGCGTGGACGTGTCTAATGATGGGCAGCTTATCGCCACTTGCTCCTACGACCGTACCTTCAAGCTCTGGATGGCTGAGTGAGGATGAGGGAGTGAGACCCGGGATCCCTCAGGGACACTGTTGAGATGGGAGGAGTCTGAGGATTTATGCTGCATTCAAGTGCTCCTAGGATATAGGAAACTTGGACATTTGGACTCTGCAACTTGTTTGCCTAAGAGATCTCAGTTTTCTCACTCTGTGCTATCTCAGAATTTGCCATTAGGAAGCTACGCAAAATCCTATGCTAAATCTTCTTAGGAAGCTCAGAGCACTTGAATGCACCATTAACACGTGTTTTTACATGATGAATGGATTTGAATGAAACCTGGAACAATCTAGAATAGATATTTCTGAATTGATATCTTGTCTGTTGTTAGAATTTTTTTTTATAAAAACAGTTTATTATTGCTATAATAAAAATACATTACTCCAGTGTGCTAAATTTACTAATGTGATGGCCTGTTGATAAATGAGTGATGGATCAAGCATTAGTCCCATAGTACGTTGAATTAATACATGGAGAGGTTAAGCCAGGTCATCAAGAAAGATGTTGCAACACACGCTTACACAAAGAGCTATAGTGGAAAGTACCAGGCTAGGGAGGACACCAGAGTAGGTGTCTTATCTCTTACAGGGTGACTGATTTTCTTCGCCAAAAGTGGTCCTTGTACAAGCCAAGAATTTTGACATATAAATAAATAGCTAAAAGTAAGAAGTAGTTTTCTCCTTCAAATAAAGAACACGTTTTCTCACACTGTATGAGTCAGTGAATGATTCAGTGGTTACTTGGGAGTCAACCTTATAATGTTGTTTGCATCTTTGAAGTTGTGAACTGACTTTCTTGTTATTTTTGTTTTGTTTTTTTAAACGTTTTAGTTTTGTCAACATAGTCAGTTGGTATTTGAAAGCGTCACTTCAATTGCCCTTTGTCTTGTTTTTAATAAAGAAAAAACAAACTCGATGTCTTAGACTAATGTGATGTACCACATAGTACATGGTTTCATACATACACTAATACTGTATATTGTTCTGAATCAACAAGTGCATAAATGATTGTCCTAGAGTAGAGGATTCTCTCAGATGGATAGGATATTGGTGAGACATGGGGAACATTCAAGCTCATTAAAGTCAATATCAAGCCTCCATTTGTAGGTGCTGAAATGTTCTGTCCGATGTCCTCCAATCATGAAGACATGACACAGACACCTGCAGTAATGACTTTCTCCACACGACATGGTTTCTCCTGACCTCTCAGGTGTCTGTATAAGTGACAAGAGGCACTGATGTAGACTAGCGTCTTTATGCGCTACAGGGCCGAACCATACTGTGCTAAATCTGATATTTTCCTTTCTCATTGTCATTTCCAGCACTGTTACAGCAACTATGATGGATGCATAACCAGGCCAGCTCAGTACAGCTCAGCTCGGGTTAGCTCTGTAGTGTGAATCAAGCCTATCAGCAGCCTAGCAGCACCACCAGCAGCAGAAGAGGCAGCGCCTGCAGCAGGGGCTCCTGTGGAAGCGAGGTTCAGCCAGGCCACCATGGGCCCAGGTAGACCCTGGAGGCTGCTCTATGATGGACTGCTTCCCAAAGGAGGGCTTTTGCTCCAGCTTGGTGGCTCCCCCTGGCCGTGGACTGCTTCTCTGGTTGTCCATCTCAGCCTTGACCCCCAGGAAGGCTGCCAGGTCCAGGTCCAGGGCTGTAGCGCCCCCGCGTGGCAGGGGAGTGTTCTGCCGGCACTGTGGACAGGGGATCCACATCTGCTGGGGATGGGAGAGAGGGGGAGGGCAGGGCAGGGTTGGGCATATGTCAAACACACCTTCAAAAGGTCTAACAGAAATGATCAAAACTTTGAATCAAAACTGGCTTCCACCTGGGGATATGGTGGCAATTCATCGATAGTCAGGTTTAGTCAGGTGAGTTTGAGGTGAATGTATGGTTTGTCAAATTGCAGCAGGTTTCTAACTTGAAAGTGGTCCAAACACAAAAGATGTTCTATTAAAGATAGTTTGTTAATATGGGGGAGAGTATAGATGTTGCCTGTATGAGATCAGAGTTGTGACAGACCCACCTGATCATTGATGATGGTGTCCAGCCGGCGCAGGCAGGCCTGGCAGAAGGTGTGCCCGCAGTAGAGCTTGCGTGGCAGCCTCTCGTTCAGGTTGAAGGCACAGTAACAGATGATGCAGTCTAGTTTACGGCTGTCTCTGAATGGCTGGGCTCCTGCCTCCACATCACCCCCTGCTGGTGTCTCTGGGTTTGGAGTTGGGGCCGGCTTCCGCACCTCAGGAACGGGGGCTTCCTCCTCCTCAGCCATCCTGTACACGGCACACACCACACCACTACATTCAATGGCATGAGTAATTTCAGTCATCAACTTAGAAAGTAACAGTTGATTGACTTAGAGCGAGAACTTAGAAAAGAACATAGAGGAATATAACTGATTATTTATCAAAAGCAAACATAGGCTATAATAAACACATTATTTCACACGCACATGTTTGATGTCAGCTCTGGACGTCTATAATAAGACCATTATCTGGTCAGTCAGTCTCTTCCACAGGGTGATACAACATAACTGGTTGGTTGATCCTGTAAACAGAGACAGACATATCTATTTACTGGCAGGAACTGTGTCACTGAACAGGTCAGATGGCTATCTGGAGGTACCTCTCCCTGTCTACTGTGTGTGTCTTATAGTATTGGTATGATTCATTTATTCATATTGATTATTAATTTCAGAACATTCATTTAGTTTAAGTACTTTGCCAAACGTATTAATCTGTCTGTATGCTCCCGTATGTAATGTGTTTGGCAATACATAATAAAACCAAGTCAGCGAGAAAACTAGAACCGAGAGTCACTTGCTTACTTTACTGTCAGTGCCAGGTGCTATTACCTGTTGATATAAATGGTCCTTTAAGATCAAGATCATCTCTCATCTCTTGACTTTGAGCAGATATGGAAGACAATACATTGTACCTGTACCTAATCTATCTACCTGTAGCTTTATGTACTTGCTTTTTTGTTTGTTTGTTTTTTAAAGCTTTTTATTTTATTCTTAAACATGGCATACCTTTTGAGTTGTCCTCTAAAGCTAAAGGTCCTTAGTTGCTCTTTGGATTCCTGGCATGGTTTCTGTGTTCCAAGTAACATCCACATCTCTTGATCAGTCCTGGGGCAGGAACAGCCTCCTTAGGTTGAGTAATACTCCTCTGTCGTTTGTCATAATAATTAACACTAGTGTTACTACAGTATGTGCACTATACTATAAGTCAGGAGAGAGAGAGAGAGAGCACTTGTACGTGTTGCTGTCTGTCCCTACTGTCCCCTGAGGGGAGGTCCTCCCTTTGTTTCCCCTGCTGCTCTTCTTCCACAGAAGCTCCACTCTAATGAAGGGCAAACAATGTGCGCGCCCGCAAAGTCTCCTCAGGCCCTTTAATATTTCAGGCTGCCCGTCCCTGTGAACTCCGGTTCATAGGCCTGTCAATGGAGCGTGTTACATATTAAAGAGGGCAGAGAAAACAGTGAGGTTCTCTGAGAGAGAGCTTTCATTATCCTGATCCATGGGGCCATCTACCCTCCTCCCCACACACACGCACACGCACACGCACACGCACACGCACACGCACACACACACACACACACACACACACACACACACACACACACACACACACACACACACAGTCTAGGATGGCTGGTTGTGTCAGCAGTACACATTTCTCCCTTTTCCACCCACCTCCCACTTGTTGTGAGTATCCCAACAGTCTGACTTGGTGGTGAAAGGCGAACCAGGCTCACGTTCCCGTTTAGAGGGAGCAGGCAGCGGATCAGCTTACGCTGGCAACAATAGACATTCAGAAACCCTACACTCTCAATCTACCACCATCCAGCAGCACTCACAGGAGAGAGGACTGAACTGTCTGTCAGCACTGTGGGCCGCTCATAAGACCATAAGACAGACCATATAAAGCACTAAAGGGATCCTAAAGCAGCCCTCAGTACGTAACTGCCAGCAGTGGATAGATATTTACCCTTATAGCCTTTGAATGGTTTTTCAGACTTGCTTTATGCTGTCTAATATCTGTCTGAAAGTTGCAAAGGACTGTCAATACATGTACTGTTACTGTATGCTGTGGTGTTGTGTGTTATCAAAGCCACTAGGTGGCAGCAGAGAACAGGCAGTCTGTTCAGGGTAGTGTACAGTAGTACGGGTAGGGGTGTTCTGAGAACTGGGAGAATGTACCCCCAATCTTCTCCAAGACTGTCATTTGCAACATGTTAAAATGTAGTTTAGCAAAGTTCAAATTGTTTGAGGAATTGGTTCCTCCTTTTCCACCGTGAAACAGGTCTGATGAGTAGGGCAGTGTGGAGGAAGACAACTGATGGTAATCTTATGCAAAAAGTGATTTCCCAGCCTTTGCACTCTTCTGTAAATGCTGAGTTGGCTGCATCATGAAACTTCAGTTCACATGAAGTCACAGTCACTGGTTCAACTGGCTGAAGGAGCTTTTCTATAAAATATTTGATAAACTGTTTTATTTCCATTTTTTAGGCCCTATCAGGTCAGCAGTCTCCATTAGCTGTGAGCTATTTAACAGTCCACTCCCGCCCCCCATCCCACTGTCTGAGAGCCTGAGGAGGAAGAGGAGTTGGGTGGGGAGGTGTTGGTGTGTGTGGGCGGGGCAGTGTCGTTGTTGGTCTGGGCACTCTGGGGTCTTATGGAGGTTTGTGGAGCTGAGTGGAGCTACAGTGGGACAACAGAGAGCTGTCCAGCCAGAGACTGTGCAGCCAGGTGGGGGTTGCGTTGGTGTGGGCGGGCCAGTCTTGGTCTAGGCATTCGGTTGGTGCTAAGTGTCTATTGGAGCTGAGTGTCTACAGTGGGACATCAGAGAGCATTTTGTTGGTGTGAGCAGGCCAGGCAGTTTTGTTGTTGGTCTGGGTGCTCTGGTGTCCTGATATCATCAATCACTTCTTTTCCCGCCAACAGAGCCTTCACCTTGTGTGATCTGTCCAGATCTTGCACTGGCTATTTTCTACTTGACACACATGAGGTCTTAGATACTGTAGTTTTACATGAACACATTTGCATCCTGCTTCCATGTCAACTCTGTACTCATTGTACATCACCCCCAGCTCACATTATGTCCTTTGTGTGCAGATGTAAAGCCTGTTTAAACAATGTTTTTTGGTATTTACATAAGTTTCAATCAGCCATTCACTACCTATTGAGACACACTAACACACCACTCCCCATGAAACTAAAAAAAACATCTGAAATGGTACAGGTACTGCGTTTCCTTATACAAGATGTGAGTGTGTGAGTCTGGAATGCAGCTGATCCACTTGGCTGTACAATAGAGCCACATATCTCTGAGGATCTCTGATGGAAATGATAGGTATGAAGTTTGATGACAATGTCCCAGGCATCTCTTAGCACTGATGATGTCGCTCCATGGTGTGTATTCAAATGTCAGCTTGGATCTTGCCACATAATTTGACAGTACAAGCAAAGGCCCGGCCAGCTAGCTTTGACGCCACATAAACTGAGATTGATCACAGGGGTTGAGATTAAATGATCTTTTAAATCTGTTACACTGCTGTGAAATGTAAATAATATCTAACATGTAGTCTATGTGGTGTTGCAAGTCTGAATAAACACATATCTTGCTTGATGTTTGCTGTGGTATTATGGTTATATATAGCTATGACCTAACTCTGTTTACACTGTCAACCATCCGTGGGAGGTAACACTCATAAAACTCGCTCTTTCTATTGTTCTCTCTCTCTTCTCTCTCTCTCTCTCTCTCTCTCTCTCTCTCTCTCTCTCTCTCTCTCACACACACACACACACACACACACTCACACTCACACTCACACACACACTCACACTCACACTCACACTCACACTCACACTCACACTCACACTCACACTCACACTCACACTCACACACACACACACACACACACACACACAAAGGCACAGGGAGGAATGTTCTAGTGTTGACAAACACTTAACCTTTTTGTCCTTTGAACATGGCATTAACATGCCCTCATGATGTTTCCATGGATACACATGTTTCCACCTCTACATAAGAGCCTCTTGAGCTTTGTGCCACTGATGGGTGAGCACACACACACAGAGAGGACCTTCCACCTGCTCCCCTTAGGAACACACTGGTTTGAATGTTGACCAGTGGAAAGGGTGGTGGCCTGCTGCGGGCTGATTACCTGAGGCAGGTAGGGCCAGTTATTCCAGTCAGTTTCTATACAGAAAGTATTTTATGCCCATCCGTCATAGCAAACAGAGTCTGTCATCTTACACCCAATCCTGTACAGCCAGCGGAAAATCCATACCAACACTGTTCTCCACCACTCATGCTCCAATAATCAAAACTCTCTAGGAACGTGTTGCAGCCAGAACAGGTGCATTCATTTTCTATGACGCAGGCTTCTAAGTAATGCACTCAAACCTGTTATTAGCACTCTGGCAGCTCGTGACTCAATTCTTAGCAGCAGAGTTTAGGACAAATAAGTATCTGTGAAATGACTTGGATGCATTCCTATCCTCCTACACAGCTTTAATGGTCTGTCACACAATTAGAATTTGTGTCAACAGATAGTTACTTTGGACCTGAAATGGGGTAGTACAACAAAAAGTAGGACACTTTTTCATGTTCATTTCACAAGTTCAATAGGAACCCAGTCGGTTTTATCCTGGAAACAGCTGACTGAAGGTATTCTGTGTTAAGTATAGAATTACATAATTGGATATCATAATCGGTTGGTATCATTTGATCTGATCTGAAACTCCATCGTTTTCACCCAATTTGGACTCATTCATGAAGACTATAGGTCATAGATGGCTATCAGTTGGGAGAACAGGTAACAGAAACCATGAAACCATATTTGAGTTGTGAGTCTTAATTCAAACATGACCCAGATCACACTCTCATGTCCTTATCTCTCTTCTGATAGGGAGGCTGTATGAGAGAGAGGGAGGGTGGCTGCATGAGAGGGAGGGAGGGAGGGTGTATGAGAGGGAGGGTGTATGAGAGAGAGGGAGGGTGGCTGCATGAGAGGGAGGGAGGGAGGGTGTATGAGAGGGAGGGTGTATGAGAGGGAGGGTGGCTGCATGAGAGGGAGGGAGGGAGGGTGTATGAGAGGGAGGGAGGCTGTATGAGAGAGAGGGAGGGTGGCTGCATGAGAGGGAGGGAGGGAGGCTGTATGAGAGGGAGGGTGTATGAGAGGGAGGGAGGCTGTATGAGAGAGAGGGAGGGTGTATGAGAGGGAGGGAGGCTGTATGAGAGGGAAGGAGGGTGTATGAGAGAGAGGGAGGGTGTATGAGAGAGAGGGAGGGTGTATGAGAGGGAGGGTGTATGAGAGGGAGGGAGGGTGTATGAGAGGGAGGGTGTATGAGAGAGAGGGAGGGTGTATGAGAGGGAGGGTGTATGAGAGGGAGGGTGTATGAGAGAGAGGGAGGGTGTATGAGAGGGAGGGAGGCTGTATTAGAGAGAGGGAGGGTGTATTAGAGAGAGGGAGGGTGTATTAGAGAGAGGGAGGGTGTGTTAGAGAGAGGGAGGGTGTATGAGAGGGAAGGAGGGTGTATGAGAGGGAAGGAGGGTGGAGAGGAGAGCTTAACTTTCCTAGGACGTGCAGCACAACTCTCACTCTCAGCAGCAAGTTCACAACCTAAACCGGTTCTGTTGTTGCCGTCACTGTTGTGTGTGTGACTGCCTCGCCACAGACATAAGACTGTGTGTGTGTGTGTGTGTGTGTGTGTGTGTGTGTGTGTATGTGTGTGTGTGTGTGTGTGTGTGTGTGTGTGTGTGTGTGTGTGTGTGTGTGTGTGTGTGTGTAACCCTTAGAGACTGCAGCAACTCAGCCACACACACTAAAAACCCAGGTAGAATGTTTGGGTCTGATAACAATTAGCACAGAGTTAATAGAACAGTTAGACTAAAATCATTTTAAAAATCTGACATTTGTCTTTATTTCAATATTGTCTACAACTTTGTTATTACAAAAATCATTTATTTGATAGTGGTGGTTTAAGCCCTGGGATGTACCACCAAGGCTTGCTCGGTGGGGGTCCACTGATGACATGATAACAGTTCATACTCTGTTAAATCGCTACTCGTCCCATCCTCCTGAGAGAGGTGTTGTACTTAATCGGGTTTTCGAACTGTCACTTCATTGATGCCTTTAGGCACAACCTCTCCCTGAAATGACCTCATTCTGTGCTAAAGCCTCTAGGGAAGGGAGTTATTTCTACTGCAGGACAGAAAGTTAGTAAATATTTCAAGGCTAAACCACAGTACAGTACAGTACAGTACAGTACATACAGTATCAAACACACTGTAAGACTGCATGAACATGACCACCTACTGTAGCATTTCAATTCTCTTCCAGTCAGGCCTCTCTCTCTTTCTTTTTGGCCATGAGGAACAGTGGGGTGCTGTCTTACACACACACACACGCATGCGCTAAAAGCTGACTGGGGCTGGGCAGTGAGCCTGTGCCCTGGTTTCATAGGCCCAGTCTCACAAAGACAGCATTGTGACGCATCAGCAGACTGGCCAACAGACAGAACAAGACGGAGTGGTGGTGTGGTGGTGTGGTGGGGAGATGGTGAGACTGGACTGATCAGTAAGGTCCACAGAAACTGACCAAACTCTCTTGGCTACCACTCCTACAGTTTCATCCCAACTGGCTCTGTCAGGTCTGTCAGGCTTAGAATGGCACCTTTTGTGATGAGTGGCTAGTTTGAGAGTGGAAGAAAACGTCATGTGCATACGAATTCCTTTGACTTTTGTCGTCATCTGGAGATACAAAGATTTACTCTCTACCACTCCCTGAAAATAGGCGGATAGGTCCATGATCATTCACCCAATCGTGGCATAAGCCTTTTTGACGTCATTCAAACTCTGACAAAGTTAATTATATCAGACATAAAGGCAAGGTACTATACTAGGGTATAAATATAGCAAAACATTTTCATTAGCTAAATATAGCACAGTCATGTTGACAAAAGAAAGAAGCGAGCATACAAACTCCTAAAATGAAGACTTATGTAACTTCTGTTTGGAAATGGATTTTGCCACATGGCAGCTGCCAGGTTTTACATCCAATCTGGAGAAGGTTCACCTGGGAGTACCACCAAATAAACAATGCCATTGATGAAGCCTTCAAAACATAGAGATAATACCAGATCAGCCAGAAATTATTTTTGGCTGAACCAATTGAACAGTGTCTTGAGTGTTCTTAGAGTGTCTCTGACTACCCAGAAGACATTGCAGTTGAGGTGTTTCCTTGTACGGCTGGTTGCTGGTTCATTTCCGTCGGCAGCGGTAGCAGCAGGCCGGGCAGCGCCCCCCCACCTCCTCCGTATCGTCCTTCACCGTGTACGAGGTCTGCCCACCGTAGGCGGGAGGGAAGTTTTGGGTCGAACCATCCTTGGACTCTGTGGGGGGTGACTCGTCCCCCTGGGGTTTGAAGGCTCCGTAGGGGTTAAGAGAGTTGTTGCCATTGTAGGTAGTGTCCAGGGCCATGGGATTGATGATGACAGTGCTGTCCTCTGGCGAGCGCAACTTGGCTCGAGGAATGGTCACGTTGCCATAAGGGTTGTCCAGGGAGAGATTCATGTTGTTGTTGGCTGAGGGTTGTGTCGATGGAACACAGATCTGGTCTGTCAATCTTCTGCTTGAGTTTAAGAACTAAGCATGAAGCTCCACAATCACAGCTTGCTCTCCAGGTGACTTAATATTTTCTCCCTGAAATATCTCTGCAAAAAACAGATTCAAACGCTTAACACAACAGCAGGGCTAAAAACAGATTTCAAAGAAAAAAAAAAGCTTTTGTGCTAGTGCTGAACTTTCCAGAAATCGTGTTGAGAGAAAGCAGATTATTACAATAAACTGAAAGGATACTTTCCCACTGCTTCATCAGTTCTTTTATTTTTCCTGATCTAAGGCTCAATTTTGGATCTTAAAGCAATCCATCAACTTACTGCTGGGATCCATCTTACTGCTCTATTTCATTCCTTTATCAAATTCATGATCACAACTGTCTCATTAACACTCCCTTTATATGGATGCATATGTTTTTTTTTAAGAAAATACAACAAGCTATCAACAGCTTCAGTATTCCACAATGGCAACACCAACATCAAGCATCGACTCCTTACCTGTGCAACTTGTGTAATTCCTCCCCAGTCAAAGTGTTATGTGATATGCCATGTCATGTCCTGTTCCTTGGTCATTAGTTCATGTAATCCAGTGTGCACTTGAAGGTTGAATGGGGTGTGTGGCAGAGATCCCGCTGGGTGTTCTCTGAGCTGAGAGCCACACCTGTAGCTGTGCGTCGGAGGGAAAGAGGACCGGGATGTGTGTTTGTACCTGGGAAGCATTTGACCCCACCCCCACCGGCCCAGCTGTCGGCCGAAACCCTGGGAGGGAGTGGCAACGACCGTCTGACTCAGCTATGGAATGTCATTCCTCTAGCAACACATCACAGGTGCACTTGCCATGACAATCGGGTCTCACTCACACTCTCTTCACCCGACACTCCCCCACACACACCCACACACTGAATTACTTGACCCAGTGCAAACATTTGCCCCAAAACACAAACAAGTGTAACACGTTAAAGGACATTGTGAATGCAAAGAACCTGAAATAAACAGCTGTGTCATGATGCCTAGGAAAGCATGCATC
Source organism: Argentina silus (assembly GCF_951799395.1). Taxonomy (NCBI): domain Eukaryota; kingdom Metazoa; phylum Chordata; class Actinopteri; order Argentiniformes; family Argentinidae; genus Argentina; species Argentina silus. The sequence goes on along the minus strand of NC_139659.1, from coordinate 15,152,965 downwards.
ATGCCGTGACGTCACAGCATCTCATTGCATAAGGGTTGCTGTTGTTGATATTGTTAGTTGTTCAAGGGAGCGGTCCGTCTCTTACAGACAGAAGAAAGAAAACTCCCAAGTATCAACTATGATTCACTGTAACAAACAGACAAGAACAGGATTGCCAACATCGCTGACTGCCTGTAGGCACTTGGAAGCAGGCACCAGTTCCACTGCTAAACATTAACCATGTTCCATTTCAAACAATGCAGTTGCTCTGTATGCTTTCTTCAGGAAAACATCATTCATTTGATTTACTTACACCATAGTACACAAACAGGCTTTGTAGCAAGGCCTCTTAAACCCATCAAAGGGAATGACTGCGTCTACTGAAGGCCCACCCATCTATACAGGACTTGCTATTGTGAGCTAATGACTACATGGCTCTTTGTTTTCCTGCAGCATTGTTTCTGGTCAATGCTATTCATATTATAGTAGGTCGTCATGGAGTTATGCATGAGTCCATTACTCAAAACCACAGAGATAATACCTTTCAAGAGAGGTATGTTGTTTTATTTAATGTGATTTTGTTCTCGAGCGCTCCCACTGGTACTAACTTCAATTGTTATATATTTGTAGAATTCGTCAAAACAAAATACAAATCAAATCACCCCGCAAAACTTATTTTGCATATGTAAAAACATCTGTCTGATGATATGTCACAGGCTTTTGTGTACATAAATCATCATGTCTGATCCCTGTTAGACCCATCCCCTCTCGTGAGGTCAGTGCAATGGCCTTCTGAAACCAGTAGGGGGAGGCAGGGAGACAAGATGAAGGTTAATTCACAGGGCAGAGGGACTGCTCCTGAATGACCTCAGTGACTTAGCAGCTCCTTTTTCCTCTTATACTTATATCAAATCCCTCCTCTACCATAAGTAGAGGAGCGTTGCTCCAGAGATCAGCTAGAATCCTGTTATGTGTGAAGTACATATTTTCACAGTCAAGAATACACACAGAAAAATATAGTATTTTTTTAAGAATACGCAAAAATTTATTAATGACATGTTTCTTGCTTTTCAAACAATTTTGAGATTAAAATCTATGCAGTGTTGTATGAGTCACATGATTCAAGTATATTACAACGTACATATAAAAACAAGTGTGCAACAGGCTGTGGCCAGGCCAGATCCCGGCGTTTGGTTTCTGTATGCAACACTTAGTGGAACAACGTAGCCAGGGGTATTTTGGTGTCACCGGCATCTCCTCCTCCTCCTCCTCCTCCTCCTCCTCCTCTCTCTCCCCCCCCGCCCAAGTCCACTATACAGTATCTGTTCGACCCCCACCTCAGTTAATTTCCAGAGGGGTCCGATTTCAACGAGGTTACGTCCCCTCAAACTGAACAATAGTGCAGCCAGCAACACAACAAAAGCGCCGGAGTCCACATTGTTCAAAGCAAAATGAATACATCAAAAGAACAAAACCAAAAACCCAAAATACTTTGCATTTTTGGCACTACTAGAAAAAAAAAGAAGAAAAGAAAGAAAAACAGAAAAAATAAAAAATAGCTTTAAATAGCTCAGCCCTGGGTACCTGAACTGTTCTTGACTTGAAACATATCACAATCATTATCAATGCTTCACCCATCATTTGAATTACCAAAACAACTTAAGTTTCCCAATATGAAGGGTTGACTTCAGATTATCAAAATAATGTCACTACCAGAGAATTTCCCGGTTAGGTTCAGTGCCAATTCAACAAACCAGATGACAAAAGCACCAGTTGCCAGTTCCAGTTACACATTCTCTCACCCATGATTCTACCAGTAGCAGCAGAGCGGCTCACTGGCCCACCTGTGTTTAAGTAATGATGGTCAGAGGGACAGAGTCTATCAGCCTAAAAGGTATGGCTCCAGAGGAATACAACAGGAGGATTTAGTCCATTAATGGATTGGTTAGATCAACACACATCATCATCAATCATGTCAGCATCACTTCATTATTACCATAGGTTAACAGTTTCTATTCTAATGTGACATACCTTTTCAGTATGTTGGTATTCAAGTGCGGCTTGAGACAAGCTGCCATGCTCAGTAGTGTGCACTACAACAGAACTCCAATAGAACACATTCATGTTGGTTTGAACCCTCTTAGTGAGTGTACTACTCACTGGGCGTCATCCCATAGAGACAAGAGAAGCAGCAATGGCAGCAGCACAACTAGTTCTACTGGTGATAAAGAATGCATGGCTGTGCTGTGATGGCATGGCAGAGTACAGTACATGGGCTTATACAACAGACTCTCCTAACTGGGAGTCACAGTCTGTTATCTCCATGATAGGAGGGAGGGAAGGAGGGAAGGAGAGTCAGTCTACATCATCCCAACTCCAGGGTCCTCCTCTGGGGGGGTGGGGGGCCAGAGAGGGTGACTGAGCCGGCGTGGACGGAGAGAGAGTGTGTGAGACAGAAGGAGAGGAGGAAGGCATATCAGAGTCAAGGAAGTGGAGAAAGAGCATGTGTTCTGTGGTACATTCCTTCTTCATGTTGTAGATGTGTATACCGCGTCTGTGTGTGTTTGTGTGTACACTGTATGTACGACAGCCTGTCCACATGGCAGTGGCTGTGTGACAGAGGTTATGTATGTCTGTATGTGTGTGTGTGTGTGTGTCTCAAACCTCAGAGCATCTCCCCTGAGGAGGAGAGCCCTGAAAAAAGGCAATATGGGTAAAATTCAAAAAACAAAATAAAAATCAAAAGCTATATATGTTATTGTTATGGTATTTCTAATAGCCATAATCTTGCTTTTGCTGGTAAATGTACACTCTTTGCAATTTTTTGTACAACTGACAAAGAAACTAAATAATAGTTAGTAGAAACAAATGGTAGTAATGCAACAGTGGTGGCTTGTGACTTTCTGCATTGTGAATGCAGCGCATGTCGTCGTACCATTTTCAGTTGCAATGTGCGTGTACTGGACGTGTGTGTGTTTAGTTATAACTGTTAGCCTGTGCGCCTCGTGTGCTCGTATCTGTACACACACATTAGCGTGTCCATCATCAGTTTTAGTCTGTGTTCCCCAGCGCGTCTCCATCTCCTCTCTGCTTCACATTGTCCCCAGCGGCTCTCCGTAGCGGATCTTTTGGCCGGCCTTAAGGTTGAAGGTGAAGTCATGCGGCGCCTCGAACAGCAGCACGATGGTGGAGCCCAGGTTGAACTCTCCCAGATGCTCGCCCTTGCGCATGCTCACACCCTCCCGGTTGTTGTTAGACACGTAGCTGAAGTCGTTGTACGAACCTTTACTGTAGCGAGGGCTGTTGGTACGCAGCTCCTAGAGACAGAATAGGAAGACAGAGACAGAAAACCAGTCAGTGCTTTTGCTTTTACTAGAGTTAGTGACTCAGACTCAAGTCACTCTTAACAGTAGACTCTGGGATAAGACATGCATAGCAAAATTGGCAGGGCGACGCTGCCAAAGACTTTCAAAAATGGAGATGCAACAGACTACAAAATGTACACTGTATAGTCGCATTTAATTGGCACATGTGCTCTGCCATCTTATTTTGGAGGGCAGTGAAACAAGTGGACGCTCTCATTCACTACAATATCTTTGGTGCAGGACATCATATCTCAGAGTCAACCTAAAATATTGATTCTACCTAAAGTATTGACTTGGACTTAAAATAAAATACTTGAGACTCAGATATGCATGAAGTGACTTATTGGCTTTTACTGTGGCTTTCACAACATTCATCCAGGAGTGTTGTCTTTGTGAACAGCATTGCTTAACCCCTGGGGGGTATCACAGAATTGTCCCACTGATAAAGCCTGTGCACATTACATATGTAAAATAAATTAAGCGTTTCCCCCCGCAGATTAAGCCCCATTAGATGATGAGAAGCGGCTGGTGAATGAGGCTGGTGAATGATGAACAATATCCTGTTGTGTTGACGGACGGGACAGCTTGTCCCGCAACTCCCCTCCACTCCCAGCCCTGACCAGGCTGTGTGTGTGTGTGTGTGTGTGTGTGTGTGTGTGTGTGCGTGCATGACAACCAAACACAGAGTAGGTGATACCTCACTGGTTAACCTCCTCATCTACTGACCCATATGGGTTATGTAACCCCTGGCAACAATCACACACCACAGGTCAGGACCCAAGAGATGTCTACAGTGCATTCGGAAATCATTCAGACCCCTTAACTTTAATGTTACAGCCTTATTCTAAAATGGATTCAATTATTTTTTTTCCTCATCAATCTACACACAATACCCCATAATGACAAAGCGAAAGTAGAAATGTTTGCTAATTTATTACAAATAAAAAACTGAAATATCACATTTACATATGTATTCAGACCCTTTGCTATGATACTCGAAATTGAGCTCAGGTGCATCCTGTTTCCATTGATCATCCTTGAGATGTTTCTATGACTTAATTGGAGTCCTATGGTAAATTCAATTGATTGAACATGAGTTGGAACAGCACACACCTGTCTATATAAGGTCCCACAATTAACAGTTCATGTCAGAGCAAAAACCAGGCCATGAGGTCAAAGGAATTGTCGTAGACCTCTGAGACAGGATTGTGTCGAGGCACAGATCTTGGGAAGGGTACAAAAAGTATTGAAGGTCCCCAAGAACACAGTAGCCTCCATCATTCTTAAATGGAAGAAGTTTGGAACCACCAAGACTCTTCCTAGAGTTGGCCGCCCGGCCAAACTGAGCAATAGGGGGAGAAGGGCCATCGTCAGGGAGGTGACCAAGAACCCAAGAACCCAACTCTGACAGAGCTCCAGAGTTCCTCTGTGGAGTACCTTCCAGAAGGACAACCATCTCTGCAGCACTCCACCAATCAGGCCTTTATGGTAGAGTGGCCAGACGGAAGCCACTCCTCAGTAAAGAGCACATGACAGCCCGCTTGGAGTTGCCAAAAGGCACCTAAAGGACTCTCAGACCATGAGAAACAAGATTCTCTGGTCTGGTGAAACCAAGATTGAACTTCTTGGCCTGAATGCCAAGCGTCACGTTTGGAGGAAACCAGGCACCGCTCATCACCTGGCCAATACCATCCCTACGGTGATGCATGGTGGTGGCAGCATCATGCTGAGGGGATGTTTTTCAGCAACAGGGACTGGGAGACTAGTCAAGATTGAGGAAAAGATGAACGGAGCAAAGTACAGAGAGATCCTTGATGAAGTCCTGAGCGCTCTGGAGCAGGTTCTCAAACTGGGGCGAAGGTTCACCTTCCAACAGGACAACGACCCTAAGCACACAGCCAAGACAACGCAGGAGTGGCTTCGGGACAAGTCTCTGAATGTCCTTGAGTGGCCCAGCCAGAGCCCAGACTTGAACCCGATTGAACATCTCTGGAGAGAAATGAAAATAGCTGTGCTCTGACTCTCCCCATCCAACCTAACAAGAGCTTGAGAGGATCTGCAGAGAAGAATGGGAGAAACTCCCCAAATACAGGTGTGCCAAACTTGTAGCGTCATACCTAAGAAGACTTGAGGCTGTAATCGCTGCCAAAGGTGCTTCAACAAAGTACTGAGTAAAGAGTCTGAATATTTATTACATTTGCATATCAGTTTTTTTATTTTTAATAAATTAGCAAACATTTCTAAAAACCTGTTTTGGCTTTGTCATTATGGGGTATTGTGTGTAGATTGATGAGGGAAAAATGAATTTGATCCATTTTAGAATAAGGCTGTAACATAACAAAATGTGGAAAAAGTGAAGGGGGTTTGAATACTTTCCGAATGCACTATATGTTGGGCTACGGGAAGCAGGTCGACAGTAACACACAACACCCGGAACGAATTCCACTCATGATGATCATTAATGAAAACATATGTTTAATAGGTATAGTAAAATAGGTATAAAACAGTAGCTATTTCTAGTGAGAGCAGGAGACAGCAGGGAGCAGCTGCACAGTTCACCAGCGGGTGGCGCCATTAGGGAGTGCCAGAGATCAGAGAGCTTCTGAACACTCATTCTGTTTGTTGTGCCAGCTCAGTGGAGAGTTGATCCAGAGGACCAATCTTCTTAACGTCCCTGCTGGACAGATCCTATTGACCTCTGAACTGTGAGGTAGGAAGGAAAGTGGGTGGGCGTACACCATACAGACACACACACACAGACGCCACATTACGTCAGCGGTAACATTAAACACAGTGTGAGGGAGCTTAAACAGGCCAATCCAGTGTGTACTGTATGTGTATGTACAGTCAGAGCTTAGGAGACGGCCTGACGAAGGAAGTGAAGGTGACACAGGTGAGTGAAAGCTCACTTATTCACTCACACACTGTGGCGAGAGGTCAGTCCCCCTCAGTCTGCCTTCTCTCAGTATTGAGATATAATATATTATTATTATATATGTGTGTATATATATATATATATATATATTTGCTATGACACTCTTAAAATTAGCTACAATTTCTGTATTTCAATTTTAATAAATTTACAGAAATTTCTAAAAATGTGTTTTCGCTTTGTCATTCTGGGGTATTGTGTGTGGATTGATGGCAAATTCTTTTAATTTAATCAACTTTAAAGTGAGTCTATAACACAACAAAATGTGGAAAAAGTGGAGAGGTCTGAATACTTTCCGAAGGCACTGTGTGTGTGTATGTATGTATGTATGTATGTATGTATGTATGTATATATATAAAACTAGATACAACTAACTATAACCACCCCATGGATTTCCTATGAGAGACAGATTGTCGCAGTGAAGCCAGAAAATGCAGTTCACGGGCACCACCATGGCGTATCTAGCAACCATGGCGTATCTGATTGGTGAAATCAACGCAGGCGCAGTCAGTTGCTAAAGTAGAGGTGTGTTTCAGTGTTTTTCTGACCTGCTTCGGGTTTACCTTTTCACCAACACACGTATGCTTGTGACTTGCCTTCAATTTGATGAAAAATAATATAAATATGCTTCTTACGTGGTTTTTATTGCTCCCCTGCTCTCAAGCCATACTTACGTCACAGTGACCTGACTTGACCTATGTTTAAATGCTTAAGTTAAGCATGTGACCATAACTTGGGCTACGAGATGTTGCGTATGTGGCATATGTCCATGAGGAAGACATCCAACCAGGATAGCAGTGGTGGGTTCTGACCTTGTCAAAGTAGATGCGGATGGATCCCACGTTGGTGGCTCCCACGGCGGTGAGAGAGAAGAAGCCGTGCGTCCACTCTCCGCTCAGCACCACCCGCTCATTATGGCAGAACAGCTCCTTGATCCAGCGGGCCACGCCCGGGTTCACTGACATCAGAGAGCCTGGGAGGGAGGGACACACAGGGAGCAGGTGAGCACGGACGGGGACACACGGACGAGGACACACACACACACACACACACACACACACACACACACACACACACACACACACACACACACGATACCACAGCACTGTGCTATGAGATATGGGTGTGTAAGCTGAGGCATAATAATAAATACATCAAATGTATATAGAGCTTTTCTAAGACCCCAAAATACGCTTGATCAGTGAAACCTGGTGTGTAGTGTGCATGTTTGGGATATTAGGTTGAGTGTGTGTTTGGGATGTATGATGTGTCGTTTGCAGGGCACTAGTCCTAACATGGTTGAGTACTGACCAGGGAAGTGTCTTCTGTGTGCCACCCTCCAGTCTGTAGGGGAATGGAAGCAGTGGTAGTCCCCCGGGGCCAGGTACACCACACAATGGAAGAGCTCGTTACCCTCCTTAGTGACCAGCAGGTCCTGGAATGAGCTAGGGTCCTCTTCATCTGGAGGGATGGACACACGTGCGTGCACACGCACACGCACACACACACACAGGGATACAGTCAGTTAGGTGGCGCGGTGTCGCATGACCAAGACACTCACGTAGGTAGTACCGAAAGGATTGGATAGGTGTAAGCCATAAAAATATATGTATAGAAAATTCTACCTACTTATTACAAGATTGCTTATACCAATGCCATCCTGTGTGCCCTAGGGGAGGGGCTGGTGTTGATTTGGGATTGGGTTTTAGTGGAAGAGGGGGAAAGAGGGGAGAGGTGCTCACTTTTGTTGATGGCTAGGCTCTCTGCCCAGGTGTGTGGTCCCAGGAAGGTCTCCAGAGAGTAGGTGACCCCCTTCACCTGCTCTACCTCACAGTTCCGTACACGGCCAAAGTGCAGGATCTTGCCATCTGCTGGGCTGATCTGAAATGGGATATCAACATACATGGCTTTATCATGGGCTCAAAATCACAAGGTGGACGGAAGCTTGACTGGACAGGTTGCATAATCAACACCTTATTTTATAGTAAATGTTTTACCTGCTAGTTACCTATTAATTGGTAAAACATGGTAAAATGTAGATTATATATAATGAATAGAATTACAGAATCATTACTTTCAACATCTATTCTGCAGAATTTGTAAGGACATTCTTTGGTAATACAATCTAAATACCAAATAACTGAAACAGGACTGATAAATAAAGGATTACCCTGTTTTAAATCAAATTGAAACACAGACACACACACACATGCACACACACACGCACATACACATGCACGCACACACTCACCACGCAGTGCGAGTCACACACGGGCCGGGCCGCGGGTTTGAGTTTCCGTCTGAAGAACTCTCCCAGGTTCCTGTAATGGTGCAGGTCCTCCACAGCGGCCTCCTGCATGTTGACGCCAAACGTCCAGATATAGAGGCTATAGACAGGCTTCCTCAGCCAGTTAGGCAGCTCCACCTGGTTCAGCCGGCCCCAGGCTCGGGATAAAAGCCGTGTGGGGATGGACTTGTACAAAGCCACCTGAGCAGAGAGGGAAGAGATCCTGCATCAGTAAGCTGGAGGCCAAGATCGTGCCATGGGTCTAAGGAAAGTTAACAGCTAACGTAGCTAATTCACTTGCATTGAGGCCATGGCATGCGCAGGTACTGTAGCTAGCAAGGTCAAGAGAGTTGATTAGCCAGCGTTACGCCTTCTTAAAACTGCACTCACCCAAAGAGTTTGCCCCTTTAGGCAACATCGCAGCGATAAAGCAGCGAATTTCATCGAATAGCCAATTATATCCCATCCGGTCCTACTGGTCTCAGTATCCATGGGGCGTAACCAATCTAGTAGCGCCTACGGTGAGGTTAGCCCATCTCTTCATCTCTGCATGGTGGCAGTGGGGCAACAGGTGGAGAAGCTCCCCGCGCCGCTCTCAAGCTCTGTGATGCAATGTGAGAGAAGTGTGGGAAGCGAAGTGAGTTAACCCTGAGCTGCTGCTGCTGCTGCTGCTGATGATGATGATGATGAGGATGATGATGACGATGACGATGACGACAACCTCTCCCATGGGGCACCTGGCCGCACCCAGTCTGGTTTGTTTAAGGTCCTCTATCCCCTGAGCTCCAGATGGTTTGCGCTTCATTTGCAGTGCTGCTTTGCTGGCATGGATAGCTCCTGCGTAAGTGGATTAGTCAGCTACAGTACCAGCTGGGAGAGGAGTGGTGGTGGTGGTGGTGGTGGTGGTGGTGGTGGTGGTGGTGGGGGGGGGGGGGGTTGAGACAACTCTGAGCTTAGCACTTTGGACTCCTGTCCTGCAGAGATCATCTGCGATATACTTGCATCAGCAGAGGTTTTCATACACAACGTGATTGATACAGGGCCTACACCATTCTGGGCAAGCATAACTTGTGAGTTAATTCACTGATTGTGCACTTAGCAGTGCAGGGACCCTTCCGGCCACTTATCCCACCCCAACAGCCGCAACTCTAGGGTTAGTCTGAATTCACCTCATATTGGACAACACCGCTATAGACCAGTACTATAACAGACGTCTTAAAAAGCCCTGTTATTGTCTTGCCATGGCCTCAGATGCAAGGTCAGAAACATAATATAGCAACATACTGAACATCGAACTAACATACCAACAGTGATTTAAACATTGTACAAAACTGTAGAAGGAGTTATCAATTTGCAATGAAGGGAGGATTAAAAACCTCCCAAAACTGATTAGAGTTCACACTGTAAACTCTATTCAGTGGGGGGAGAAGGGGAGGAGACTGGGGGGATAAGGGGAGGAGAGGGAGAGGGTGAGAGGGAAGGGAAGGGAAGGAGAAAGAGGGGGGGAGGGGAGGAGATGGTTTGGAAGGTTTGGGGAAACTTTGGAGAGAAGCACTGATGTTGAGTGGGACCCTGGAGGGGATGGGGGGGAGGGAGGGAAGGAGGGAGGGAAGGATGGAGAACACAGTTGGAGTTGCTCCATCTCTGCTCATTTATCACTGCCTGTCAACAGCAGAGACCACACCATCAGAGGATATGGCGTGGCAGAGCGTCCATTTCCAGGATTGAGTATCCCTATTTAATAATGCTCAGGGAGGTGGAATAGATCAACATTTCAATAACATTAAACATTAACATTATTGGCTGACGGTCAAGGGAACAGTGATGGAAAGGAACGTGGCGAACTCAGTCCCCGAGTGCCGCGGCAGAGCGGAGCAGGAGCAGGAGCAGGAGGGAGCGCACACAAAGCATTCCTCTGTTTTGTGTGTCCTGTACAAAGGGCCTTTGATACACGTTAGGGCCCACCACAGAGAGAGCAGAGCTCAGCGGGTCCATATGTGCCCAGCCATCTGTGGCAGACTGGGTGCCCCTCACACATCAGTGCCTCCTGCGCCAGCACCTCTCCCATACTAACCACCTAGGGGGCCGGACATAGGGGAAATGGACCATGTTAGGAACAGAATGAGAACAATCTCATTATTCGGGGGGGTGGGGGGTGGGGGGGATTGGGGGGGTGGGGGGGTTTAAGGGTTGGTACCTCTGGATGCTGAGATAAAAACACGCACGCACACACGCACGCACACACAGATGAGGAGTATTGTGGGTCCTCCTCTGGCAGTAGGAACAGTACTCACCCGGCTGGTCGGTCTCCAGCCCACCTTGGCCAGGGGCTTGAGTGCACCGAAGGGCAGGAAGTAGTAGAGGAAGGAGAGCGGCCATGAGCGCAGCCGCAAGGCGGGCCGGGACATACAGCTCAACTGGCCAAGACGCCGCCGCAAGGCCAACTGAGGGAACTGCAACCTGCGCACCATACAAAATGGGTTGGCACAGGGCTGTGTACAGCCAATACACTAATACACACAAGCTCTCACACACTGAGCACAAAGTCTCACACACACACACGCAAATATATATACACACACACACTCTCTCTCTCACACATTAAGAAAATAGCACAGGCCTACTTTCGGGAACAAAACGACTACACGAAAATGCATAGTGGGGAAACACAACATGACAGATCGAAAGGCTCGTCAGATCTACCCGTATTCTTACATGACACGACATACAATCCCTGAACATACACCCACTCTTTGCCCTAATGAGTCCGTTCACACGCTCAAATATTCTCTGACTGCTGAACGACTGCTCCCTACTGCATGTCATTCTCCAAACACTCCCTGTGCAGACGCTAGTCTACGCCTGTCAACAACACACGGTTATTTTCCTCAAATTCCTGCTCTATTAATATTTAATGCCCTCACTGCTCCATCTACTTTTAGTCAAGCCTACCGCGTGTCCTGTGTGTCCTCAGAGTAGTGCGCTGGTCATATAGTATGCACTACGATCTAAAAAAACTGCTCTGGATTACAGAGCGTCTTAATATCAAAGCCTATATAGGCTAGTCTAGAAGAGGATGGCAAACGACCAGAAATGCATAGAAACAGCGTAGTGTATGAACCCAACGGCCAAATGCGTTGGTTTATAATAACTAGGCTAACCTATGTCTGACTGCCATGGAAAACGCAGTGTGTTAGGGCAGGCTTCACTGCTTGTGTTGCATTCGCCTCCATACAATAGGAACAACTAGGGCAGCAGCGGTGCAGCATCGGAGTCTGATGGGGGAGGCCAATGCTGCAACAAGGGTCTGTGTTATGGTTAAGCAAGCGTGATGGGATATAGGCTACAATGTATAGAAAACCTACGAGCTCAGCTGCCTTCATTTGGACATAGAGGGGATGGTTACAACAGGACAATACCATAAGCATAAGTGTCAGCTCCAGAGTGTGACCAATTGACTTTGCTGTGCAAGTAAAAAAAAAAAATTGGTGCGAAAACTGAGTGTGTACATTGGCCTACATAATGTTTGCATAACGCAACATGTTTGATATTTATTCAGTCCTCTCGTTGTCCTTTCGTTCTAATAGCAACCTAAGTCAGTCACGTTTTGAATCGCAGCTATTCCAAAACCGGTAGTTTTCGCCTGCTGAAGTGAAAGCCATAGGCCTACAACTGTTATCTAACAATAAATGATTTGCTACATTGATGTTGGGAAAGGAAAACTACAGACTGATCTCGCGCTGCAAGTTAGGCTTTACGCCTCGAACGGCGCACAGTGTCAAAGCGAAAGGAATCTGTCCAATCTTTGAAAAACAAGGAACTAAAATGATTTGGCCTAAATTATGATTCCAAATAGATATTTAAAAACTCTGTTAGGATACACAAGCAATCTCAGAAAGTGGCAGGTGGTCACTGTGAGATTTACCCGCCACAAGGAAAATGGAGGCCTCCCCGCATTTAGCGTTTGGCAGGTGTTTATTTCGACCCGTGCAAGTTGTGTGGAAACACAATGATATTGTATCTCGGGTGCACATGTAGACAGAGGCTTTCACCAAAGCAGCACAAAATGTCCACTAAGAAAATATATTTTGTTTTTCTCTCTGCGGTGTCTTATAATTTGTATTGACTCTGTGTATAGACAGTTGTTTAAAAGCCGAATGTTACATTTTCTCTCCATTGGATATCCATATGACCTGCCTTGGGCTATCCTGTCAGTGTTATACATGCTACCTGGAAGTGCCTTCCCCCGCATGCAATTGCGATGTCATGATCGTATTTTGTCTCATCAAAGGAGTAGGTGATGTATCATGTAATGATTTTCTGTATGGGTTTGTAAATACTGTAGTAAGACTATTGAAATGAGAAGAGTAAGTTCTCTCTGAATGCAATGGCAAGTTCATTTCTAAGATGATTAGCCTACTCGTTTTTTCTACTGTGTGACAAAATGTTGGTGCGACCAAATCATGTGCTGTTGCCACCAAATGAAAAAGTTGTAACACCAGTGCCACCAGTGGAAAAAGCTTAGTCTGGAGCCCTGGTCAGCTATATACCCTTGACTAACTCCATTTGATGCCATCACCAACATGAACTGATGGGTTCAACTACAGACAGGAGGCCAACACTTGAAGGGATGAGTAGCTGGAAGTCTCTCAGGTAATTGACACAAGGAGGTGGTGCAGCCTGCTAAATCCAGATTAGCTCTAGTGTGTTAGGGATGTGGGTCATATTTGGCCCTGAAAATGATGAGCCAGCGCCAGGGAAGTTGAGAGGATGGGGTGATACAGATTGGTTAGGCTGGGCTATAGGTCTACTATTTATAGGACTAAGAAGACCTGTCCAATCTAATCAGGATAAAAGGCAAGCCTGAAACTCCAGCCACGGCTGGTTTAAACACCGACATCCTCACACCTGCCACACACAACATTGCCAGCTGAGGAGAGCCGGTCCAAAAGCTGATGACAACAAACGAGTAGTACGCCAACACACGCACACATTCAAAGGAATACCTGCCCGATCGCCAAGGCACAAACAAACAATTCACACACCCCCCCCCCACCCACGCACGCACCCACACATACACACACAAATCCCTGCAAAACCCTACCCAGACAGATACTGTACAAGGTGATGTGAAACCATTTTTCTAGACCGGCCTGTGAATTCAAATGCCACATTATGTAACACATATACTATTTTACAATAGATCCATCCACTGCACAATCGTACAGTCAGAATGAGGAATGGTGTCAAACTGTTGGCTGAGGTTCCTGACCTCAAACGGGGGTGATTGAGGGTATTACCAAGTGAAACCAGAGAATGGTCGTGGACCTTTCACCGGAACTATCTGTTGCCCTTCAGTCAGCCTGCTCATCAGGTTTCTACCACCCACCTTCACTGATCCACACAGACAGAGGATCTGACGGGCATCCACCACTATGCCAGCGGCCCTCGTGTCTCTATATTAATCCCAGTTTCATTATAGACCTGTTTATGCCTTCACCGCTGAATCAGATCAATTGAATGGCGGTGTTGACATCCCCTTTGTGAAACTGCAGCTAGTTGCTGAGTGATTGTCACCCACCCAGCGCAGCCATTCACAGTGTCAACAGAGCCCATATTGTTCCACTGTCTGAATAAAGGGCACATCTGAGGAGGCCTGCATTCTGCTCAGCAGCAGTGTGTGACACCTCACAATAACCCCACCATCGTCATTACTGTAGCTACTTAATATATATATATTATATATATATATACACACACACACACTCACCGAACACTTTATTAGGAACACTATACTAATACTGGGTAGGGCCTCCCTTTGCTCTCAAAACAGCCTCAATTCTTTGTGGCATTGATTCCACAAGATGATGGAAACATTCCTTTGAGATTCTGGTCCATGATGACATGATTGCGTCACGCAATTCCTGTCGATTTTTCAGGTGCACTTTCAAGCTGTGAATCTCCCGTTCCTACCACATCCCAAAGGTGTTCTATTGGATTCAGATCGGGTGACTGGGAAGGCCACTGAAGAACACTGAACTCATTGTCATGTTCATGAAACCAATTTGACACGACTTTTGCTTTGCGACATGGTGCATTGTCATGCTGGAAGTAGCCGATGGGTAAATTGTGGGACATGGTCAGCAACAATACTCAAATAGTCTGTGGCATTCAAGCGATGATTGATTGGTGTTAACGAGCCCAAAGTGTGCCAAGAAAACATTCCCCACACCATTACACCACCTCCACCATGAGAAGGTGTACAGGTGTTCCTAATAAAGTGTTATGAGGACCACCTCACACAATAATCCCAGCATCACCACCTTAGTTATTATTACTGTAGCTACTACCTCACACAATAACCCCAGCATCACCAGTTTACACTGTCATTACTACTGTAGCTACTGTACACGGACAGGGGCAGACAGGGTCACTACTCCCAACGTGATATGGTGCTGGACTGGTATAGCTAGTGTCGCAAAGTGAGGCTGTGCGTAGCTCGCAACTGCTCTCCTCGCCACTGCCCTAGTTTGGACACTGGGCCACTCATCCCCTGCTAAGCTCTAAACAGGACAGGAGCATTTACATGGCTGGCCTAATACAGAGCAGCCTAGGACAAATGGTACTGCACTGCACTGAATTTACCATAGACAATCATCCCATTCGTTGATTTAAAAAAAAGAAAAAAAGAAAAAAGATTGGCAGATACCTTCTTATTTTCTTACAAAACTTGTAATATTCATATTTCAATTTCCTTTAATGTAATAGCATGCAAGGTTTAAATGGCCAGGTTTACTGGTGTGGTTATATCTGGACTGATCATATCCCACACTTAAACTGATACAGTACGTGCTACAGCAGGGTTTGCTATGGTTACAACCATTAAGTGGTGCTAAAACTACATCCTTGCCATCCCCTAAACATAACCACAACAGAACACAAAAATCCAAAACATAAAACATATTTCTATCCTTTTTTTCCTTTGCTTGCTACCCTGTCTCCCTCTCTCCGCCACACAAACGCGCGCTTGCATAGCACCCCCCTTCTTTCCTCAATGCAGGCAATATTGGCCAATCACTGGCTGCACAGCATCCTCTCCTGGCTCCCTCTCTCTCCCTTTCTACTGTAGAGCAGCTCGCAGTCTCCACGCAGCTCAAATCTCTCTCTCCTCTTCATTCAGGCCTACTGCTTCCTAGCTGGCCTGGCCTGGCTGCGTAGGGGCTAGCCTCAGTGCTATAGTGGGGCTGGGCCTGGCCTGGCCCAGATGTATTGTTCCCTTCAGACTGCCCGCCTGGAAGGGGCTTAAGGGCATTACGCTGCAATTAGGCCAAACAGAGGCTTTGTGCGCCTGAGAGAGAGACACAGAGAGAGGGGGGAGGGGGAGGGGGGGGGGGGCTCCGACGTGCCCACTCAATATTCACCCCTTCTCTGCCTCTGCTGTCCACTGTTCAACTAGCAACCAGGGAAAAGCTCTGCAAACACCACCACCACCCACACAACAGCTACAGTCCCAATCTCATGGGACAACATTATAATCCCCTCTCTCTCTCTCTCTCTCTCTCTCTATCCATCGGCCTCTCACAGACTGTAAACAATCAGTCTCTACCATCGATTCCGTGTCCATCCACTCAGCCATGTACAGCAGACAAACACAAGCTAGCCATGTCCGTGCTAAGGCACTCTCCGCTCACTCTCTCTCCCTCTCTCAGCGTAGTAAGGACAGTACCTGAATCGGTTCCTGTGGCTGAGTCCAGAGAGCCCCTGAGCACCCTGACCCGTGCCGCCGCTGCCTCCCTGCTCCCCGGCTCCTCCAGAGCTGATCGGCCGTAGCCTGCGCACATCAACCCTAACTCTGTGGAGATTGTAGCAAGACGGAGGGCTGTGCAAAGACCTGCAGCATCTCACCATCTCCCTGAGCTCCGCACCGACTGCTGCAAGCTCCTGCTCTGACACATGATCACTGGTGGATTAAACGCACACGCAGCACTCTGCTTCTTTCTCTCTGCCTCTCCGTTTGTGTGTCTCTCCTCTCTCGCGCCTCTAAGCCCTGCCCCCTCAGAGAGAGAGGGGGACGGATCTCTCTCTTCTCTCTCTCTCTCTTGTTCTCTCCTCTCTCTTGTTCTCTCTCTCTTTCTCTCTCTCATGACTGATCTGAGATCTGCAGAATGGTGGTGGTCACTGTTTGCTGTACTGGGACAGGGAGGAAGAGGGGCAGCTTTATGGACAGAAATAATCCCATCAGCTGGCGTTCATGGACCCTGCTCTGCTGCCAGCTCCCTAGTTCTACCCTCCGCACAGCAGAGCTCAGTGAGGGGGTGCAGGGACAGCTGGACTCTCTGCTCCCCCAACCGCACAAACCACACTATACCACCCTCTACTGCACCTCTCGCCAGCAAATTACTTCACACTAATTAGCCTGATTGTCATAATCTGCTTCCCTGAGCATTCCTTACAGTAAAAGACATTTGCTGATTTGTAAACTAATGTATTGAGAGCTTTCTGGAGGAATCAATGAATTGGAGATGTGGTTGTCTGATAATGGTTTTCTTAAATAATCTGAATCATAAAGACCCAAGTGCAACTCAGCACTTTGAGCTCTGAGAAATGTGACAAGAGACCAAAGAGGTGATATTATTTAGTCCAGCAGCGTATCAAAGAGCTCTTTGTTGGAACAAATGTCCTTGTTAAGTATCAATTTGTCAAACTGTTACCTAAAATAGGCTCTGAAAGTATGCAACCATTATTGAAGGTTCTTATTGAGAGAGACTAGCCAATTCTCAGTGTAAGCTACCCAGAAGCATGATGATCAATTTGACTTAATTGGAATAGCCACTAATTCATCTACATTTTTTAGAGGATTAAATCACAGTACGTCTGTTTAATGCTAATTTGTGTCTAAATCTGATTTGTGAGGACTTTATCAGCTTGTCCTCCATAATTGCTGATATAAGTGGTGTTTCATCAAACTGAAGAGAAAGATGTGAGTGTGACTATCGTCATGAACCAGGCTGTCTGTGTAGAAAGGAAATTTAGCTTGTGCAGGACATCTAAAAGACAGGAAACAGGACGTAACTCACTTCCTCCTCCATCTGAGCATGCTGATGCTACTACTGACGTACCCCATGATTCACAATAAGAGTTCCCGTAACAATACACACAAATTGTCAAAATAAAGCTGTAGTACACGTTCCATCTTTGTATCCCTGATTTGATTGAAGTTTGATATTTTTACTGTTCATCATAATTGTTTCCTACAATAATCCCTTTTGTGTGACTAGATTACAAGGCTACTGAACTATTTCCATGAACAGTCACAATCAGAAAAATAAAACATGTGAAGCAATGTATTGTGGAGAGTTATCTAAAATTATCAAATTTTCTTTAAAAATGTAACTCAGAACTGTACCTTTTTCCAGATTAGCTCAAATGCGAAGTTTCTAACCCAGAGCTTGTTAAAGGTGAAAGCTACTCAGTTCCTGATCGTCTCAGTTTGAACAAAGTGCTGCATTTGTGGTGGTCACAAGCCCTTTAACTGTGTGGGCGGGCAGACGTAATCCCATTGGAGAAACAATGATTTCTGGGTAAACGTGTCATCACTCCAAAGTAATGGTCCAAAAGCAAGAATCATCTAACATTCATAAAATTCACTTATCTAGACATGGGATAGGAAGCTTATCTGTCTTTTTCAAGACAGTGAGATAAGTTTGCCGTGATGAACTGGACTTGAACCTGCAAGTGTACACTATTCAAATGTGTACTGTATGCCCTTGATAGCACTAGTGGAATGCTGTTATTACAGCCAGTAAGACCATGAAATGCCTTATCTTAAGCAAATATGACAGCCACCACATCATGTAGATTTGAATATTCAAATATCTGCAGATGACGTACATTCATAAGGTCTGAAAGCTCACTGACAAGAAGAAGCCTCCAGAGTTTAAAAATTGGATTGAAGTAAATAAATCTCAAACAAGCTGTACTGTACATAGAGGAGAACTAAACATAAACCTACTGTATGTAGACATAAATAGGCATCTAGTCTGCACCTCAACTCAAGACAGATTCAGCAGTTCCTCTGGGTGGACAGACCCAGATCGTTCCTAGCCCCAAGTTCTCAGTTAGCTGGCTGCTGCATCATGTCTTTGGCTTGTCAAAGGGAAGAGTGAGGGGCCACTCCAGTCTGCTGAGCTCATTACAATTCCATCCTCATCTCAGCCCAGATTCACCCACAGAAGAATTCTGGCCTTTGTTAGGAGTGCATGTGGGTCTCTTGTTCTGAATGCCGTAACAGAGAACCAAAATGTGATGTGTGGGCATAACTTGGTGTGCGTGTGTGTGTGTACACACATACACACACAATAATGTGTGTGGATAGGAAGTTGAGGTCATGGTGACAATGGCCTTTACAGTGAACAGAGGACCTGGTAAAGTGCATCTTTAATATTGGCATGTAGTATTGGACAGTTCACAGGATGTGGAACACAGGGTCCACCAGGGTGCTGTTTACCTATGAGATAAAAGACTTTAGGGGAAGTACCCGAAAATGAAACAGCCAATAAGGTTGCATTCCCACAGTGACAGAAGCTCACCCCATACCGATTCATTGCAAAGCCTATTGAGCAAGCCCACAGGGCCCCATCGGGCATGTTTCACAAAAGGCAGGAATTCATCACTGTACTGCCTAATAAATATTCACTCGCTTGTGCAGCATACAAGCCTACCAAGTGGTCAGAAACATAAGATCACAATATATGCAGCATTAGAGAATGTTAACTAAACATTCACATACATTCTGAAAAATACAATCTCATTAACAACCCCTTAATTCACATGTACTATGGCAGAGCTAGGCTATGGAATTCCCCCCTCACCCCCCCTTTAACCTTTTTTCTTTAGTGTATGAACATAGACCTTCATACACAATAATGCAACTCTGGGTTTTCTCTGTGATCACACCATCAGGTTCTGAGCGATATCTGAATATCTGGACCTATCGTTGTTCCACATCATTCCTGCCTCTTATCTGTGTACAGCCCGACACATAACTTTGTCAGTAAACAGACTAAAGGCCTTAAATGGAAGGGATCTGGATCTCATCTTGGTCTGACAACAATCAGGTTTGTTGTTGCTTGATTTATTTTGCACGCATTGTTTACCCAAGGTGACATCACCTGTGACTTTGCTCGTAGTCCAAATAAACAAACATGTGGAACCTCTGTCGAATGTCGCTATGTCTTCCACTACAAGGACCAAACGAACCATGGCGACCCTGTCCTGGTGATCATGGTGACCCTGTCCTGGTGATCATGGCGACCCTGTCCTGGTGATCATGGCGACCCTGTCCTGGTGATCATGGTGACCCTGTCCTTCCTGTCAACGTTCCAGCAGCAATATCCCACAGAGAGTGGCCCTCCTTGTCATCAGATCTGGATTAGTTCACCAACTCCAGCTGTTCTACACTAGTCAACAGTTTAGAGCAACCTACAAATGATGCGATTAATAGGTCTGCACCCTGACAGAAATAGCCCAAATAAACAAGAGCCATTGGACTGATAAAGCCAAAACATTGAAGGTAGCTAGGCCACATTCTTTGCTATGCAGTTCTAAGCCATCAACATCATAATTGCCACCATGGACAGCTGCTCCCCTTGTACATATGACTACTGGTGAAGGAACAGTGAGATCCAGAGACTTTGTTCTTGGCAGAACTGCCAAGACACACAAACATTGCACATTCTCAATTCATTTGACACTCCGCAGTGTCAAAATGCAGACATTGAAAAACCATGAAAGGTCGCAAACAGAGCATCACACAC
Source organism: Argentina silus (assembly GCF_951799395.1). Taxonomy (NCBI): domain Eukaryota; kingdom Metazoa; phylum Chordata; class Actinopteri; order Argentiniformes; family Argentinidae; genus Argentina; species Argentina silus. Next base: position 15,132,586 of record NC_139659.1, on the reverse strand, counting down.
AAATATACAGAGCACGCACACACACACCTAAACATCCAGAGGTATCAAGACGGGGTTTTGGGTTTGTTGATCATAGGGGAGGGAATTAAAAATAAATGATGAAAAATGTACAAAGAGTACGACTGTCACTCCTCCTGGCTAGTAGGCTAGCCATTTTAATCAAATTCTACCAGTTAAAACAGGTTCAATGTGTGTTGACTGCAAAGATGTGGAGTTCTCCACAATACCTATCCTGGACCATGGGAGGGACCCTGACAGAAGTTCTCCCTACCTGTGTTCCATTGGCGATACGTGGAGGGACCTCGATGCCAAGCTTCTGTAGCTCCCGGTCCTTGTAGCTGACGTACTGATCGTATCCCATGTAGCCCCCACCTGTGGCCACTAAAAGGGGAAGAGGCCTCATACGAGCCTGCAGGCCCAGGGAGGCTGCATTCAGACGGCGCCGCCCTAATCAATACAAATACAGTACAAACATTAACACATGTTTATCAGACTTGTTTATCTTCTATGTTTGACTTTTATGCACTCATATCGAGTTATGTAAATGTGTGCCAGTGAAAGTTCACCATGCAGGTTTTAGCTGGCAATGAGCTTGCTGCCACTGCCCCCTAATGGTTAGAATTAGAGAGGCACCAAGAGGTACAAGGTCGGCATTTTGCAATCCTCCAGCCTTAGGGACATAAGTGGCTCAATTTGTCTACCATGCATTGCAACATTGCTCATGTTGAAATCCTTAGTGCATCTATCCGGAAGGCTCTCTCTGCCTTTGCTTATCATACTGACCTTTGCAGATGCTCCAGATCGTCACACTGCACAAACTAACCAATGGTTGCGTGCCGCATAATATATATTGCCGTCAGGCTGCATAGCACAGGAGACTGCAATATCATACTGTTGTGGTTACTGACACGTTTTAACACTGATCCAGGTATTGTGTGATCTGGTCTCTGTGACTGCAATGTAGATGGCCTATAATACCATTATAGGCCATCTACATCTATCGTAAGACCACTGCTAAGGGGATTCACCCAATTAAGAGTAGTGTAGTGTATAACTCACCACTGAATATTGAACGCCATGGCACCTGTTGAGACTGTCGGGTCCCTTGTGCTCTGAGAAAGAGACAGCCACTGCAGGCAGACAGAGAAACAAGATGATCTTTTAACACCACATCATCACCATTCGCTACCCTGCGCAGAGACTACAGCCGTGCATAAGCGTTATTGCTATTACTCCAGTCTACACCCATGACCTTACAGCTAAATAATGTTTCATTCAGGGCAGGCTACTTGTCAGTGTTTTCACATGATTGCAGATGATCATAGAATAATGACATGACAGACAGTCAGTAGTATAACCCTAGTCTGACATCTACCACGACCCTGGTCTGACAGACTAACCCTAGTCTGACATCTACCACGACCCTGGTCTGACAGACTAACCCTAGTCTGACATCACGAGAGAATAGGCAGAGCTACCTGTGTGTTCATGTAGGCTACTCTGAATTTGAATTGCAGGCATGCCAGAAATAAGCTTTTTTTTATTTTTAGTGAAACAGTAATTATGACAAACATTCAGTCATGCAATGATCATAAACATTCAGACATAAGATACAGCACTTCCTTGATTAGTACAAGGAATAGTAGTAGATTATTTGATAAGATTCGATGGATTAATACGCTATTAAAGTGCATACGCCATAAACTGCAGAATGTAAACAGACATAAGTGGAGACACCCGTCATTTTTGGAGACAGGCAGCAACGTCATTAAGATTGCTAGGAGAGAGTCAAAGCGGTTGCTAATAACGGTAAATACAAGTAAATGACTCGAGTCTAGTCTAGTCTAGTCTAGCTAAATATTTACCTGGCAAACAGTCCGCAGGCAAACCTTGTTAACCTTGGGGCAAAACAGTCCACATATTCAACGTAAATACATTTTGAAAGTCATAAACTGCTGAATATAAACATAACTGTTACCAGCAGTGTTGGACTGGTAGTTAGTATTCGCTTGATTGAGGGACTGACATTAGCCCTAACACATGGAAGAAGATAACTCAAACATAATCAGAAATAGCTGCAAGTTGGAGGCCAACAGATTTAAACAAATGTCAGCTATTGAAAAAAGGCTGATGACAAGTAGCAGGAGCTAGCTAGCCATCTACAACTGAAATGAGCCAAGACAAGTGTAATTAGTTACACATTTTTATAGACATCTATTTTAGAAAGCGTGCAGTGATGTGTAGCTACAGCACAACAAACAACACAGCAACGTAATTCGGCGAAATATGGGTTTAATTTATACACGCATACGATCATTTACCTGTCAATTCTGCCCGCTGTCAGTTGCAGCTGATTACAGCACACCTTCCGTAAGGACGCTGCCATCTTGTGAATGTTTGTGAAGGTTTCGTGTGAAGGCGCAAACAACCAATCAGAATTCTGAGGGAGGCTTCTTCTATTTCTAAAAACACGACTATCAATGCCATAGCCAAAGGACTTTGTCGCCATCTACTGTTTTGGAAATAGAGTACTGTGCTGCTCACCCTGGTAAACATTTGAAGGTGCAATCTGTAATTCAAACACACCAGGCTCCCGACCACTTCGTTGGTAATATATCATTACTTAAAAATTGAGGAATTGGTAGCTATTTAAAAATATGTTGTTTTCCCCATCTACACAAATATGTGCTCTTACCACATCAATGCAAAAAAAGAGACTCAAGCAAATTTCAACACTATTTTATTCATAAAATATATATAACAAATAAAATGATTGACAATTCTAGCGTTTAGTGTTGCTCTGTGTGTTAAAAGTCTGCAGTAAGTGCCCATCATTTGTCATACAGAGGGTGAAATAAGGAATAGGAGGGATACAAAAGCAATATAAAAGTCAAATCTTCTCACAGACATAGGGGTGATCCAAAATGTGTCACTTCCACTACACACCAGTGTAAACACAAAGACCCCTCTGTTACAGAAACAGAAAAAAAACTCTATAAATTTCACATCACTCATCATCAATAAGTTGTCACATTTTCTACCACTCAGTCTGACCTCTAAGCAGAGGTCAGTGGGAGAGGGGGGCACGACAACATTTCACACGGTCTGGCTCTTTGGGGGTTTAAGTGCAGACATCCGCCACGTCAGAAAAGCTACTGGCAAATAGGTCCAGGAAAGTGGAATATAAACACAGATTGCAATCCGCATGAGTGTCCTCCAACAAGGTAACTACAAAGACACAACATGAGGAAATCAATGAAACCTCCATGAGTAGAATGATGAGAGAACACTAGGGTCTCGGAGAGCCGCTTTCCCCCAGCTTAGGGAGAAAGGCCTGCAGCACTGTAGCTCTCTAGGACCAAGAGTTAGGACCGCTTCAGAGCTATGGTAGACCTAGCTCTTCCAACAGAAATATTTTAACAGTAGAATACTTTGGTGTTCAAGGCAAACACCATCTGTCAGACAGTGACAAGTTTCATTTTTTGCCCAACAGTCGATAGGAGGATGATGTCAGTATGTGATGATGCTGAACTAGCGTTTCCATTGGATTCTGAACGCCAGACCATCTGTCTGATATGCAGTGGTGGAAAGGGGGGGCGATATGTGATGCCATCAGACACAAACATCTCTGAGATTAGAGAATGGTGTGCACACAGTATAGTTAAATGGAGATCAATCTCTCCTGGCTAGATTGGTTTTCTGATTTCTGCAAATCAAATCCACTTGAAATTAGTAGTTCATGATAAAATGCTGCGACTAAACAAGTCAACAATACATAATGCACAATGGAAATAACGGTAATTAATTGTACAACCATCACCACCATCTTTCAACCACCTTTCAGATTCTGATCGCTAGATCTGCTAAAGCTTTAGTCATCTCCTTTGTAACAATGCAAATTCAACAACAGTCATATTTGATGTTTGACACAACAATTATAAAGGAGTTGATCTAGTGACAGATCTGGTGACCAGGTTTGCAAGCTAGGTCTTCAAATCTAAGGCATCTTGAATTCTTCATGGACCCAATTAATGGGCATGGTTTGACATGTAACATCCAAGACGGTTGGACACACACTGCGGCTGTGGAAAGCGACTAGTTGCACACATACACGGAGATGATAGCTAAATGCTGATTCAAGACTGGACAGTCAATGGCAGCTCTTTTGCTCAATAGGTGGCGTGGATGAATGCATATGGATTAAAAAATAAAACTACCATTTTTAACTTCAACACAACATCGAGAAATATAATTTAGCGGCATATAATATACTAGGTAAGGGGAGTAGCAGCAATAGGATTTAGGAACAGAATTACAGGCACACAATCCACTCTCTGTTCTATAAGCCAATCAGTGCTCATGACTCCTCAAACACCCTTGTCCAAGGAAAATGGTCAGCAGCTAAAAGGATTTGGACACATCACAGCCAAACTATTGAACACCCCAGAACTTGCATCTACCCAGTCCAATAACAAGAATGGAGACACCAGTCCTGGCTTAATATTTGTTTGCACTTGATTTAGCTTACTAAACGTGCCGGGTAGGCAGGGTTTGCACCTGGGATTATTCTGTAGGTTTACAGAATATTAGGCCTTTATGCCAAGCAAGGTAAATCTAATGCACCTAAAGTGTTTGATAGAAAAATAATACAGTACCATTTCAACCAAGGTTTGAGACACTGTATCTTGCTGTCAATAGAGAGCCCATGCTGAGGTGTTTGAGGTGTATGACAACCACACAGCCCTCACTCAAGAACAATAAATCACAATAGGGCTGTCTACAAAATATCCACACACAAAAACATTGCATATTTCACATGTTCAAAGAAAAATGATGCATCAGGATGAGAACAAATCCACAGGATGGAACCAATTCTGTGAACTCCTATAGGTCCAGTTTGTGATCCGAGCCAAGGTAAAGCCATGGAACCCGTGTCCATTGTTACCCGAGTCAATGATCAAGACAGTCTCCATTGTTACTGAATCAAATCAGTCAGTTACAGGGGGCCAAGGGATTGGGTTGAGGTTTTGGTTTCCCCCCCCAAGCACAGTCCTCTAGGTCCTTATGACTGTCCAGCTAGGATGATGCTCAACAATGAAGTAGAGATACAAGCACACAGTACACTTTCACATGTGTATCAAATCATATTGGCAGAGGAGGATCCTCTGGGGGTGGAAGGGCAAGAGAAAAAAATGTGTTAAATACTGCAGTGCATATACCCCTGACCTGAGGGCATCAGTTTCAGGAGGGTGTGCTGTAGCTACTGATGTCCCCCATGACTGTAGCTTTAGTCGACAACACACACAGGATAGCAGGACAGGGGCCCACTCATGGTAATACTGGTGGCCAATAACATCTGTTCCTCAGGCCATGCTAGCAGAGAAGGACATTGTCTGGAGGGGTAAAGCTGCACAAAAAAAACAGTTGGCTCAGTCAGGACCCCATGTGGTGTCCTCACAGGGTGCTGTTCAAAGACAGAACTGAAGTAGAGGGAGGAAAAGGAGGTGGTGGAGGAGGTGAGAGCTGGCTGAGGTAAGAAGGAAAGTGCTCAGGTATGGGGTGTCTTCTATGTGCTTGTACAGTCTACACGTGAAGCAAGTGATCACATGTAAAAGTTCTATGAGAGTATTTTGAATGTGCGCATGTGTGGGCACACACTTAGGCATATGAGTTGTTGAGTGTTCCAAATTCTCAGTTATCACAGCTATAGTTTCTAAGAACTTTCTTAGTTCATCATTCTTAGACCATTATTAACTACTCATCATTAAATCATGTCTTTACTGGACTGAGTTCATATTTCCACAAAGGCACGCATTGAGTTCCTCTTATCCAGCAGTTCAAAAAACAAAACCGTATTACTGTGGAATCAGTACTACAATCCGATTGGCTGAGCTTTTCAAGTGCCTCAAGTCAACATTATCATAGAAATCTCTTTAAACACCTACACACACTAACTCACTTGTCAAACAGATCATAATCAAATTCTATAGTTTTGCACCAAAACTGAGAACGAGGAACTAGCACGTCTCTGTTGAAAGTGTGTTTGGGAATGCTCAGTCCTCCAGCCCCTGGCGGGTGAAGAAGTCCTCCAGCTCACTCAGCCTCTCGATGAGCATGATGTCCAGGTCTGCTTCATCAGGCCGGCCCCTCCGGCCCCGTCCCCGAGGCCCCTTCACACGCAAAAGCCCCAAATTGGCCCTGGCTTTCCTTTTACGAGGCAGAGTGAAGTCTGGGAAATCCAGCACTCGCTTCCTCTTCTGATGCCCAATGCAGACAAGCGCTCCATTCTTCTCTTTAGGCTCCTCAAAGATAGTCTCCAGGCTCCTGAGGGGGACAAGAAACCGTATGACAGACAAACCGACAAAGAGACAGAGACAGACGATCTTTTAGAGCCATATAGAGTGCAGTGATAGAGAGGAAAATGTATGGGCCAAACAATATTTATGCAATATATGTGGACACTGCACACTAACATATTCAAAATATGAAATATGCAGATATCTTTAAAAATGTAAGCCGAGCCTTAAGTCCACCATCACTCTGCACAAAATCACATGGATAGTTAAGGGAGGTATATTATTGTTCTTGGTTCTGACCAGGTACAATAAGAAATGGAGCATTAGCGAGAACACTGACCTGTTGGGAGTTGGTGACTTGTAATTCTTGTTGGTGTAAATTTCCTCCAAGCTGAACTCCTTCTTTTTCAGTCTGATAGCATAGACGCACAAAAACATGAGGAAACAGTTGGGTCATTTCTCCAAATGGAAGTAAGGAATTATTGATTTGTCTTACTCAACAAATCAATAATTTAGTTATTCTGTTCTTTTTCAGTCCTGTCCACTGCTTTTCTCACCTCTTTGGTTTGGGGAGGCCCATGGGCGTGAGGTTGTTGTCTGGTTTGGGGACAGTCTTGCGTATGCGGATTTGGGACACCCTCTTCGAGCGATGGCCTGGCTGGGCCCCGACACTAGCATCATACAGCCCTCCCTTCAAAACAAAACAAAGAGTTAAAGCCTTAGAGAGAGATCAGTGCACTCACAGAGCTGCATATTAAGCAAAGGGAGTCAAGTGGGAGAGCTAAAACTAGCATGATTTCAGACTCACTATATACCAGACTACTCTTACCTCTCTGGATGTGGCACGGCAGTGCATGCCAGGGTATTTCACATTGGCACTGGCAAGGGCAAAGCTGGGCACGGGCTCTGGCTGGATGCAGTCCAAGCGCATGGTCTTAGGGCTGTGGCTGGGGGATTGAGCCCGCTCTGGGGTGAGTCGGATCCTGCGGTGGCGCCTTGGAGATGGAGAGGTGAGAGACGTGCTACTGTAGGACACAACAAGAAGGACAAAACAAAATGTTCAGTCTCCAGAGATAGGACATTCAATAATAGACATGGCATTACAATATTTAAATAGCCATTTTACTAACACTACTACAACATCTATCTATAACAGATGCTGCTCACCTTGATGCCGCAGAGCTCCTGCCAGAGGAGGCCTCTTGACCACCAGATCGAGCGTAACTACAAATACAAAAGATACGAAGCAAAAAAATCAAGAGAGTTTTCATGGCATATTTCATCAAATCAATCTCTTCTGTAAAACATATAAAGCCTTTATGGAAGTGGAGACGGACCTGTGGTCATTGTCCAGGCCAGGGGGGCCAGTGTAGTCTTTGAGGGATGGAAGGGGAGGACACTTCCGGGACGCTATGATCTGACATACCACCGTATCCACGGCTGATGGCGACAGCCTCATGAGGGGAGCAGGGCGCCTGTGCCTGAACCAAAGTCGGAATGAGGCGGGAGAGGTGGCAGCCAGCACGGTGCTGAGGCCAGCCTTGAAGAAGCCTCCCTGGCTGAAGATGGACATTGGGAAGTGGGTGGTGGAACGGAAAATCCTGGAGAGGCTGTGTTGAATGGCTGTGTCTCCGTCCAGCAGCTTGTGCAGGCCCAGAGGTGGGCTGCTGCGGGGGGACTGGCCCAGAGGACTCAGCTGCAGGGGGGACAGAGGCCGGAGAGGGCTGCCCAGCATCACTAGGGGCTGCCAGTGGTGGGAGCTCTCTGCCTCCAGTTCAGGGAGAGACATGCTCTGGGCCAGGCTGCCGCCCTTCAGTGGACGTCTCTTGGAGGAGGGGCGGTTATCCCAGTGGTGCTTTAGCTTGGAGTTGAGGAAGCGGGAGAGACTGCCCAGTCTGCCGTGAACGGTGTGTCTGTCATGGGGCAGAGGGACGTCAGGGCTAGGGCTGTGGCTGTGGGGCATCAGGTGGTTGGCTGTGTCTGAGAGCTGGAGCAGGAGGGACTGGCCCTCGTTGAGGCTGGGTTTGACAGCGACCAGGTGAGGCTTGGAGGTGCCGTTCCTGGGAGAGGAGTGCTTAGGGAGGCTAGACGCCCCAGGGACCCTGTCCACTGAGGGGCTAGTGGAGTGGAAGGGTAGGAGGGATCTGTCTGGGGCTCGTTTGCCCTTCTGAGAGTCCACAAATCCAAATATGGATTGGGAGGGCAGAGAGCATCGAGGATAGGGTGCTGCTAAGACTGAACCCGATGGTAGTCGGTCTGAAGATTTCAGCTGGCCCTGGGACATCGGAGACTGTGGTGGATTATGTAGGGTTAAGCGGAGGGAGCCAGTGTCTGAATCGTTCATTGTCTGTTTTCCCTGTTCACCACATGAAACCTTCATGCTCCCAACAAACCTCCCTTGTTGGCTCTGCCCATCCTTTGCTGCCTCTTTGTCCACAGAAGCCTGAAGTCTGACATGTGGCTGTGCTGAATGGCTAACCATGACAGACTTGGCAGTGGAGTTGAAATCACTAAGAGAATATCCCTTTGCTTCCCTTTTGTTCCTCTTCTTCCTCTGGGCCTTCCTCTCCTTCTCTCCCTCCTTGGAGGACTGAGAGTAGGCCGTGTGGTCAGTGCGAGGTGGGCTGGCGATGCTTTGCTCTCTCTCAGTCTGGCCCAGAGGCAGAGAAGGAGCCAATCTTCCAGTGTGCTCAGGCCTGGCTCCCCCTACAACTTTAACGGAATGTGGCAACTGTGAGCAAGCGCCAATGGGGCTCAATTGGACTCCCTCTGAAAATGCAGCAGTAGTCCTACTCTTGGCCCCGAGGGGGCACTTGGGTATCTCAGTGCTGTTAGAGGGTACCTGGGAGTGTGAGGGGAAGGTTAAATGAGTCTGTGGATGTGGCTGCCCAGACTGACCCTTCAAGAAGGGAGAGGGCATTTCCTGACTGTCACTAGACTCTGTGTCAGCCAGAGCAGAGTTGACCAACCAGGTTAGAGCATCACGGCCCTTCTCAGCTGCCAGCTCCATGTCCAGATCTTCAAAGTCCGACACTGGGGAGTAGTTCCCTTGCATACTCGCCTCCACCACACCTGTAGAGGGGGTTCTCCCCACGGAGGATGTTGGTTGTCCTGACACTGTTGTGCTCTTGATTTTTCCAGCCAACCCATGTAGGACTTTGTTGTCAACACTCTGGACTGAACTGTGGCTGGGGGAAAACGAGGTCACCCTCCATTGACATCCAGCAATACTCCCTTTGTCCAAGTCCACTCCAGAGGAGCCCATACTGCATGAATGATTTGGACTGTGTGGTAAAAGCTTGGTAAATTCCACCTTATCCTCTTTAAAGATTCTTGTATCATTTCCTGTATGAACACAAAAGCTAGAGTAAAAAAAAACAGAACATAACTCAGCTACAAAATTATTTCCAATATTCAACACTGCTGCTTTCCCCACTTTGTTGTGATCCACTTCCACCCACAGGTTCTCTCTACACTCTGACTAGCTGTCATTGCCCACTACAAGCACCCACCCACCAGGCCACCCTCTCCCCAGGGCATAAGCAATCTCAACTCACCCAGAGCGTGGGCAGGTGACAGTGACGGATCCTGTTTGGTGGGTATGCCTGTGTAGCCAGAGGACAGCCCTCTGCACAGCTGTCCCACCTGGCTGTTGAGCAGGGCCAGGCTGTTGCCTTGTGCGGTGCCCTGCTCACTGAGCTGCTCCATCCTGCGTTCTACCAGCTCCAGCCTATGGCACAGGGAGCCCAGCGCACCCGTCAGCAGTCGCTTCATCTCTGCCTGGTGGGCGGCCAGGCAGCGCTCCAAGGTGCCCAGCTGCTCTCCGGTGGGGCCAGCAGGGGGAGCAGGGGCCCGAGGGCAGGCTGGGGAGGAGGCCCAGGACGGAGCTCTAGATAGGCTCTCTGTGTGACAGTCAGAGTGGAGTAGGGGTCAGTGGGAGCTCCATTGCACAGCTAGAGGATTCTGTACCACTGGTCCATTACGATTGTTTCCATTGTGGAAGAGGACTTGTACAATTAGAAATGAAAAGCACATTTTAAAGTATCAGGTTTGATTAAAATGGCATTATAACGTTTATATTTACCTTCATTCGTGATGCTAACCCAAGGGCTGTTTTTGATGCCATGTCTTTGAATGCCTTGTACCTGAAATTGACAACAGATTACACACCATTTCCAACACTAAGATGTGGGATAAACTTTGTTCATCATCTTAATAACCTACCTGGAAGTCTGACAAGGGCCTCTCCGTTCTCCTGAAGTCAGCAGTAGTAGTCCCATAGACATGGCTGAAGCTGGGGACTGAACCCAGAGTGCTCTGCCTCTGTTCAGCCATGTTATGTCTCTGTGGGTCCATCCCTAGACTCTCTCTACACTCTGCTGTCCTGTGAGGCTGGATCATAACATGTCTACTGTCCACAGCCCTCTGGTCCTTGCTCGTCTCCCTGCAACCTGTGGCCACCCTGTCATGGTAGAGCTGGGCAAGAGGGGGGCATGGACCGGATGCTGTGCCAGGCAGTTGTTGAGCCCCTCTTGGATCAGCCGGAACCGATGACAGCATCATCACATGGGCTAAAGGCCAGTAAGAGCAGAGATAAGTGTAAAAAAAGTGTAACTTGGTTCAACTCCTGAGCTACTTAGCTCACCACAATGACACTTTAACTATGCCACTTTATAACATGCCACTATAAAATGCCACTTTAGACCAGTCGACATCTGGATAAAAACGTCTGTTTACATTTCACTTTTTACATTTTACATTTACATTTATTTAGTTTTATATTTAGGTAAATATTGTTATTGTTGTTGTTTCTTATTTTTATTATTTACACTTCTTATTGCACTGTTGGAGGAGCCCAAGACTTAAGAATTTCATTGCCAGCGATTGCTCTGTAACTGTTGTGCATATGACAATAAAACCATCTTGAATCTTGAATCTTGAATCTTGAATTCACATTTGATCAAATTCACCGAGATATGCCCTGTATGCATCCGTGATTAAATGAAATAAGCATTTGAAAACACGACAAAATTAATCAGAAGCAACATTAGTCAGAAACATTTATTCCAGATATTTCAGGTTGTTGTATCATCATAAAGGTAGTTTGCTTATCTGATTTTGCATTTATCGCAATGTTCAGATTTAGATGTAATTATTGTAAGAAACATATTAGGAGGTAACAGTGCATGAGTGCACGTGTGTGAATAATTGCACAGAGCAGTGTAATAAACAGCAGATATCTACATTTTACATTGTAGTTTGCTTATCACGCCTGCGTTGTTCGAAAATAAATTGTACACGAGATAGATATATAGCCACCTTTTATGGTTTGACATGTTGTTAGCTTGCTAGTAGTAGTCAATCCGATTACTTGAACAGACGGACCTACTGCTAGCTAGCTCGCTGACATCACCAAATTACTAAATAGACGTAAATATAACGTAGCTAGCCTGCACAGGCGTGCACTGAGAGATGCAAGTACAGGGGGAAAGTTGATCTCACCTGAACTAGCTGGCTAGCTAGATCCACACTCACTTACTGATCGGCGATTAAAACGATATCAAAAGACTCGTCTCGAGCGGAGGGGCCGTAGCTACACGCCTCACAGTGTTGAAGAATTTAGCTGAACCGGTAAGTTTAGAGAATCATGATAACCCCTACCTCACAGCTCTCCGTTCGGAGCTGTGCAGCCACTATGAATATGTGTCCACACCAAATGTGCCCCTTCAAATTTCAACACCAAATTCCAGCTTGCTGTTCCATCCCGATGATGTCCCGTAGCTGGATAATTTCTGGAACCAAACAGCTGCCGCTTCCGGTGCACAGTGGCTTTTGATGGACAGGAGGCAGTAAGCGGGTTAGCTATTCCATTTCCAAACCCACCCCCTTTGTAAACCAGTACACAGACAAGATTATAGGTCACTTTGATATCTATCTATATATGTAAATAGTTGTTTCGTAACATGCCAACAACTGGCAAAAATACTGATTTGAACAAACTAATGAGTCTCGGTCAGGAGCGACGAATGGCAGGATTGGATTCTAAGCATACTTCCTTTCTCATTATTCAGCCATTGGTGGAAAGGAACATACTGGCAGTGCACCAGCACTCTTTTCCTCTATTGGCGCAACGCTGAAAACGTGCATTTATTGATTGCAATCATTGGTTAAAGCTATTAGCTTGTTATATTTGCTTATAATATGTTAATTACCAAAACTGTCAAAGTTTTGTTATTTTGAGTGCGAGGCCATCATGAATGTTGCCCCAAATAAAGAAATGGCTGTGCAGATGGTTTATACTATTATAGATAACCTGTATGTGTGATGTACAGATGTAAATTGTCTTTCTTGAACTTACTTTTGAACAACCAAATAAAATGAACTTTTACCATTTGCCGTCTCTGTCAATTGACTTCCCCCTGACTTCCTCTCTAATTACTGCATGTATTGCAGTGCAATAGCAATATAACCGCACATGAAAATGGCCTAGTCTCACTATATATATATATAGACTCACTCACTCAACGTTATCAAGTTTTATTATATATTTATTATATTATTCAATCTGTAGCCTTGATCAGGGTTTTTAATAAACCGAGATGTGTGAATGAAGACTATGAACATGTACACAAAACAGTTTAATGAATAAATAACAGGATACAAAGACCACAATCAAACAACTCACATTTATTGAGATACATACAGGACCGCAAACCTGGAACAAGTAAAGGAATGTCTTCCATAGAATTTGGGCAATACGTTTTTCCGGATAATGTGACCTGACCAGAAAAACGAATTATAGTCTGGAGATTTTCCTGGTGAGGTCTTATAGTCAGGAAAATGTCCATGCCCTACATATTATGTGAGAGTTTATGGGTAAAGAATAGGTGTGGCAAAAAACCTGACTATAGGCAGCTTTAATTTGATAAAGCCATACTGCATACCCACAGTCCTACTATAACAGGCGACCAAACCACCTTCTCTTATCTGTTGCCTTCAAGCAGGATAGAAATGGTTACATTTTACTGTACAGAGGTTGTGCGGTGCTGTCTTACCTTCGTCATATCAAATCAGAAACATATCAGTGCATCAAATATACATTGTCATATTTGCATATCATTATCAGAAGATCAAGTGATTTAAAGTTAGACCCTAATCCTGCAATGGATAGAGGTCCACACTCACCTTTTCCTAGAGGTAAACAAACATAAATAGTGATTAACAATAAACATTTACAAAGCTATAGCAGTGTGTGTATATATATATATATATATATATATATATATATATATATATATATATATGCACCATTTAGCTGCCGCTTTTATCCAAAGCGACTTACATTGCAGTGAGTGCATACATTTTTCAGTATATATGGTCTCAGCGGGTAATAACAGTTGGGGTCAGTTGAATTTCAATTCAGTCAATTCAGGAAGTATACTGAATTAACTGAAAAGAGTTCCACTTTTTAGGTCAAATGTTTTTCTATGTTTTACTTTTAAATGAAAATCCTTTCCTGAATTGACTGAATTTGAAATTGAACACCCCAACCCTGGTCTCTAGATTGAGTTTCTATAGTTTCTTACTAGTAGTTCTGTCAACCATAGACTAAAGGAAAAGTGTCACATTGGAAGACAACTGTGCAAAAAGGTTAGCAGGTTAACAAAAAAGAACACTTCTGTTATAAAACAACCTGAAAAAAGAAACAGGAAAAAGTAGTCACAAACCAAGCTATGTTCAGGAACTAAAATGTTGACTGTGTGTCTATTCAGCATCTTTTTCCAGCATAAAACAGTTCACTGATCCTGAACATTCACCCCCTGCACCTCTTTAGAATTTGAACAATGAGGCTTTACATTCACAACATTCATTTTGCAATTTTGTGTCATACAGGTGGTATGGCATAATACAAAATCTCTCACTTGCCCCCACACGCCTCCACACGCACACACACACACACACACACACACACACACACGGTTCTGCATTGCTAGAGTTAAGGGGGCAATCTGTAATTAGTACATACATTTTTAAATAAATTATATTTCGCCATTGATTCTTGAAAAACAGAACTTACGCCTCATGAGGTTAGATCAATGGTGTGTTGTTTTACTCCACTGTTTGTGTTTGAATTACAGTTGTTTGAATTACAGAATGCACCTTTAAACTATTTACAGAACCAGAGACCTCAATAAAATGAGACAAAAACCATAACTTTCTCAAAGCATCAGCTAAAAAGTTGGGCTTTGCTGTTAAAACCATTAAAATATGGGACATTCTTTTAAATAAATTAGTTACTAATCCCATATTGAGCAACTGTACACACACCTCTATTCCTATGAGATAGGAAAGGTTAGTGTTAGGCAAACAAACAAACATTAGGAAACAGTTTTTGGTCTTTTCTTTGGTTCCAGACTGGATTCCACCAGTTTAGCAGGGGTAGGGATCTAAGATGTGAACAAGGAGGATAGCATACTGTTGTTACCCCCCAAAAAGTCTGTTACTATGGGCCATATGAACAGCATTAAGTAAATTGATCCACAGTTACCCCTCTACCCTGCTTTTAAGTATTCTTCACTTCAGCAGGTGACCATCCCTGACTACCACACCGTCTCATTCAGGGAACACCTCCCCCCATTCCTCCCCCCTGGCTCCCCTTTGTCCCTGCTGTCTGGGGATGAGGGTTTCCGTTTCGCTGTCCTCCCCCTCTCCCAGGGCAGTGTAGTCCCTCTGGGTCGGGGGGGAGGTGGTGCCCCCAGCTCCCAGGCCACACAGGCTGATGATGGAGGCCAGACCGGAGAACAGCAGGCCCAGCATCACAATGTAGAAGCTCTCCCCTGGGTAGGGCTGCATCCCTGCCGTCCCTCCCCTGGTCCTGGATCCCCCACCCCCAGGCCAGACCAAGCCCCCTGCCCCGGCCAACAGCACCCCCAGCTTCCCCTCCTGGAGGTTACTGTAGATGACATACAGGCAGACCCCGCACACTCCCAGAACAGACAGCAGGAGAACCACTAGGGAGGGAGGTAGAGAGAGGGGTAAGGGGGACAAAAAAAACAATAATGAAAAACAGAGTAAAGTACTATGGAGAGAGTGATGTAAACTAGATCAACTTTCAGAGAGAGTGAGAGAGAAAGAAAGAGTAAGAAAGAGTAAGAAATAGCGATATAAAAGAGAAAGAGAGTGAGACAGAGAGAGAGAGAGAGAGAGAGAGATGTGGATTTACCTGTGGAGATGTGTAGAGACACCACCAGTCGTGGGTGGGACATCCCAGCACCCAGGAAGTCCAGTAGGAAGGAGGAGCTAGAGAGCAGGACAGCGCTGTAGCAGAGGCCTGCTAGGGCATAGAGCAGCCACATCCCCCAGCCATTCACACCACCCAGAGGACCTGTAGGGAACATACCCACTGTAAATACATACCGGTACACACACCTACTGTAGCAGAGAGCTGCTATGGCATAGAGCAACCACATCCCCAGCCATCCACACACATACACACACGGGGAGGGGGGGGGGGGGGGCATAGAAGCTCACCTGTGTCAGTGAGGTTCTGTGAAGCATGTAGGGTGAAGGCCACTCCATATATGAGCTGTTTGCCAGCGGGGTCAGTGCTGTTCCGGACCTGGATCCAGTTGGGGTCGGCAATGGAGGTGCACAGGGAAACCAGCGTGAAACACTGGCACACTGCAGCCGGAGACATACTCAGCGTCATGGCTGGAGGGGACAGGAAGAGGAGGGAGAGAGAAAGGGTTAAGAGCTAGGGCATAGAGCATTCTAAAATCTCTGGGTAGGGTTTGCTGTCAAACCGAACCACAAGTGACAAAAGCTAATGCTTCAATCAAATGATGCACCAGTCTGAAATTGACATGTACTCTAGATACTTTTTATGAAACCAAGAAAAGGAAGTAGGAGAGTTGTAGTTGTGGTTGCAACACTTCCAAGAATCAAGTGATCATGTAGATCATGAAGTAGGTGAAGCATGTAATCTGTCATTTAACCCTTGAGTAGTCTAGCATTGCCATACATGCAAATCACGTTGTTCTCACGCCTCCTTTGGGGGTCTGGAGAATTTTTTATTAGCCTTGGATTGAGCTGGATGAAGCGATGGGAGAATGTGCTCGCAATTTCATTGGATGTTACATTCCAATAATCCTCCCACACATGCCTGTGGAATGGTTGCTTGTTGTTATGTAATGTTTTCCAACCGGGTAGAAATATTTAGCAGAGAGAAGAAAATTGAAGAAGAAAAACCTGAAAGAAAAAAAATGTTTTCGAAAGAATGTGTTTTTTGCAGCTCCGCCCAAGCAAGGTATTCGATTGGTTTTACGTGTCGCCAGGAGTCACTCATTTCAAACGGGTTTCGACCCTGTAACTACTTTCTGCAAAATATTTCCCCAAAGCAGGCTTTCCTAACGAGGAAACTGGTCTCATTGAGGTTAACCCTTGACTAACCAGCAACGGCGAAGCAAGTGATAAAGGAGAAAACTGACAGTGACTAAAAGCTAGTTATAACTAGCAGATTAATTGTAATGGTGCATACGCAATGTTAAAAAAAGGGAAATGATGCCCATATTTCATTTCAGCTAGGAATTAGGCTAGCTGTCATTCAAGCTACGAACGATGGATGCGCCCAATAACAACCGAGGCGAACTACTTACCAAAGCGACAAAATAAGGGAATCAACGGCCATAAAATCCAGTTCTTCACGTATACTTCTAGGTTTGAAATGCGTTTCCAAAAATGTATTTATTCGCAGTTGACATCATGAATCCATATCAATGAACGGCTTATAACTTCTTTATCATAGCTGCTGCAATAAGCTAAAGCTGGGAGGCACTTCCGGGATAACCGGAAATTACTGACACGAGTGTGACGGTGGGACAGCAATTAAAGTACCACTGATTTAATTAAATATGAGTTATACAGACTGTAAAATGATGCTTTACTTTGTTTGTTTCATATTCATTCCATAGAAGAAGAAAACAATACATTTGACCGAAATACAATCGATATATTATAAGATGCCTGGTCAAAGTTCTATCCAAATGGTAGTGTACTTGTTTGTAGGGGTAGGAGAAAAATAGTAACAAATGAGGAACAATTACCATTCACAAGTCAACTTTATTCAAACATGTACTCACAGTCAAGATAAGCAGGAGACAGAGGATAAAGGAAGAATTCTATGAAAGCAACCATAATCCTAGCCTTGGTTATCTGGCTGGTTTTACAAGGCTGCCATAATCCAGGACCAGTGTATGAAATAAACATTTGGGGTCTGTGTAAAACAGTTGTAGGTGTGCTGATGTGTCTGCTGAGTTTGACATTACAAATCAGGCAGCAAGGTTTTCCTGTACATTATTAGGGAGTTGTCAGGCTGTGTTGCGTATCTCTGGCATGAGGTTGATGAGGGAGTTACTAGCCTGGGCCAGTTCACTGATCGAGACTCTGCCTCTCTGTTTGATGAACTGGGCCACAGCGTTCAGCTCCTCTGGAGTGATGGAGATGAACTTCCCTCTGTCGTCTATCACTCCTGGAGAACAGAAGGGAGGAGAGAAAGTTTGATTGATTGCATAATGCAAAGGAGGGGAAACTTTTGATTTTCTCAAGCTTTTCTCAGCCAGGACTGCTGTAATAGACTCTGTGTAGATCAACACGGAGACTGAAATATGTATCTTGCTTTTAGCAAACTCTCTGTCATGCTCACCTGTGAGGGAACCATTTGCCAACAGGTCCTGCAGTCGAGAAATGGCATCCTTTAATTGACAAAGGAGAGAATTCAGGTCAGAATTAAATTGATCCAATCAACCAATCACTTGCTTTATGTGCATCTTTAACCCCATTTAACACATCACACGCACACGCCTCCACTCACCTGTGTGCGCAATCCAAAGTGTGATGCTAGATCTTCAAGCAGCACTACCTTAGAGTCCTGTGAGAGAGAGAGCCAGAGGAACAGGGGGTTTCAAACCTGTAGAAGTGTACTTAATAGTGTACTTGAGTATAGTATAGCCTAGTACATACAGTGGAAGCACAGCTGTACATGTGTCCACTCTTACCTTGATGTGCTGGATGAACTCTTGTAGAAGGTTATGTGACTAGTAGAGAATAACAAGAAATACAGTAAGAGGAATAGTAAATACATTTATATTCAGTCATTCCCGAAACAAGTCATGTGACTAATATTTGTAAATTACCTCTTGCTCAGTGAGCTCATCAGCCTCGCCTTGTTCCTCGACCACAAAGGATTCTTTGAGTCGCAGGTACTCCTCTTCATCCCTCTTCTCCTGCTCCTCTTTGGCCCGCCGCTCCTCTTCCTCCTACAGAACAACAGAATAGGAAAAAGGAATTAATTGGGAGGAAGAAAGAATGAATGTGAGGGATGAGTGTTGTGATGTGCTGCTCAGTGCCTGTGACAGATCTGTTTCACATGCCCAGTGTGTGTGTGTGTGTGTGTGTGTGTGTGTGTGTGTGTTACCTCTCTCTGCTCCAGCTCTCTCTCCTTATCGTCATCCTTACGTCTCTCCTGCTCTCTCAGCTCTTGCATCCTCTTCAACTCCTCTCTCTCCTCCTGTTCAGCCTATGGAACACAGAAGAAAAATCATCCATGACAAGTTCATCTTGAATCGGTAACATGTATTGGTTATCATGGGCTGCATTCAGTTCCAAAACATCACCAATTCCCCTCTACTCTTGCTCACTCCCCATACGCAGGAGAGAGAGAGAGCAGAGGAGGCATTCTAATTCTATGGTCTCCCTCCCACCTCTCTCTGAGCACGTTTGGCCTGCTTCTCCTCCAGCTTCCTCTGCTTCTTGGCTCCCATTTTTCCTGCAGCCTGAAACTGCTGCTGTTCTTCTTCCTCCTCCTCCTCTTCCTCCTCCACCGCTGCCTCCCCTGGGCTGTCCTCTAAATGAAGAATGTATCATCCCGGTATGTTTAGATTAGATTAGATTAGATTCAACTTTATTGTCATTGTGCAGAGTACAAGTACAGAGACAACGAAATGCAGTTAGCGTCTAACCAGAAGTGCAAAAAAGCAGAAAAGTGCAGTGTGAACAATATTTACAGGTAGTGCAGTATATGAGCAGTGTATGTGTATGTATGTGTTATTCAAGGGGAAATTGACCCAAAATCCATTTTCATGTGTATTTCTGGTCAATCCATAGTGCTTACCATCTCAGACTATCACAATTTTGCATGCAGCTGCATCATATCGATCGAAAAAGCGAGGTCTGTGTTTACCTTCTAAAACTCTCATACCGCGTTAAAATAAGTTTTTGCACTCTGATTCTGCTCTACCATGTCAGTGATTCCCAGAGAGCAGCACACACTAGTTTGAGCGCTGTTCAACAGAAGGACTTCGCATGGGAGAGAGGGGGGAATCTTGGGAGTTGTAGGAATTGACTCAAGTAGGCAAATGGAACATCAGGCCTGATAAGGGCATTCAAAATGAGATATCTTGACTCAGAGATTGTTTTAAAACACGCTTTTTTTGTGAAGTGTTGGTTTATCAGGTGTTACTGTTACTGGCGAAAGTGTTGAGAGTGTGTGTGTGTGTGTCTGCCAGTGTGCGCTCTCATGATTTATACCACTAATTGATGATTGTCTGCTGCTTCCTTTACCATTGTCGGCAGCCTCCCTCTGGGCACGCCTCTGGGCAATCACCCTGCTGTTGAGGTTTCTACGGCGACGGGGCATGCCCGCTCCCCTCTCCTCTGCCACCTGAGGGCGAACTGCCACCCGAGCAGCAACATCCTGTCTGTGTTCAATATCGGCTGGAGAGAGAAAGGGACAGACAGACAGACAAGTGCTTTAAAAACTGCGTCGGAGCTCTGGTATCAATCGTCCCATCACTGCTTTATAGGGAAAATTGTATGTGGTCTGAAAGTTTGCACACAGACAGTATTCTGACATCGATTAGCAGCAGCTGTCAAACATGTCAACATTATAGCAAGCAAAGCTTATATATATATATATATATATATATATATATATATATACACACACAAACTTATCTATATAAGCCTTTATACAAACATCCACATTGATAAATTAATATAAGCCAGTCACAGATGAGGCTAAGCAAGCTGCAAGTGTGCTAGCTGCTTACCTTCCTCTGTCTTTCCTCGCACCTTCACCGCAAAGACAATCAAGACAATAAGTATTGCTGCAGCTATCAAATACACCACGATATCCATAGTAAACGTTCAATGGCTAAGCCTAATTACAATTAATGTCACACTTGTGTCGCTAACTTCAGCCTAGCACTATTTCTCCGACACGTCTGTTGTGCTTCAAACACCATCGTCACGTGACGAGTCAGGAACTTTGTGTGAATACCAACACTGACATCGTGTGGATGGGCAGAATTATAACGGTCTTGAAAATTAGGTGATCTTGAAAAAAAGATCAGAGTTCAGTCTGCAACATCTCTAGTTGAGTTTATTAATACATAGGTGACCAGAGAGTCCCGTAATTGAGGGCAAATTCTCCCTTATTTCAGAATAGGGAGGGAAAACAGGACAATGTAAAGAGTTAACCTGCAGGGGGCGCTTAGTGGCGGAGCACACGAATGCGCTTACCACGTAATCGCAAGGTTCATAGTTCGATTCCGACCCTCGACCTATTTTGCATGTTATCCCTCCTCTCTCTCCCATCCTTCCTGTAAATCTCTACTGTCTCTATCCCAATAAAGCAGAAATGCGAACGGCGGGGTAGAGCAGCTTGCCCTAAGCGCGGCATTATGTCAACAACTTAGTGCTAATGCTAACAACACCGGGGTAAACGCTTGGAAGGGTAAACGCTATTCACCACATGAAAAGAGGCATATGTGGTGTTTTCACCCCATGCTGCATTCTTGATAGCAATAAGAATATGATATGAATCAGTTTTAACGATGTATCTGTTAACTCACTAAATGCTAAAGAATCCCAAAGCACTCACCACCTACAGTGTTTTATGTGGTATTTACCTCGCAAAAAATACTTTTGATTGGCTACAAAATGAAGCATCATAATTTATGCATTTTGGGTGACTATTCCCTCACCGGCACTGAATGAGTTAAAATGAACCAACTCATGCAGGGATGTAGAAGGATCTCACCTAGGCAGGTGCCACTGCTTAGCCAGAATGGAACGCCAAGCTCTGAGGGTTCTGGCAGACAGGTGGAGAAGACTCTTGGCCTTCATCCTGAAGTCCATGGCCTCAGGAGAGGTGTCGTCAGGGTACAGCTTATAAAACACACACACGAATATGTTAAACACACATACAGTATAAATATTTACAGCAGAACAAATGGCAAGTTATTTTAGTAGATACCTGGAAAAAGGTACGGGCGTCCTTGTATCTGCACTCCAGAAAACGAGCCTGGGCGTGTTCACTTAGGAAGCGTGAAATGTTCTGTGGGATCCGAATATCAAGACCGTCCAATGTGGTCAACACCAGCTCCGGTCTGACATAGAAAGGCAAAGCAGTTTGTTCTGATGTCACTGTAAAGCCAAAGGCAAATGTCCATATTGTGTGAACAACAACATTTTTCTACGTTACTTCTATTACAGTATACCTGTCATAAGCTCCAGCATGACGGCCGAAGTCCAGCCTCCTGAAAGGGGCAAACTTCCTGTCCATGTTGGGCTTAAGGCGCAGAAGGCCGTGCCACAAATAGTTTCCACTGCGCTCATAAAGGACCACCACATGGACCACGTAACCGTGGAGGCGGAACAGGAAGTGGAGGGGAATCTCATTTCCTGACAGGTCATCCATGCTGACAAGCCGGGGGTCCTTCCCTCGCACCTCCAACAGGTCAAAGGCCTCGCTCCTCAGCTGCCGCTACCAGACCAGCCTGCTCAGGTGACAGCGGTGGTTAACAGCCTGGGGAGCTGAACTTGTCACATCACATCCTGAGGTGGCCAGGGTTGTCAAACTTGCCACTACTAGGATTTGTCAATAACATCAGGTCTAAGACTTTCTATGTTTAATGACCAGGATTGTAAATTAGTGTCTTGCGAATTTGTAAACAATCTATAGACTACTGCAGAACATGAGAAACACAGCTCTACGTCAAACAGCTCGACAGTCTTCCTTACGTCGTATTTCCACAGGTTGTTGAACAAGGCGAAGGTGAGAAAATCTCGGTTGGTACAGAGGAAGGTGCAGTGCGGCTCTTTAACCAGGCTGTCCTTCAACAACATGGAGTCCTGGGAGAGGAGACCCAGGGAGGCCGTGTCGACCAGAAACACTGGCATGTTGTACTTGTGCACCAGTCCCAGGAACTTCTTGACGACCTGCTGTGGTCAGCATACCGTTCCCCCGAAAACAGCAACAAATAGGCATGACAAATACAAACGTATGAGGCTACTGACTGTGTGTACCAGTGGAGGCAGAAATCGGAGGACAGGCTCATTCCTCATTCCGTTCCATGCATTACAATGAGCCCGTCCTCCGATTTCTACCTCCACCAGCCTCCCCTGATGTGTACTGTACAGAGCTGTGTATGGTACTGTTAATGATACGTTAATCTTGCAGATGTATTCCTATACAAGAGAAAATCAATTCATTCAATGGGTGCAAAAACAAGCTCAAACTCAAGCTTACCCATTGGACATCACTTCCTGATAGATGACCAGTCCGACCAAGGATATGTGGCCCATTCTAAAAGAACAAACAAACAAAAACAAAATTACTTCAGTCATACAAAAAGGGTGCAGCTATTGAGACAATACATACTACTCATATTGCAAATGCACAAATCAGCATTTAAAAGATTCAAGAAGACAACATCAAAACAATTGATTCATGTTATCAACTACTCACCTTAGACAAATACTGCCTGTAGTAATAGAGCTGAAATAGGAGGAACACAGAGCTGGTAGCTATGAGAAGGGCAAGCACCAGCGTTTTATTCATGCGAGGCATTAAGTCCTCCGACCGTTGCTCTTCCACAGAGTAGTAGGAGCTGTCAGGTGGTCCTAACCATGGTCATTGGATGCCGATAATACTATGCACGAAGAAAGATGCAGATTAAAACATCAGATGAATTTATCGATTGACAGGTTGAAATAAGCCCCCATCTCCTGGACAAAAGCAAACATTGCATGATGCCTGTTCTGTTGCACATACACGTATTTAGCTAGCATTGTAAAAAATTGGCTAGCTAATCAGAGCTAGCTACACTGGATACCAATATGATAGGTAAAGCCGGCTACCTGCGCTTATTTTAAGTCGTAGTTCGAATATACTGAATCGTGAATGACACACTTGAGTTGATTCCAAAAACGTTTTGAATTAGCCTGGCCCTTATCCCCATTCATCAGAACCAACGTGCTAACAAAAACCAAAACAAACTCGACTTCTTCTCGGGCAATGTTGTTCACGTTAAGAGTCCTATGTCGCCCCCTGCCGGGATGGAGTACATCTTGCTATCTCGTCGCTAGAATGAGGAGACTTGTAATGATCTCGTCTCCATCTCGCTCATATACATCTATGCTTCACATACTATTCCAGAGTCTCTATTTACTTATTTTACCCGTGTAGCCTTTTTCACCCCGTTATGTTCCCTACCACCCCCAAGGAACAGAATCTCTGTTCTGGCTCATGATCATACTGTTGGCTACATACGACGATGGCACATTACTTAATAATGGGTTACCTAATCTCTGTGGAAGACACATTTACTTTTAACTCGCAATTTCAACACAATTTCAAGACTCATTCAAAACTCAAGTGAAGCACTGGTTCACTTATTCAGTTCTATAAACCACCTTGCAGAGTATTTCAGTATTGAGGTCAATCAGACAACCCAATGAAAACAAAACTACACTTGGACAAGGGTGGAAACAGTTTATTTGCTGTTCAGTGGAGAGGAGATATCTAAAAAGTCACACATTGCGGAAACATATCACAAAAAATATATGTAAAGTTGTGAATATATTACTCAAAAGGTTAGCCCATATCAAGACAACAGGATATGTATGTATACCAGGGGAGGCTGGTGGAGGTAGAAATCGGAGGACGGGCTCATTGCATGGAACGGAATGAGGAATGCTATCAAACACGTGTTTACATTACAATGAGCCCGTCCTCAGATTTCTGCCTCCTCTGATGTATAACCTTATGTCTGTCATGGCCCAACACATAACAGCAGCATGGAAAATGGCAGAAAATGAAAAAAAATTACATTGAAAAGAGAGACCAGAATGGATGAAAATGATCAATCATATATGAATCAGTTATTCAGGTTAATTAATGTGAAATATTAATCTTCAACATTGAGACCACTCTGAACCAATTATGTTACGTATGGACAAAATAACCAATTCAACAGAAAATCTAAAACTAAATTAAATATCCTCTGAAAAAAAGAGCACATTATAATGGATGTAACCAGTGTGAGTTCCTGAATTATTGCGGTTACGCTGTTCGGACACCAGGTGGCAGAAGATATATTGTATCTTCACTTCAATTCACCCTGTCTAAAACATAATCTTTGGTGGTGGTTTTGACACAATTTGACAAACATCTCATTCCAACAGATAATCACCATTATTGTTTATCAACATAGTGAAATCACCCTTTCCAAATAAGTACCTAATTTCGAGGTAGACTCCAGCATATGACGTCAGGCCCGTGTGAAAACAGCAAATTTAATCAAAAGATGTTGTAGCGTCCACTCTTTTCACTGTCCTCCGACATAAGATAGCAGAGCACATGCGCCAATCGCATTCAACTCTACAGTGTAAATTCTCTAGTTTGTTGCATCTTTGTTTTGTGAAAGTCCCTGGCAGCGTCGCCCTGCTCGTTCGCTATGATGTCATATTCCAGAGTCTACCTGTAAGACCTGCCATTCATCACTCCTAGCATGTTCCATGAAATGCTTTACAGGTGTTACATTAGGTAAGACATAAATAAAGAACACACATGATTATCCAACGACAGCCACAGGTTAGAACAGTCTGACTGATATCTAGGTTGACAGGATCACTTTCGGTCCAGGCCCGGTCCAAAATGGATAGAGTTTGAGGCAGAACATGTGAAGACAATAAGAAAGGGGCGCATCAAAAGCAGCACTAAATATCATACAGTACACTGTGCAAAAGTCCTCCATCATTTAAGTAACCCTACTTCAGGTTTATAGCGTAAACTTGCACTTTTTCTCCAACACAGTATCTTCAGTAGCATACTGAAATAGAAGATTAAAACAAAATGCCTCAGTCAAAGAGTACTTAAAAGTACATTCACACCGCCAGTCATACACATACATAAAAAACCCACACACACAAAAATATATATATGAGTAATTATACAAATGTCAGCTGGTAATTGACAGGGGTTTCTCATGCCAAAACACGCCCACTTCAGAGACAGATCTGCATTCAAACTAAAACAAGGGAGGAAAAGTGCACTCGTCTATTTCCCTGATAAAGCAACTATAGCATTCCTGATACAGAATCCGAAGGGTGTTCCGTAGCCCAAAAGGCTGGAGCTTTGTTCAAATGCCAGCGGAAGCAAGGCTGGCTATCCCATAGTGCCATACACAGTTTCGGGTCTTTCCTTAGGCATTGCGATGCTGCGGCTAAGGGTCAACAGATCAGGAAGAGGTTGTACTTTGTACAGGAAGCAGGAAGTCAGTTGGTTCATTCACTGTCAGAGGGCTATTGGGGCATGCTGTTGAGGCTGCTGTTGGAACCGCCCAAGCCGTTCTCAGTCTTCTGAAAGCTCTTCACTGCACTGGGGACCTGCAAGCCCGTGGAGAGAGACAGTCCGCCACACCATACCTGCACACACAGTAACACACACATTTTATACAGTGGCTTAACTCACTAAACACACCATACCTTCACCATAACTCTCTCTCCCCCTATCTCTCACTCACTCACTGCTGAACATGTGTTTGAGATTCAACAAGTTCATGGCAGATTTCACAGATGCAGGGCATATAGCTGGCATAACATGTGAACAGCAAGGTAAATACCCTAAAGTGTGTGGAGGCTTTCCCAGGGATTGTAGCCTGCAACCTATGAACCTACAGTCTTGGCTTGTGAGCTCTAAACACATAAAGCAATTAAGATTCAAGGTCTCCCAGGGTGAGGAGATTACAGCAAGATACCAAATTATCACAGACATACATTGTCATTTGTCAGCTGACTCCCCTGTAGTACCATGCGTTGTTGGACTAAAGAATACACAACATGATTACAGAAAATCTCTACATCCGATGTGTGTGTGTGTGTGTAATACATACCATGAAGGCTGGTACAACAGGTTGGCTAAATTTTGCCTTGAAAGTGTGGACCAACTGCTTGGTTTCAGCATTGTAGAAGGTGAGCTGCCCTGAGGAGACAAACAGGAAGAAACACAATTTAAACCAACACAAACTAGCATCCACCGCCTTCACTCAAGCACAGGATCTGATGAAAGTGCTATCTGATACACAGAGAAAAAGAAAAGCCTAGTTTGTAGTCATCTCCAATGGATGAAATCCAATATGAAGGTGTCCAATAGCCTGTGCATGTGTCAAGGGTCAGTCACCCGGGGGCTATAGTATTCCCTGTAAAACACACCACTACACTACATTAACATGGCCATCCCATGATGAGTGGCCTGGTTGCTATTTAGTTGGTGACATTGTCAACAAGACGTCACATACATAGTTATTTTCAGAGACTGGATCAAGAACTATCAAATGTCAGACAGGCACTTAAAGGAACATTACATGATTGTCACCACGACTCAACAGGAAGTTACTAGTGGTCTTTGTTGTTTGACTGCCCCACTCCAAAAAAATAACCTTACATTTAAAAAAAAAAAAAAAATGCACATAATTAATATGCGCTAGCAGGGTGCTTTTTTTTATTTTTATAAAAATATATTTTTAGGGCATTTCTGCTTTTATTGGGATAGAGATAATAGAGATTGACAGGAAGGATGGGTGAGAGAGAGGAGGAATGACATGCAGGATATGTCGATGGCCGGAATCGAACCAGGGACCTTGCGATGATATGGTATGCGCCTTAGTGTGCTACGCCACTGAGTGCCCCAGCAGGGTGCTTATTTGTTTATTTGTAGTATTGTTATTATTACTTGACCTACAGAACGCATTTGGAAGCTGTTTTCACATGCCCACACATTCGTAAGGTGATCTGGACAACACTTTGTAAGAAAAGAAAAAAAAATCGGCGAAGTGTCCCTTTTGTCCCCCACGGGACCAATTACCCTGATCTAGTTTCTATGGCTCTACATCAATATAACCTGGGGGGGGGGGGGGGGGGTATATGAAGGGGAGAGGAGGGTGTGATATGTACTGAGGGGGTGTGTACTGTAGACAAAGGCACTGGTACTATATGTATAGCATATCGGGGTCAAACTGTACCAAAATAAAATTCCACCAACTTTGAAAGAGAAACTTGAATTTGTGTGTAATTCTAATAGTGAATTTGAACTCTGTTACATCAACTCAACACACCTCCATCCAAGTCACAGAGGACTCCGATGCGGTCCGGTACAGCGCCGTCCAGGCTCTTGGCCTTGTTGTTGTGCTTGGCGGCGAAGGAGGTCTGCAGCCAGTTGTTGATGTGGATGCACCACGTGGTGTTGGTCTTGCCCAGCTGATCGAATTTGCCCAGGTTCTTGTAGGCTACCCCTACGCTGTAGGACTTGCAGTCTTTCAGGGCCTTCACCTCCCAATAGTGCTGACCGCAGTCCATGCTGGTATCACCTGGGTTGGGGGGGCAGCTAGACAGTTAGCTTATCAGTGCTTTAGCAAAAGAACAGCAAACACACACAGCTGCAGCACGTCCATGGCTTTTACAGTACTTGGTCATTGGCTCACGACGATACCTAATTACAATTGGGTAAACAGAGTTGGTTATGTTTGATAGATGGGGTGGAATGGTGGAATGCTTTGTTACTTAAGTCAGAGCAAGCCCTTTGTGTGTGTGAGTGAGTGAGTGACTATTTTCACGCACCTGTGTGTGTGTGTGTGTGTGTGTGTGTGTGTGTGTGTGTGCGTGCGTGTGTGCGTGCGTGCGTGCGTGCATAGTGTTTACCTAGCACTGTGTAGGATTCCCCAGTGAACCGGTCTCTGCTTCCTCTCACGGCGGGCGACCGTGTCGTTGATGTTCTCTTGGGAGAGGGGGTTCCACTTCTACAGCCGGGGGGAGGGGGGCACAACAAAAACACTCAGCATCCACCCGAACCGGCATTAGACTGAAGTTGCTCTCTTATGGTTAGTATTACGCGATACCACACAGTTGGTTGAAAAAGGATGCCAGTTATATACATACTCTATATTCTATGTACAAATATGAGCAGTCCTCATGTGATGCTAAAGGCAAATCTATATCCTATTGACACACATTAATCAAACAGCTCATTAGAATATGCACACAGCATTAGTTTCAAACGCACATAGGGGTGAGAGAGGAAAGCCAATGAGAAGAAGAAGAAATGGTAACACACAGACACATCAAATGAACCCAAAGTGATTCATGTGATGTCATTCAATCACATACTATGTGGTTAAAGAAGTACTATATGGTTAATGAAGGATGGGATGATACTGGACTAAACTAAAGAATCCAACTGTATAGAACATATATGGATGTTTCTTCTGCAGTCAGACACAAACATCAGATATACTGCAAGAGCAAAGGAGCTTGACAAACTAGTCCTACATCCCAAATTGATCCCTAACCAACACACTATGCACTTGTGGAGATCTGAGATGATTTGATAGGTAAAAGAAACATGGTAAGAAGCCCCTACTTTGCCCTATCCAATCCTTTCAAATCTCTAGAAGTGCACAGATGGCAGGGACGAGGGGCAGGGACGAGGGGCAGGGATGAGGGGCAGGGACGAGGGGCAGGGACGAGGGGCAGGGACAAGGGGCACTTTTGGGATTGTGGATGCACACCTATCACGACACAGTGGAAAACATCCTGTTATTTCCAGAGACTGTGTTACTCGTTATTAATAAGTATCTCTTGTGTTATTTCCCAATGTAATGCATAAATGCAGCCTCCCACTTCTGGTAGTGTGGCGGTCCACCCCAGGGATTCCTGAGATCTCTAGGGGGGAAAGGGGCAGCAGTTGTGGGGTGTCAGCTGTGGAGACGAGGCAGGCGTGGGCCTGCTACAGCCCCAGGACCCATCTGCTGTTATACATTCATAAACAGGGGACTCTGGGAACAGCTGGCGAATGACTGACACTTCACACCAAGGGGGCTCAGCCAATGGAGTGACAGGGGTGTGGCATATTGCAGAGGCAAGGTCCTATCTCTCCAATATTTTCAGAATGATGTCAATGATAGTGACATCTTGCAGTGGGCGTGAGTTTACGGAATCTCATGCAGCTAAGAAAAAAAGTGATGTTCTTAGCTGCAGTACCAGGGTACATATAATGTAAATGGCTTTTACATTTTTATTTTATTACTGATATTATCATCATTTTTGATTTTATTTGTTCTTATTATTTTATTACTTTTTATGAAAGTCTTCTTGACAAGCCCTACTGGGTTTCTTAACCTCCCCTGCACATCTCCTATGTATCCTATGTATGATTGTATTCCTCTCAGAGAGCATTGTGAAGTTTCTATATGGGAAAGAAGCATTTATGGGATGGATATATGGGATGGACAACTGGACGAACAGAGACTATACTAACTACTGTATTGTTGAATTGTTACTCACCAAAACCATTGTTTGCAAGCATGGAAAGATTAGTAAAAGAAAACAGATAATTATGTGCTACTGTGCACTGATTCCCTATAGAGAGGGATCACCTAGGAACAGATGTTTTGTATTTTGTCACCATTTCTATAGAAGGACAGAAGGATATACACTCACTGAGCACTTTATTAGGAACACTATACTAATACTGGATAGGGCCTCCCTTTGCTCTCAAAACAGCCTCAATTATTCGTGGCATTGATTCCACAAGATGTTGGAAACATTCCTTTGAGATTCTGGTCCATGATGACATGATTGCATTGACGCAATTCCTTCAGATTTTTCAGATGCACTTTCAAGCTGTGAATCTCCCGTTCTACCACATCCCAAAGGTGTTCTGTTGGATTCAGATCCGGTGACTGGGAAGGCCACTGAAGAACACTGAACTCATTGTCATGTTCATGAAACCAGTTTGAGACGACTTTTGCTTTGTGACATGGTGCATTATCATGCTGGAAGTAGCCATTAGAAGATGGGTAAATTGTGGCCATGAAGGGATGCACGTGGTCAGCAGCAATACTCAAATAAGCTGTGGCATTCAAGCGATGACTGATTGGTATTAACGGGCCCAAAGTGTGCCAAGAAAACATTCTCTGCACCATTACACCACCTCCACCATGAGAAGGTGTACAGGTGTTCCTAATAAAGTGTATAGTGAGTGTATAAGGAAGATACCCTTGGTTTATAGAAAGAGAAACAGAGTTAGGACAGATGTCATTTAGAGATGGAGGTTATTTGAAGGATTTAGGACAAATTAAATCATACATTTAATTGTCTGATGTAAACAAAATTACAAATCATTTATTTGCCGCTATCAAGATTTGATTAAAAAGCAAAAAAAAAACCTGTCCCATCTGTAGATGACACCTACAGTCAGTCAGTCTCACACACACACACACACACAAACCACGCCACTTCTCAATATCAAGTCACTTTCAGGGAGTTGGTCACAGACCTTGAGAACAGTTAAAATACCTTGGGAAGGTCTGTGAACTGTTCACACAATACCCTGGAAGAGACTTGATATAGACTTGAATAGAACAGCCTTTGTAATCGTCTGTTGGAGAACACGCGACCATAGAAAGTGTCTACCTAACAATGCCACCAGTTAAAAGCTACTGTACATCCTACAGCTAAGAGGCACAGGGTCACCTTGACATGTTCTTCAGATTGGTAAGATGTGCACTGTTGATGAACAAAAACAAAAATAAAAGCAACTTGTTAAAATAAAAGGCATTGTGGTGTAGCCGGACTCGCATGGAGCTTGCGAACTGGAGAATGCTAACAGGAGTAAACAAAACTCAGGTCCAGAGAAGATATGGATATAAAATATACATATTTTGTATATATGTCACTTTTTTAAAGTATCAATACTGGAACGGCAACATGTGTGCCATTGAAACAAACCTGTATTCCTTTCAAATTGTAGTTAGGTAACCTTATGGTTTATTGAGTGCTGATTACAAGGTGACATTCAAGGCATAACATAACGCATCTCAACCGACTTGTAATTTCAACCGATTTGTAATTTCACTATTTCCTTTAAAGAAAGAAGCCTCAACTTGGCCAATAGGTACAATTAGGTGCACAGCTACAAGTGGATACCTGAGCTGAGGAAGCCTTTCCATAAAACATGAGCATCTAAAGTATCCATCCACTCATGACAGAACCTGTACACAAAAGGCCCCTTTCACACTGCTCCTTAATAGAAAACAATCCCTCACCCACCATACACAACCATGAGCAGACAGAAGAGTGAAATGGCTCTCTAAAAACAATATACTGTATACAGCGCATTCGGAACGTACTCAGACCCCTTCACTTTTCCCACATTTTGTTATGTTACAGCCTTATTCTAAAATGGATTCAATTCATTTTTTCCCCTCATCAATCTACACACAATACCCCATAATGACAAAGCCAAAACAGGTTTTTAGAAATGTTTGCTAATTTATTAAAAATAAAAAACTGAAATATCACATTTACATAAGTATTCAGACCCTTTCCTATTACACTCGAATATGAGGAAAAAAATGAATTGTATCCATTTTAGAATAAGAATGTAACATAACAAAATGTGGAAAAAGTGAAGGGGTCTGAACAGTTTCCAAATGCACTATACACCTGTTTATATATTTTCCAAAATAAAACATAAAACATTGTTATCTCTTCAGGTAAAATGAGAATGTGTGTGTTTACCTGCCCTTGTTCTCCTTGCCCTTGACCTTGCTCTCCAGACTCTTGCCCCCCTGGGAGTCCCACTCCACATTCCTGTCCTCCACCTTCAGGTTCAGGTGGGAGGACGAGGAGTCAAAGCCAAAGTTGAATGCTGGGCGAGGAAGAGAGGACGCGAATGCAGTTATCTTACGTTTTTAAAGTAGAAAGGAAATCTGTATGCATAATGGTTGTTCTTTTAGATATGCCTTGGAAATCTAGAAAAGAAAAGACTGATTGATCATATCAATTTGAATAATTATGTCATTGATGAAACACAAGGTCTTACCTCTGGTTTCCAAGGTAACTGGATCAGAGTATTCTCCGGCTGCTGCTTTGTTACACGCTCGTACCCGGAAGTTCATGAATTTGGAGTCAAACTTCAAACCTGGAGGGACACATTAAACCGCTTTGGTTAAAAACAGCAGAAAGAATGACAGGAGTTTAAACGGCAATCTGTAATGGGTACATACATTTTTGGATTTTTAAATAAATTATATATAGCCATTGATTCTTGAAGAATATCTTATATATTACTTATAAATATCTATAACTTATAAATACCTCATGAGCTTAGTTCAATTTACCCCATCAGAACCCAAAATATAAGTAAACAATGCAATTGTAAAACATTGTATAGCTTAAAAACATGGTTAAAACTACAAATTTGATCTCATGGATGGTCAGTCCTTGCATCCATAGCTCCATCTACGAATTTTATAGTGGTTACATTTCTCCAGCCCCATCCCTCAGGTGTTTACCAAAAGAGTGGCAGGGAGCCCACTTTGTTGTTGTTTGTTACAGATACATTTCTATCTAGAGGAGGCACAGACTGACGGACGATTGACTATGAAAGTAATGAGTTAGCTTGAATTTACACACTCTAATACTTTGTATTTGCCACCGTTAACTTTTTATTAGCGTTTTGGCACACTCTGCCTTCTTCAATGTTGAATAAAAAAGAATAGCTAAACAAGCTAAACAATGCTAGGTGGAAATAAATCACTGCAGCCTTCTGATACCTGACAGGGAGTGTTCTGTGGTCTTGATGTTATCCACCACCTCCCAGCACCGCTCGTCTTTGATCCGAGGCAGGCCTTCATGGTTGGTCTTCCTGTACTCCAGGATAAAGTGGTCAATCTTGCTGTCCTCTACGGGCATCCTCCATGCCACTGAGACTGTGTTGTCTGCCACCTGACAGTCCTGGGCCTCGATTTCTGGAGCTCGAGGAACTGAAATGATACAGATAAATGCATATTTGAAAGGAGCTCTATATATATATTTGAATAAATGTGTCATCATAGGTTGGTTATACAGTAAGCTGTCACATACTGGAATGAAGAAGCAATTAAAAATGTACACCAGTTCATGAGTGACATGTTCTTCTTTTGAAAAATAAACTAGGATTTTTGAGAGAGAGAGAGAGAGAGAGATCTATGTATGTGACAGATGTCTTATTAACATGACTGTGGCCACACCACTGTGGAGCAGGTGGCTGTATTGTTACTCATAGGGTCAGGGTTACTGTGAGGCATCACACTGCTACTGTTAACAACAGCCTTGCAGGCATTTAAAAAAATAAAATAAAAACATCTCGATTTTAACAACGCACAGTGTTAGAGATCTGACATTACTTTTCAAGTGTTTCAATCAAAGACTCAGATAATGCATTATAGCAGTCAATTATATTCCTCTCTAAACGTCTATATATCAAACTTTAAACAATGAACATCCTTTTAAGAAAAGACCATCTTCCTCTCTCACAAAGACAAATGCTAACAGTGCGAGGAGGGGCTGTTTCCGAGGCAACAGAGCCCCACACTCTCCCTTGTGTGTGACTCAGGCTAATAAAAGGCCTGAGAGGCCCTTTGTCTGTCAATGGCCCAAGGGAGCCTCAGAGTGGCTCCCTGTCAAATGGGAAGCGATAGGCATGGCGCCCCCCTACTATACATCCCATCCACGAGCAGAAACTGAAAACTGACTGAAACACTGGCGGAGGTCTTTGGAAAAACAATGGTTTTCCAGTCCCTGCTCATGTACTTGCATCTTTCCTCCGTCTTTTGAGGAAATCACTGATCTAACGTCATTGGATTGGTCAAAGCAAGCTTTTCACTGCATCGCTTCCACCAATGAAGTCATGTCAGATCAGTGATTGCCACAAGAAAGGGAGGAAGGAAGGACGCATTGAAAGTATTGAGAGTATTCAAACAGAGCCTTCATTTAAAGTAGAGTATTCAAACAGGGCCCATCAGCCACATCAAAAAGAGAAAAGCCATTATGTGTCTTGTCCTCCTGGGAAATACACACCTGGGTAGAAACTGCATTTGAATGAGGGTGCGGTTGATTACGCTTGCTTGGCGCACTTGGTGGGCAGGGCTTGGTGGGCAGAGCACTTTTAAGATGATTCCATTGGTTCCAAGAAAGCTAAATCAGGCCTTTTCGACCACCCAGGCCTACTAGAAATACAACAGATCTTGAACAACATTCTGCTTTAGCCCTTCCAGACCGTCAAGCTGTAACCCAATTCCATCCTTCCAATTCCAATTCCACCGTCTGAGGTAAGGGTTAATTTATACATTTCTATATTTGTTCAGGCCAAACGTTGCCTTGGACAACCCTGTCATGTCTCTCAATATCTCCTCCACTCCAGTCCGCTGTAGTTCACTGTCATGGAGGTAAAGGCAAGTCTGAGCTGTGCTGCTTGTTAGTCTATCCTTTTTTTCTCTAGATACGTTTTTGAAGACGGCGAGAGAACTGAAGCTTCAGCACTACTCACACGCTCCAGTGAGCATGCGAAGTAGCTCTGAGCTTAGGAGAGGGCACGAAGGAGCCACAGACGGCCTCTCTAATGTAGAATACACTCGCACACGCACTCGCACGCACGGTGCACATATACACAGGTTTTGGTGGGCACACACACACTGACACACACACGCCCACTTGTGCTTGTGAAGGATCTGTGTTCCAAGGTTTAGAGACTCTAACTCGCACGCACGCACGCACACACACACACACACACGAAGGATCTGCCTTCTAAGGTTTAAACAGCTGTGTCTGCTCTCAAAGCTAATAAGGCACAACAATACAACAAGGTAAATCAATACCCAAATGTCTCCAGTCTCCACTACAGAATACCAGGCTTTTTTTTAAAAGCACCACTGTTTGTAGGCCTACAACTACACAGCCATTACCACGTAATACAATGGGACTACAATGACCATCTATAATAACACTATCACATTATTGGGATTCTCTAAACCCAAGCTAATACTTCAGTCCAGGTTAGCTCCCTGTAAACACTGTTCTTCTTCTGAGGTTATTTTTAGCGGTAGTTGAGTGCTCAGCTTGGGGCATCTGTGGTCTCCATACTGTATGACACACCACTGGCCATGGGGGAGGAGCTATACATCAGCTGAGCCTGAGCTGCAGCAGACAGTTCCAAAATAATCCAATGGAAGGCCAATCACAGCACAGTATATTACAGATTATTTGTTCTAATCTATGCTGCTTGAGGCTTTGTGCGAGACATTATCGCTCAATATTCCTATATCGCTGAACATACACATGTAAAATGACCAAAACAGAAAGTCAAGCTAACTAGCAGGCTATTTGGCATCACAATGTCTTTGGAGTGAATTTCTCAAAAGCTTTGTACCACAAAGATCATCTTTAGTCCATCGCCCTGAATGACAACTGACTTTAGTGCTACAAAGCTCACAGCAAACTGACCCCCTTTTGATGACGGTATGACAACGTAGTCACTGTAACATTGGGCCTCATGCAGGAAGCAATATACAAACACATTTCCTCTTATTTTTGTTTGTATCCACACAACTCGCAACTCATACATGCACTTTTTATACATTGTGACAGGCCCGCGCCACATATGAACAACCTTAGGAGAGGAAATCTCTTCCGCATGAATTTACTCACACACATGCTCTGCTCTAGTCTAGACAAGCAGAAAATGCTCTGGATTCTTTCCAGACAAGAGAAAAAAATACAACACAAATCAAAATCAAAGACAATTAAAACAAGATACCCAAATGAACAACAGATATTACACTAAGACTCACAGAAACATGTAACGCCACAGAAACCAACACAAATACTCTCCTTGGTTTTTGCTTCTTAAATACCCTATGGGAATATGAGAGACCATGTTAGACACTTGCACTGTTTCCTGGGATATAGCATTGGCAGAGATGAGGGGTGGTTTCAAATGTCAGTCCATTAATACTGATGTACTACATCCGCTTTGGAAGGGACCTGAGGACAACTCCACAGGGAGATGATGTGATATTTGTTTGTCCTTTCTGTCATCATTAGATCACATAATCAAAGACCTGTCCAGAAACAACCCAGGGCCTCTGCTACTGTACCTAGACCAGCAGTTCCCAAACATGGGTACGGGACCCCATGTGGGGCCCACTGATTTCAAATTGGGGTCCCCTGAGAAAAATCTAACTAACCTCCAGGATTTGATAAATAAGACACAAACATTTTTATTTTGTATGAAGACAAACAATGTCTGTTCAATGTGTATTGCACCAGAAGCATATATTGCAGTGTTTTGGGGTTTGAATCCAACCAACAAGAGGATCTTTTAGGGATTAGAATACGCTTGGAGGTCATCATTATGTGTTGGCATAGCCTGCGATCAAGTTGTTGGGGTCACAGGAAATGATTGATGTTAATTTGGGGTCTTGAGACAAAGGTTTGCAAAGCGCTGCACCTTGACACT
This sequence comes from Argentina silus, assembly GCF_951799395.1. Taxonomy (NCBI): domain Eukaryota; kingdom Metazoa; phylum Chordata; class Actinopteri; order Argentiniformes; family Argentinidae; genus Argentina; species Argentina silus. The sequence goes on along the minus strand of NC_139659.1, from coordinate 15,095,614 downwards.
TGTGAGACTCCCTAGACTTCTACGAAGACTGGATTGATATAAACAACATGGCAGTTACTCCACACAGGAGCTACCAGCTGCCACATTGATTTTATCCGATCCTTTTATAACTACAAAGTCTATAAGTCCAAAAACAACGAGGGTTTGTTTATGGACTGGGCTGAAGGCTCATATACACACCAGGGAGGAACTTGAGGTTCTGAAGGAGCTGTCTCTCCTGGGAGAAATCCACCATCAGGTGGTTCATGTTGTCTGTGGCCTTAGGCTTCATGGTCAGACGGAAGGCAGGAGCCATGGTCACCCTGGGGGTGGAGGGAGGCACAATGAGACCACCAATAGAAAACATGTACACCATCTATGTTATAACTCTATCACCTTCCAGCTGGCATAGGAGGGGTACACTCTCACACACCAGGTCACCTACCTTCAGGTCACTCACAGCAAACACTGTCACATGCATGCATGTGTGCACACACGCAAGCAAACGCATGCACAAACACACACACGCACACACACACACACACACACACACAACCACTTCATGTAGGGCAGATCCACACTCATTACTTTCAGCAGTGCAGAATATGCAATAGAACATGTTTAGTCAGTAAAGCAAAAAAAAAAAAACGAGACCCAGGAAAATGATACGGGTCTGCCTGAACTGTGCACTAACAGCTATGAAAGCCATGTCTTTCACAACGTTGCTGCACGATGCAAGGCATGTCCGGAGAGAACTGAAAAGTGTACTGTACCTATCCTTGATCTGCTTGGCAGCCTTGTGAAGGAGAAGAGGACGGGAGGACGAGAGAGAAGAAGAAGGACCGTTAGTACAGCCATGCAGGTGTGAGGGTGGGCATGCGGTTTTCTGCCCAGTGAATGGACACACACACACGCACACGCACACGCACACGCACACGCACACGCACACACTGTGGGAAGCTGAGGAAAGTACAGTGATTAACCACAAAAAGAAGAAGCATGATTTTTTTCAGTTAAATATAAAATTAATAAGGATTCACTTGGATTGAAGGTTTATTCTGACTGTTTGTATGTCAGGCTCACTATAGAGAGCCTGAAAATATCCAAATAGTGTTCAATGATGACTGCATATATCTTGATTGATTCTATACAGTCATACATGTCATCTGGTGCTGCATATTTCAGGTTAAGAATTAATCTTCATCAAGAGGAAATACAAAAACAACAGACAATTAGTTTTAGGAAATGAGAGGGGATATCATATCGGTTTGTTAGGTTAGGAGGTCATGGGTGACCTCAATCATTTTCAGAGGGTGTAAGCTCTTATGAAGAGTCTCTCTCAATACTAGAAAGAAAACAGTAATAACCTTAGAAACAATGGCGCTTAGTCAGTTCTGTCAGACAGAGAGATTCCTGCCTTATGATACCTAGCATTTTACATGAATATTGACCTTTACTCCTGAGACCACATGGCAATATAAATGACAAGCTTTCTGCTCTCCCTGGTCAGCTGACCACAATCAAACCACTTCCTCTTCCAAATGCCACCACACCCAATGGAAAGCGTCCCTCCTGTTTTACGTCCCAGGGCAGCAGCCTCTACCTTTGTGAACGCCTCCTCGTCTTTGATATCCAGGGCGTTGTTAGCAAACTCCAGCAGCTCCTCCGCACTCTCCAACGCGCTGGTGCTTTGTGTGAGTTGATTCTATGAAAGACAACAAAATACGGTTAAAGAACTGAACGTATATTGACTATTTATGAAAAATAGGCTCAATAATAATCTTTCACTTCGACTCTCCTCCTCTCCTATTTGCTGTACAGTAATTGCTTCTGCCCTACTGCACACATCAAAGTTAGGTCAACACAAAGAAAAAACACAATGTCATCCTCCCTTTGAGTGTAGGTCTGGCAGACTGCCTACAGTCTCTGCTGAGTCACTTCCTACGGGACAGCTTCAGAACCATCCTTCCTACGGGACAGCTAGTCTTTTAGAACTGTCCTTTCTACAGGACAACTAGTCTTTTAGAACCTCCCTTCCTACGGGACAGCTTCAGAACCATCCTTCCTACGGGACAGCTAGTCTTTTAGAACCTCCCTTCCGATGGGACAGCTTCAGAACTGTCCTTTCTACAGGACAGCTAGTCTTTTAGAACCTCCCTTCCTACGGGATAGCTTCAGAACCGTCCTTCCTACGGGACAACTTAAGTCTTTTAGAACTGTCCTTTCTACAGGACTGCTAGTCTTTCAGAATCATCCTTCCAAGCAACAGCTTGTCTTTCAGAACTGTCCTACAGGACAGCAAAAGTCTCTCAGAACCGTTCTTTCTACAGGACATCTTCAGAATCTTCAGCTTAAGTCTTTTAGAACCGACTTCCCAAGGACCAACTAGTCTTTCAGAGCTGCGTTACAGGACAGCTAGTCTTTCAGAACTGTGTTACAGGACAGCTAGTCTTTCAGAGCTGTGTTACAGGACAGCTAGTCTTTCAGAGCTGTGTTACAGGACAGCTAGTCTTTCAGAACTGTGTTACAGGACAGCTAGTCTTTCAGAACTGTGTTACAGGACAGCTAGTTTTTCAGAACTGTGTTACAGGACAGCTAGTCTTTCAGAACTGTGTTACAGGACAGCTAGTCTTTCAGAACTGTGTTACAGGACAGCTAGTCTTTCAAGGTGCCCTTCCTACGGGAAGGCATCTCATTGTCAACTCTCTGAGAGTACACCGGCTGCTAAGCTCCCTCTAAGGTTCTTAGGACCCCAGGGACAGAAAGGGGCCAATGGTTGGGGAGAGAGAACAGAGAAGACTTGTGCGACACATGAAAAGCTCACAGTGATGTAATGACATTTAGTTCAGTAGTTGACAGACAAACTCATAATAGTGGTAAATAGTGGCAGGACACAGCTCTTGAAAATGGTTGTATGAAATACCAACCATAAAAAGTAGACATAAACTACTCCATGATTGACATGTTTTAATTTGGTTTAGTTCACAACTACTAAAAAAAGTAAATGTCAAGGATCATTTCATGATTAAACTATAAGCTGATCTCACGTTTTTAATGAAACATCTAACTAGGGCTGTCACTGCAAGCAAGCTGAGGTTGATGGAATGGGAAATGGAATACCAGCCCCCACAAAGATAATGGGTAATCTCTTATCTGGGGCTAAATTCAGACACTTTTTGTTCCTGCTCAGTGGACTTAGTAAGTTGGCCAGAGAACTGCCATAGCAGCACGATGACATCACAGCCCAGGCACTACAATAACACCCACATCTACCAGTATATCTACCACTTACATACAGTCTATACACACGTGAAAACATGCACCACACACACACACACACACACATACACACATACACTTCTAAACTAACGTACCTCCATACAATAAGCCAGATACAGTACCTGTAGTTCAAGTGACTTCCGCGCTTCTTCCTGTTTGATAGTGTTGGTCATGCTTTCCTTCATCTCATCAAGGACACCGAATAACGTGTCAAATTCCTCCTCAAGGTCCGACACCACTTGTGTAGAGTTGACCTGGCACAACGAGATACGGATTGATGATTGATGATTATTTTCTACAATTCAATTAGCTGAGAGTATGATTCATTTCTTACCTGGACACCAGCCAGGGAGTGACTTAACATTTCCATGAAGTTGTGGAGCTCTTCATTTTTATTGGCTAATGTGGTGATTATCCTTTGTAGGGCCTCCTGCAAAACACCACAACATCAACATTGATAATACTACAATCAGCCTATTGGGTGTCAATCAAATACTTTACAAGCTGCTTGAACAAGCTTGTCAAGTGTCTTTCTGTGTCATAAGTTCACACATGAAGAGATGAGTTCAAAGTGGAATGCGCTATATTTGTCCACGCTCCAATTATAAATAAACCCCCTCTACGTTCAGGACCCGCCATTGACTGACCTCTTGCTAATTCTTACTAGACTACTGTACTACAGTGGCATGCAATGAAACACTTGGAGACCAAAGGTTCTGCAGTACTATCAAGTTACCCAACATTGGTTTTGTTATTCAGAATCCACACTGAGTACCCTGCATACCATCAGTTGAAAGACTTTGGCACTGATAAGGACACAGGCCAATACAACTAAACTTGAGCTCTGCAGTGACATGACAAGGGTGGCCTCCTCGATATTCAACTTCTCATTAAGGCATTGACCTGGAGTTGACCAGAGTTTTCAGAATTCACTTTAATTATGTAAGCCAATGGTGACATCATCTCCAGATGAATCATACAGTACAGGTCTTCACACAGTACCCTACCTATCAGGGGAAGCTGGTGGAGGTAGAAATCTCACGTGTTGGATACCATTCCTCATTCCATTCCATGCATTACAATGAACCTGTCCTCCAAATTCTGCCTTCACCAGCCTCCCCTGTACCCTACAATAAGCCCAGCCCTATACTCTGTCTACTGTAACACCATCACAGAACAAATACTATATGTCCTTGCATATTTAACCTACAGTACGAGAGAGAGACAGATCATTCATGAGACATCCTTGCCTCTGGCATAAAGCCACAGTCAGGGCATTCAGGGCTTTATCTGTCCACAGTAGGCAGTTTCAGCAACGAGACACCTGGTAATGAAAGGTCCACAGGAGATCTACAGCTATTCTTTGTCCTACTGTATACGGAGCCAAAACATTGCATTTCCACCACACCACCGTTTTACCAGCGTTCATGCATGATGTATTTGTATAATATAATTCCATTGCATGCACTGAGTCACTTTGTTTCAAGCAGCCCATAACACGGCGAAATCACCCTTAAAGGCTCGTTCTGAACGTTGGCCTATATAATAACTCATGCTGAAGCTTCACAACTGCTCCAGTTGGAATGCAACATGGCCTTTGTATTGTAGTCTCTGTGGGGAGAATGGGCATCTGGTCTGGCACCCCCAATGTTGTCCTCTGCGGCGGTGCCATCTCCATGGATTTCATGTCAACACATACAAAGAGTGAGAATCACGGTATGAGCTATGGTTTACTCTCCTTTATTAGGATGTTTCTCCCTGTCATTGGATTTGTTTGGAGTCTGTCTGTTCTTTTCATTCTTGATCTTGTTGACCTGGGTTTGGGGTGAGGCTAGTGGGAAGCCTCCTAGGGCTTGGCAATAACCAAACAACCTCGATTGAAGTAGTAGGTAGGACTAAACAATGTGCTAAACATTCTGTGTAGTTTGTAACGGTGGCGACAGTAGGCTGTGCGCAGCTAAGCCCTACGTCTTGAGAGGGATCATGCAGCGCAGGCAAGTTTGAGCCAGATGCTTGCTAATTAACACGTATGACTTGTGTGGGTGAGCTGTGGGATTTGGATTAGGATTTCATTGAGGAATGAGCATCATATTACGGACATTTGGTGAAATGCTCTCAAACCTACATGTTACAGGCTACATCTCTATTCTAAAGGCTGGTTTTACAGACCTAAATTAAGTCTAGTCCAAGCCTAAAAATCATTTTCAATGGAGAATTTTCAATGTAGATTTAGTCCAAGACTAGGCTTAATCTGTTCCTGGGAAACCACCCCTAAGTGTCCAGCCTTAAACTAATCTGTCCCAAAAACGTAACGGAGAACACAACCAACAGGAGAGAACAATACATGAAAAAAGCCATTGAGTCTGAAGCCACACCGAAGAGATATCAGATATCCACTGTACAGGAACAGGTTCCCAGCAACAATAAGGGGTGTGGCCTGACCTGATTTCATTAGTCTAGCTGTGAAGCCATGAATTATTGACATAGGGACTAGGGGGTACGGAGGTATTTGAATGGGTCATCTCTTGTATACAAGGACCAATGAGGGGGCTCCTCCTTATGCACATAGTACTATCCTATGTCATATGAGCCTATATGTTTTAGTTTCCGGGGCAGCGACCACATGATTAGTCAGACTTCAGGATTAGGCTTCACGTCTAAGATGCAACACGACCCCACATTTAGATTATTAACACAAAAGATGCATTCATCAACATTATATAGACTACTGTATAAAGGCCTGTGATGAGATTAAATGTTACTCTCAGCAGACTGGGGAGTTTCTGTTGAATTGCAAGCCTTACAGGGTTCTGTTATTGATCTTACCTTCCTGACCACCATGACCCTAGAACTCCCCTGCCCAAAAAACATAGACACAAAGACCATAATGTATAGGCCTACAGTTCAACAACACAGAGTATAAGGCTGTAGACAACATAAACCTCAGAATGTCTCTTGTCTCAGAAAGTGCTGTTAACTTTGGTAAACATGCATGTGACCTGATGCTAATTAGCAAAATTCTCCTCTAACAAGGTTACAAAACATGCATGTTGGACTGCAGCAGCTTACACATGTACTCATGTATGCGACCAAGGGAGGAGTTTAAAAGGACTTAGGCTTACTATTCTAAGCAGGCTATTAAAGAGACAAAGCTTACAAAGCTGACTACTCAAGGTGCAGACTGTTGAACCTGTTTCTTTATCTGTGTCAAATAGGGAATGACAGCAATGTAACAGATGACAGATGATATTTCTTTGCGCTTTAGGCTAGGCCTAGTCTAGTTCAGGTAAATCCTCAAGTTTTTTTTTTTTTCTTTCTATCATCACACATTTAATGGCCAGTCAGTCATGGATAATATAATATAACCAGAGGTAACCACTACAACATGCAGTGGTTACAGTAGGTAGACAACTACTACTACTAGCCAACCACTACTGGACACTGTAACCACAGCAAAAGCCCTGTGTCCAGGAGACACATGCAGGCTCAACCCTGGCCCCAGGCCTAGATCTATTTCCGTAGCATTCTGATCAGCCAGTCACTCCACAGTTAAAAACTGGCCATGGCAAATGTCAAAACGTGAAATGATAGATCTCACACATGGCGGTTGGTTTTACAGCTCAGGAACAAGGGATTTGGCTTAATTCAATTAACAGAACTGACAGTGGCAAGAAGAAGATAGGCCAAAGTCTTTACTCGTCACTCTACAGTGCTTGCAGGACCTCTGATTCGCCCCATCTAATCTGTTGACTAATCATAAAAACACTGATTTTTAGCATGAGGGGGAATGACTAAATCACACAAAAAAAATTAAAAAAGAGGAGCCATGTATTGGCTACCTCACAACCTGTGAAAGAATCTAAGGTGAGTTTCCCCCGGAAGCTTCATAGTTACTACTTAAACTCTTTCGACAATCCAGGCCCACTCCTCTCCTAGACCAGCAAAGTTTTTCCATTCACACACAGAAGATTCACCTGCAAACATTGATTTTACAATTGTTACTCCCTCACAGCTTTGCGGCTTGGTTGTTGGAAGAAATGAAGTATCACTGACCCCTGAAACTTCCTTAAAAACCACATACTGTACCATATAGTTATCCTCCTCACGGTGTAGGCTAAACCAATCAAACTCTATTGGTTCATACTTGAGATCGTCCTCAAATATCAATGACACACAAACTCAGATTCAGAGTAATCAGTGAATAGAGTGAGATGCACACATGCTTCTGTCTGTCTGGGCTGTTGACAGATCCCATAGCCAGCCTCCTTGCACATCGTGTCACATCCTGGCTGTCATGGCTTGCCTTTCAGAATGATACGTCACTCCTCTCAGACAGTGGCTGTTTAAATAGGCTTGTACCAGAGAGTGACCTCTCTCTGCCTCTGACTTAGTAAATAGAATTAGCAGCTTTAGACTGAAGGCACATGTGCTCTTTCATTGACATCCTGTCTTTTATCACGGAGAGGGAGAGGTACATCTTATTTTCTCCTGCAGCAACCAAACACTACAAAGAAAGCAAGAGGAGGGCATCCTCAAATTGCTGCAGTCCCATGACAAACAGTCAACATTTGCACTAAGCTATTTGTGACGTAATACCAACAATACTTCTTATACAGGAATGAAGTAGTGCCATATTCTAAATTTTAAGACAATATTCCTTCCTTGACAGGCTGACTTGTAACTACTACAATTAACTTTTATTGAGATGATACTGTAAGACATGTTTTGTAATTGCCTGATCTAACTTGGCAGGCAAATGAACAAACTACAGCCTACAGCACAAAGCAAGAAATTCATGATTTTGACACTTGTGCAGAATAGCCAAACTATTGCACCTGTCCAAGCAATCAGCAATAGTAAGTATATTTATATCAGATAAATAAAAACAATGTACCTGCAATAACAAGTCTAACAATGTTGTCAAATGTGTATGATGTCTGAATACGCAGGAATGAGAGAAACAATATGACAATCTAGCCATAGTACAGTTTCCAAGTCAACCATAAGCAAGTGCAACAGACATGATGTGATGTTTCAGACCATAAACCTGACAACTCCCGTTTCACAGTACTATATTGTGGAAACTAAAGTAATCTAAATAACGGTAAATAACGGAACTGTTGGACTACTGTTCAAAACATTTCGATTGCAAAAGCCCGATCACACACTTCACTAACGGCTCCTTCAATTGAAGCTAGATACAATGTTGCCAGCATAATATGCACGGCAACATAAGGCTACTTGGGACGATGGAATCATTTTTGATCAGTTCAAGATACACTAAATGCACTTACTTTTTGAGAGTCCATACCGAGGACCGAAACACAAATATAATCAAATCCAATTCATAGGCAGGCCAAGTTTTCCCAAAGAGGAAGACGATTATCTCAGTGGATGGCGGAGCATAACGAACATGCGCAAACGCCGTTCACTCGCTCACCCTCATAAATTAGTGAGGATATCAAAAGTAGACTTGCTGTGCCCTCTACTGGCCTAAATGAAAATTGCTGATATTATACTTCGATCTCTACAATGTTACACTAGTTCCAGGCTAGGAAAATGGTCCACGATTTCTTCAGAAAATATGGTCCTATATGAATTGATGAGACAGACATACATAGATAAACAGATTGATAAAAAAAGATAGCTAGATAGATATAGATAGTTGATATCGCCATATGAGGACGCAGCAGTTTCAATATTAGGCAGTAGGCATTATTTGAGATGGGTGTAACTGCATTCCGCAATTCGGGACGTTTCATGATATGGGGTTCCTTGAGATCAGGAAACTGATATCAAGGAACGCCCATATTCAGAAACGCCCCGAATTGCGGTCTGCAGTTACACTCTATTGCATTATTTTGAACCCCCGACGGTCTCGCGACCTTTCCCACCGCGCCGCGGTTGCTGGGCAACATAAAAAGCTAGTCGAAAGCTAGCTAGCATCTTCATCTTGCACAGTAGTTAGATTGGGTTTAAAGACTGGCCAAGACAAATTCACAAAACAACAGGTAAGTTGGCAGACCCTGTGTTAGCCAGCAAAACGTTGCTAATCTTCAGTTGTTATAAACAAACAGCCGAGGATAAGAGAGAAAAACGTTGTGGAAGTTCGTAACAGCAAACTAGCTAGCTAGCTTGCCTGCGTTAACTAAGTTAGCTAGCTTTAGTTTAGTGCTTTGACTAATGTAATGTCACGCCTTGCTACTATTTTAATGTGGACGTTGTTGTGTCTTGTATTGGGTTAGGAACAGAACAAAAGTGAAGAGATGGCAGGCCAGCGCCCCCCCTCAGGTAGGCCCATGAGTCGTGGTTCCCTTCTACCTGGGACTGGAAGAGCTCCAACAACAGCTGTCAGACCTCCGCAGACTGCCATCAGAGTCGGAACAGGGGTAAAGACAAGTCACATGTGATGCTTTCTGCAAGTGCTACCTACCTACTCTGCTTGCAGGGAGGTTATTTTAAGATGAATAACTATTAGCGTATTGAAAATGACAGTATAAAATAAGAGATTATATACCAGTACACCATCCTGCACTCACATTTGTACTTTGTATTTGTTGTAAATTGAATATTAACTTAATCATGGTCCATGAAGATGGTGCCGGGGACTGGCCGTCCAGGTACAAGAGGAGGAGCCATTTCCACCCCTGGCGTTCTGTCGGCTCAGATCAAGGTGACAGATCGACCAGTCACACAGCAGGGCCTGAGTGGGATGAAGACCGGGATGAAAGGTATAGTATTCACCTGGGATATTTTCTCTCAGTGTGCTACTGTATAAACACACTCTCAATCTCCAAAGTTGATGCTCAGTAATTTGATTGACAGACCATTCCTTTGAGTTTTGTGTAACATTGTTTTTTTTCTTAATTTTTTAGGACCTCAGAGGCAAATTCTGGATAAATCATATTACCTTGGGTTACTCAGGTGAGTCATTTGGACATGGATTAAAAATATCATTGAGGCAATTCTTATGTGCCTACTCTCACACAGTGAACATCTTGTCTTTTATTTATGTCTTGTCAGGAGCAAGATCAATGAACTTACAACAGAGTCCAGCAAACTGCAAAAGGAGATCGACACCTTCAACCAGGAGAACTCTGTTTACCTCTCCTATGAGAAAAGGTACTGGTGTTGGTGGTGCTATGAAATACTGCAGAGATAGTTCTGTTCACTCAGGGCAGATGTGGAGTCGTCAGCTGGTGCTTCATGTTCAGTACAGGGGAAGCTGTTGGAGGTAGAAATTAGAGGAGGCGCTCATTGTAATGCATGGAATAGAATGACAAATGGTATCAAACACACATTTTTGATACCATTCCTCATTCCACATCCCATTCCATGCATTACAATGAGCCCATCCTCTGATTTCCATCTCCTCCAGCCTCCACTGGTTCAGTATCCACTTGGAGGGTCACTGATGGGTCCTGTTCTCTTTACTCCTTCAGAGCGGAAGGACTCGCTGGTGAACTAAAGGATCTTCAGGGACAACTGGCAGATTACAATATGGTAAAAGAGACCTGTTAGGCAAATTAGGCTAAATCATAGTTTTGAACATTATACATATATTATACATTATACATATGCATTTCGGAAATATTTTTTTGCTATTAAATGTTATTGACTGTATCAGTCACACTAGGCTCAGATGTGATTTTACTGTATGTGAACTTAGTCTATTGTCTGGACAAGCTCGCCTGTTTGGTGTTAGATAGGATATGATGTGTTACAGCTATATAGATCACATTAAGATTTACTAATGCTAATTGCTTACATAAATACTGACACTCACTAAGCGGTGGTGGGTTTGGGTGTGGGAGCTGAACTATGCTTATTATTTTTTATTATTATTATTATTATTATTATTATTATTATTGTTTTTACTAACGCTGCTACTATTTTCACTTTCAGCTGGTTGACAAATTGAACACTAACACAGAAATGGAGGAAGTGATGAATGACTTCAACATGGTACGTAATATTGACGATTCAGCAAGTGTTTTTACCAGTAACTAGAATATGTGCTGTGACTATTAGCTAAAATATATGAAGCATTCATTCATTCATTCAGTCATAACCCCAACTGTTTCTATGCTGTTTTTGTAGCTAAAAGCACAGAATGACAGAGAGGCACAAAGCATGGATGTCATATTCACAGAAAGACGAGAGTAAGTACTCCAATATTTATTTGTTATGCTGTATTACCCAAGCTCTATCTTAGGCAATAAAACGTTGCATCCAAAGGAAAAGCAGATTGTATCAAATGCTAAAACATAAAACATCAGCAGTGCACACAGCCCAATCAAACCTTAGTGCAATTGTAAGTGCTAGTGGTTGCCAGTAGTTTGGTCATGTAGAACAGGGCATAAGAAACCAGGCCGATCTGGACAAAATATGTATTTAAAATGGTTTCAAATATTTGAAAACTTGAGGTCTGCTTTATTCAAGTTGCTTTGCATGCTGCTTTTGCACTTTTGAGACTACTGTTTTGCTTCCATTGTGCTTGACACCTTAAATTAAGCACACTTCAAGTTTCTCAAGTGTTTGAAACCATTTGAAATACATATCTCAGCTCTGGAAGGAAAACATGACTTTTATTACCCCAACAGGAGCTCTGAAATGGCTTGACATTCAACCAAAGACTAGTGATTTGAGGATAGGCTAGATTCACAATATTGCCTAAAAGTGTAAACAACAATCATGGTCTTCGTGTTGAAATTGAATGTGTTGTTAAATTGTCTTGAGGTGTTTGGCTGGATCATACCAACACCGTGGTTATGGCACATTGTTCTGCCTCTTGGCTTACATTTGAATCTTAAAACACCCCAACAGGTCCTTTCACTACATTCCTTAACTGTTATCAATACTAGCAAGTATTTGCAGATACATACAAAAATACTTGTTATTATGGCTCTATGTTTTGTGAGTTGCCTTGACAGTGCAGGTCAAACATGAAGGCACATTTTGCCTGACAAAAGATGGAAACAAAAGATGGAACCCAGTGTATCTTAGTAGCAGGCAATGCATGGGTATGCTAACATTCATAGCTCTGTGATTCAGTAATTAACCTAAATTCCAACGTGACCAGAGGCCATACCCTTGCCCACACAGAGGCTCTCTGTGACAAATGACTCAATACTGAGTTCATCAGGGTTCTTCAGTGTCTTTGTAGTCCCCAGTCTCAATGTAGCGGTCCTCAATGTAGCCGTCCTCCTCCTCTTCATTGTCATCCAGACCCTCGCCCAGGCCTATGTCCAGCTCATGGGCGCTGGTCTCAGTCTGCTCCGTGTCCAAGCTGAAGTTGGAGAAGCGTCCCGTGGTGAACGCGTTGGGCTCATCCTCCTCGCGAAGCCGCTGGTGCCGGTAGTTGAACAGCAGCTTGTACCAGGAGGGGGACTTGACAGCACACACGATGAGCATGGATGTGCTGAGAGCCATGGCAACCACTCCCACCAGAAACTTCCAGCTGTTGCCCCCCACGGGCATGCCGCTGCTGCTGCCTGGTGCTTGGTCTGTTTGGAGAGGAACAGTAGTTAAAGGAGCAGGGTGTACATGTGTCGGTAATCTGCCACCTCTGACCATCACTGTAAAATTCAGTTTGAAGTTCCAAACAACAACATCCTCCCAAATACTAATATAAACCCCCGAAATGGATTTAAAGTGTTGGACATTAGCTATTGTGTTTCTGCATGCGTTCTTTTAGAAAGCTTGAATGTTACATACTGGACCTTTAACCCAAGATCAGGAGTAACAGGCTTTATATATATATATATATATATATATATATATATATATATATATATATATATATATATATATATATATATATATCAGTATGCGTCTCCTCAAACTTTACATGAAGTTGCTGTGTAGTAATGCTGCATATGACAACATTTTACATATCATTATGTTGTTGTAGGTATTTATGTTGTAATGGAGTTTTTATTTATTTTATGTACAGTAAATGTAGAATACAAACGCTCATACCATAACTATGCTATTATTTCAGCACTAGTAATGTTTGGATACATATGTAATTACTAGGGTAATAGCCTACAGTATTACCACACAATTACTGTGTAAGAACCGAACATAATTGTACCGTCATTTAGCCCCCAGTTTTTAAATAACTTGATGTGACCTGCTCTCATAGTGTTTGCTGACTAACATGTCCAATCAACTTAATTCATCCATGACAGGTCAACTCTCTCACATGCATTTGCTCTGAACAATAGCAGTATTTTGCTACATTGTCCCCCCCCCCGTGTCAGCTTTAGGTCAGCTAAGGACTATATTTTTTTGTATAAGGACACATTATATCATGTTTAGGAGAACGGTCGGAGACAGAGTCCTACTTAATAGGAGCCTATTAATTTGCTAATTTCTATTATATTACAGTACCTTTATTAGAGAAAGATGGAAGTGTCCCTGATTGTGGAGTAGTCTGGACTGAGTGTGTTATAGTCTGGACTGAGCTTGGTTGTGTGCTTGCTGGTGGTTCTGTTGATGATGGTGACCCTGAAGAGCACGTTGCACCACTGTTCTGAATGCTTTTACCAGCCTGGTCCTCAGGACTGGCACAAAGGGCAGCCGAGTCTGCTGTAGAAATTCACACAAGATTTCCCGTGAACAAGATGGACACAAATGACAGGATAGCATTTGCCTGTTGTCATCAGTAGATGTCAGTGTACATCTGGCACAACAAGGCTGTGAACAAGCTGTGAATGGTGCTATGACATTAACCACAACAGTTGGAATAGCAAACATAGGAAAAAAAAGGTTCTTACCTACTCTGACTCTTGAGGCGTTAATCCGGCTGATCTCGTTCACAAATAAACAGGAGCAATTCCAGGGATTGTCGGCCAGATCGACAACCAGATCGACAGACATATTATGCAAACCGTCGAATACTCCCAGCGGTAGAGACTGTAGGAGGTTGTGGGAGAGATTCAGCACTTCTAAGTTTCCCAGGCCTGAGAAAGCCTGAGGCTCCACTATGCTGATGTTGTTGTTGGAGAGCTGGAGAACCTTCAACTCTGACAGGCTTTCGAAGATTTTACCTGGCAGATCTGTTAGCAAGTTGCCATGGAGATCTAGCTCCGTCAGCCTTGTGTACTTTTTTAGAGCCTGTTCGTCGGCCATCTTTATGTGGTTGTCACTCAGAATGAGTTTTATGATGTTCTGGGAGTAATTAGAGGGAATTGATTGGAGACTCTTGTTCCTCAAGTCCACAACCTGTTGATATGATGAAAAGTCATTTTACGTTATTCAAAAGGTGCAACATGCATTGCTATGATTTTCTATTATATAATAGGATTTGATTGCTGGAAGAGGTATGCTCAAGTTCAGCTCCCAGACATTGATTTGCATGATTTACACTCACCCATTCACCTTCAGTCACAGCTTCTCCAGAAGTCACCAGTGTACTTGCCAGCCACAGAAGAAAGAATCCATTTGCAGCCATGTTTGTTCCTTCAATGATGATACAATAAAAGGCAGAATTAAGTCCCCTAAATACCTCTAACTAAATCATACAGAAGAAATAGAGACACTTGACAGTACAAAGTGCAAAAGCCTTTTTGATCGAGTCATTGACTTTGCTCAGAGTTGTCAGATATTTACGCCTCAAGACTTTACCAGTAGCTTTGGAAGGATCACTGCGTTCGAATAATGTATCTATGGAGAGCATACAAAGAGGGCCTTTGTCCGTCAGGCAGCTTTTCTGTGGCTTGCTATCTTTCAGCGTGCCTCTGCTTGTGTTCCTCTTTTCTGCGGTCGTTATCTGCGCTGATCCACAAAGACGCTCATGGTGTACGCAAGCTGGCACAGATCACACACTAAGTCTTATGCTGTTCTGAAGGGGGAGCGGTGATTTCTGCCCCAGTATATCTCACTGTGGTCGATTAAGGACAGATGCCTATTCTGTCCTTGCGTTCTAACGCCCACACCGATATTGCCGTATACAGGAGAGGACGCTCGCAACTGTCCTCTCCTAGAAAATCAACGTCACATGCTTTGTGGAATGTCACTCATTTGTATGTGTATGCGTTCACTCCATATCACAGCTTATGGAATGAGGAAAACTGCTAGAGCAATGTATTGATGGGGTGTTCTCAATGATGGAGCTTGATTATCACTTAGAAGCCAATTAGCAGACCTAGCTGATATAAGAACAATATCAAGATCATAAGTGAGGAATCCACCAGATGGAGTCAGACAGAGAGTATTCGAGTCCACTAGAGTAACTTCAATAGCACACCTACAGCAATCAAGCACCTATTTACTGGACTTTTTTTCTCCCGATTTTCCCTGGTATATCACACATCATAGTCTGTAGAATAGACTTCCGTACTGTTTTCAACAACAACAAAAGAAAAAGATTGGTAGTTCAAATGAAGTCACTGTTTCTTCACATATTGAAGGATACAAAACAAAACCCAAGAAAAGTATGAATTTGCTATTTTACAGTAGCCTTAGAGTTTAAATTCTTACCTTTTGGGGCGGATAGGAGGACCTGAGAATGTTTTGTCTTGGACTAAGCACATGGAAGACCTTTGGACCAGGGCTGTACATTCTAGCTAAAGATTGACAACAAGGTGTCTTAATCAGACGTTGTCATTAGAACTTATCGACAGTATCAAAATTTTGATTCATTTTTTGAGTGAAACATTTTGACAGTTAAAAATACAAAGCCCAGAGGAATAACAGATTATAAATCAGTCATGTATAATTTGGTCCTGTACAGAAGACAAAAAGGACTAACAAAATACACAGGAAAAACATCTTACTGTACATCTTAAAGTTGTCTTACAAGTTTATTGCATATGAAATTGTTTTCCATTGTGTGTCATTTCATTGACAGTCTTGAAATTAATCTTGAAATTCTTTTAAAGTAACGTGGCTTGAATGAGAAAAACAATTATGGTAACTGAATGTTCTGAATAGCCAAGATGCTGATGGTATCACCTTAATCTAACTAAATGAGATGTTCAAGAGTGTATTTGATATTGTTAGTCTTGCGTTGCCAGACTCTGATGTCTGGAGATACTATGAAACGATGATACTGTCAGTATTTCATTTTGTAACCTGCCAATACTGAAGTGCTCTCAATAGTGTAGCTTGCTCTCTAGGTCATGCTCCTGTAGCATCATTCAATCCAAATGAATTGAATACAACTTTATTAATCCCTGTAGGGTCAGACTTTGACTGACTTAAGCGATTGACTTTTGCTTAATCGTGGTTGATTTAGGAAGGAGGACATGATCAGAGCTGTGGAGGAGGACATTGAACGGGAGAAGCAGGCGGCTGACGACATTGTGAAGAAGATGTCACCTGACAAGCAAGCCAAGTATGCTCAGATGAAGGCCACCAATGAGGAGCTCCTGCAGGTCAGTGGACAAATCTGTTCTTCAGATACTGTAACATTGAGGAAGCACTGTCGCAATAAACGTGAACAGTTCTTACTGTAACTACACAATCAAACATACCTTCTATACCTAATAGCTGTATATGCAGCCTACTGTGTATGACTAAAGCAACTTAAACAAACTATCAAACAAACAAACTCTGTCCTCACACAGCTGAACCTCTAAAGAACAACTGCCCGTGGCCTATTAGGTGGGTGTGAGAAAGTAGGTTAATGGTTAATGTGGTTTCCTGCTCTATTTTCCCTCCCCCCTTAGGAGCTGGATGCTCGTCAGGAAGAACTTGACGCTCTGATGACGCGAAAGGAGACGTTTGAGGCTGTGAGTGGACTCTGATCTCGAAACCGCAAAGCCACAAGACACTCCTCCCCCAGTTATCACACTTCACCCATGACCTCCGCTCTAAACAGGCAGTGTGACATTCATTGGAAACGGCTCCCCACCGTATCACTTCACAGCCAATTGAACAAGCCTCACTCAGTCACAGGCTGAATGAAGCCATTATGGTGTCCAAAAAGGTTTTGTTCCAGTTTTCTTCCCTGTTTATTTCGTATAAATAATTGCCACATATTGTACCTCAAAGTTTTTAAATTGTTTAGTTTTTTTTTAATATTTAATTTTATTTATTTTGAATTATACATCTAATAGGCATGGTAAATTCAAAGATCAGCATTTGTTTAGTCCGACAAACATGGTGTCGTAGAGAGTGTCAGGGCCTTACGTCCACGCTGACTGGCTTTCTTTCTTTCTTTTCTATACTCTACATTTGTATTTGCCTCCTTTTTCTTTTAGTTTTTTTTTATGTAGGCCTATATGTATTTTCTATTTTCTTTAGTTATTTAAAAAAAAATCTTTTTGTATTTCAATCAATCAATTGTATTTGAATAATTTCTAACAATATAATGTTAAATTTTAAAAGAGAATATGAAAGTCATAGATCTGTATACGATATCCCGTGGTATTTTATTCTTCTTCCTGTTGTCCATTGTCTGTCGTCTTTTAAGTTCAACCCTTATTTGTTTGACAGTTGTTTCACTTGTCATCTGTCCTGTCACCTCCTTGTGTCCCCAGGACATGGCCCACTCCCAGGTAAAGCAGGAAGCGGTACTTCTGCACGATAAACTGCAGGAGCTGGATCTGCGCAGGGACACCATGGTGGCAGAGGACAAGAGCATGGGCTCCCCTCAGGAGGAGAGGGAACGGCTGTTCAAACAGGTGGGCAGGCAGTGACGGGCACCTCAAGACTACAAGTTGGTTCACAATTGACAACAAACAACCAACATTTTAAATGTAGACCCTAAATCTAAAGTAGTACCCTATTTCCCACTGAAGGTAAAAGAAGACAATCAAGAGACAGCAAGCATGGAAAGACAGTAAGTATTTCTGACCACAGTCATTTCAAGCGACAGGAAATCCTTCCCTAGCTAGCCTAAGTGCTACAAGTATGTACACTTTGCTAACACAGACACTCCTTTGAGGGTGGGGAAAAAAGGGGAAGAAAAAATAACAATGTTTTACATTCTATACGCATGAATAAACAAACACAGACCAGACAATCTTCTCTTGCTGACTGAAGGTTGACTGAAATGCGAGAGAAGATCAGTCAGATCAACGAGGAGATGCGCCAGTTGGATAACGACATGGAGGAACACCAAGGTACAGCTTGGCCTCCTGGGATGTCTGGGTTGGGAGTAGGATGGGGGCGGGAGCGGGGGTGGGGGTTTGGGCAGCGGACCTAATAGGGGTGACAGGGGAGTATTGTCCTGCGTGAGTTCAGTGAATGGGCCATAAATCCATATTAAGGCTTCTGGATGCAGTCCAAGGCCCTCCGCCTTCATAGATTGCTGCATCCTGTACTGGGAGCACATAGATGCCTCTCAAGAATGGTCTTCATGGAAATGAATGAGAGGTCATTTTCAGACTTTCTTTCCCTCTGGGGGAAGTAAACATTACTGTCATCATTACTGTTTGAAGTCCTGCACTAGCCCCTTAATGAGAGCATGAATAAACACGTATTGCGAGGAAGTAAACACTTAGGCTGCTTTGTTCAATCTTTCTGTAAAACACAAAGTCACGCACACACACACACAACCACCCATACACACACACACACACACACAAACACACAAACACACAATGTTGCTCCCTGCCTGTGGATCATATCAGGCCGTTGCCTTTGTTCTTACTGTTTCCTCTCCTCCCCATGTTGCATCTCTCTCTCTCATGTCCTCCTCCTATTCCTATCCAGACGGTAAGAGCACCGTCATCTTGTCCTAGATCATCCCTTGAGCAACATTTTGTTTTAACTATGAATCCTACTTTACCTCACCTCATCATCCGAATCCTAACAACAGATTAATCTAGCTTAGTGGATAGTTGACTGATAGATGACCTGAAGTAGTGTTCACAGTTAACCAAGATCTGTGTCCTACAGGGGAACGCAACCAGAAGTACAAGGAACTTAAGAAGAGAGAAGAGAATATGGACAGTGAGTTAACATTTATTTTTTTCTTACAACTATTCTATTACAGGGTTCTTTAAGGTCCAACATGTATTTTTGCGTGTTGCTGCCCCTGCTGGCCACACTGAACGTTTGAAAACTTGCATATGCAACATTTTCTAATAGCACCAAACATGTGCATATCCTTGTAAACACTTTGTTTGGACTCATACAGCCATCTTCAGCGTTCTTCATCATGCGATCTCATTCCTTGATGGCTACCTATTTTATCATGCCATTTATCACTATTTTAAAGCTAAAATCAACATACTGGACCTTTAATAACCCATAGTTCATACTGATTCCTGATATGGTGCTTTACAGGTTTTCTGGAGACATTTGAAGAAACCAAAGCCCAGGATGTGGAGCGCAACCGTCAGACCCAGGCCACCATCGTGGCCCTACTGGAACACTCCAGCAGGGTACGGCAGAGAGGAGAGGGAGGGGATGAAGGGAGGGAGAGAAAGAGAGAGAGAGGGAGGGAGGCAGGGGATAAAAGGAGAGAGAGGGAGAGAGGTGGAGGAGATAGAGAGGGGGGAAGGGAGGGAGATGGAGAGTGGGAGGGAGAGAGAGAGGGGGATGGGATTGATGGAGAGAAAGAGAGTCGGGGGGAGAGAGAGGGTGGTTAAACTGACATTTACCACTTGCCATGTGCCTGCTGTATGCAACCACACAGCTGCTCAGTTCAACACTAAGACAAATGGACTCTTTGTGTGGTATTAAACACAGAAGTGGGCAGTTGTTCTCAAGGTCATGGCTTGGAACACTGCCCTGTGGCAATAAACGAAGATTGTTTGTTTATTATCACTGCAAAAATTGATTTTTGAGTAAGCTTTGCTGATCCTGTGATCTGTACAGTAAACAATGCATTTATTTGAGGCAAACATCCATCCTTTTGAAGGCTCATGCTATTTACGCTTCCAGTAGTCAAAAAGTCAAAAAATTGTTTCCCTCAGAACATGAATCGCATGAAGCAGATTTCCTCTGTGACCGCCAGCGAGCTGAAGTCCATGCAAGAGGACCTCAGCTTCAAGGAGACTGAGATGCACAAGTCCCAGAACACTGCCAAAGGCCTGTCCTCAGGTCAGTCACCGGTACAACACAAGCACACACTCAGCTGATGATGTTGTTATCCGCAACTTTACTGAGGTCATTCTCGGACACAACACACAGCAGCTGCTGTTTGTTGTGCTAACTGGAGTAAAACTCTCACCCGTCCCTGGTATCTTTCTTGGTTTTCAGCGTAGTCTATGACAATGTTTCCTCCAAGTGGAGAAAACTTACTTTTAGATGTGTCAGCATGATATACTGTAGAAGGTTTACCTACTGGCAGAGAAAAAATCATTGTTGACAGGACCGTTACCAGCGATCCTAGTGTTACCCCCGTGAATGTACATAGACTCCCTGAGACTGAAATTACATACATTTATTCAATGATAATGAAGTGTTTTGTTGATTGACATGATACAGTACAGTAAGTTTTAAAGTGTCATTTTTATTGAAGACATCGGCTAGGTGTGGGCTAGCTAGATGACCAAAATGTTTTCGTTTTAATACGTTTTAGTAACTTAACATGCCAAATGACTTACAGTACAGTGAGTGCATTTTTCATATATATGGTCCCAGCGGGAATCGAACTCACAACCTCACAGGACAAGAATTTTTGTGAATGTTAGTGATGTTCAACTCAGTGTGTGGCACGTGTGTAGCCACAGGAATAGCCAATTACCACTGTCCTTTCTTCCCCCAGTTGGTTACTGTAAGAGTGTGTGACACCAGCAACCTCTTACCTCATCTTCACACAAGTACGATAAGAGATAAGAGAGATAAGAGATCAACAAGAAACATTTTATTGGTCCCCCACGTCAGTAGCACAACACCGACAGCAAAGGTGACTGTGCGAGAAGAAACTTTTGTCCCGCATGGCCACTGGGAGAGAGCCGTACCCTCATTGGCCGGGCTGAGATTGGCCTTCCTACAGACCCACTGATGGACTCCTTGGTCCCATTTCCTCATAACTGAGTGTATTTATCCAATAAGCTGTTGGCTTGGAGCCAAGGCCTTCCTTCCTTTGTGTTCAGCCCTCCAATGCATGCCGTCCACCATAAATATGTCTTATCTCACCACTGCCACTGAGAGAGCCACCAGAACATTCCCTTGATCAGACTATTCTGAGCCGGCGAAGCATTGTTCCTTTTCACTTATTTGTTTGTATTTTATCAGTGAGGACTTTCACACTGAGCCCAGTGGAAATGGCTGAAGAGAATCTTGCTCAAGTGAAACAATGCAACTTGCCATTGGAGGTGTGTCAGCCTACTGGCATTGTTTCTGGAATAGTTTTGTAATTGCTTGTAATTTTCATACCATGGTAGTTTATATCAGGCAAAGTCAACCATCCTGATTTTCTCTGAAGAGTTTATGCACAGGGTATGATGGTAAATACTCCACAGCATTGATAAACAGACGATTGTCTGAACACCAGCACCGGCCTTCTGCAGTTATGCTGTGTAAATATTGTTGGTAATGGAAGCCAAGATATTCATCCTCTGGATTGTGAGGGAGTGCAGGGATCCCGGCTGGGTGTGGGGGTAGCCGTCGAAAGGCAAAGCCCAAGGAGGAAGCTCTATAGAATGTACAGAAGTGCTGATGGAGCACTTTACTGCTCTGTACAAAGCAGCTCCTCCAAACACTGGCTGGGCCGCCGTGCTATCAGGAGGAACCGGCCCGCTTCCCCTTCCTGCCCCCCAACCGCCAGGCCCCCAGTCTGCCCCCAGGCCCCCAGTCTGCCCCCAGCCCCCCAGGCCCCAGCCCCCAACCCTCAGAGCAGCAGCAGCACCCGTATTCACTCACCCTCTCTCTCTGCTGAGACCTCATGGAAGGGGCAGAGACATGGAGGACCCGGCCGGCATGTTGCAATCAGACCATCTGGGGTCAGCCATGTGCTCAGGGAACTGCACTGACAGATGAAGTTAGGGGAAATCACTTACTATATGGGCTATTCTGGCTCGAACAAATTCTTACTTACTTTAAACATGTCAAGTAGAATCCTAACTTGAGATCGATATGTGTAGCTCTAATCCTCGCCAAAATCAAGCACAGGGAGATTTGGGTGAAAAGTCAAGTTAGTCTTTCACATGGATATAAACAATGCTCTTTACTTCATTACATCTGAAAATAACACTCATACTGCAAAAGTAATGTTTCATGATACAGTCCTCTTGGTTACCATTAAATGACATTAAGCTTTGTTTTTATTGCCTTTCGGTCATATTTGCCATCCAAGAATGTAGACCGCTCTCCGAACATAGTATCGGGTGTACAGAGATGGCAGTAGTAAGTATGAATCACTACAGTGCAGGGACCTCGAGTTCTGTGTTTAGCCATTAAAAGATATAAATCTCTGTGTTTAAACCCAAGGCGTAGTGACTCTTGGCGTGGTATATGGCCTGGGCCTCACATCCTGTAATACAGTACTGCTGAAGCTTGCAGTGTGCACAGGGTGTGACACAGTACTGTAGGTCAAATGTGACATTTACTGTCCTGATCTTGAGAGGAAATAGATTAAAGATGATTCACTAATCAGGGGACGAAAAATATATGCAACTGTAAGGTCAGTTTCAGGGCTGGGACTATCCTGTCAGCAGAAACAGTGTTATTCTTGAAAATAGAAAAACAAGATCGTCCAAATTAACACTGTGTCCAGTGTTATTAAGTTCAGATGTAAGCTGAGGTGACAGTTTGCTGTGAACTTATTTGTTGCTGTCTGAACATTTTATAAAACTGTCTGGTTTTGATGCACTGTGATAGGACCAACCTGTGAAGGGAGAGAGAATGAAGTTGCAATGATGACATCTGCAGGGCAACATGATGTCTCAGTACCCTCTCTCTGATTCACTTCCTGTTTATTTACTGACTCAACACCCCAAATGCACATTTACTTTCTGTTCTATTCTATTCCATTCTATGTTTTGGCAGTCAAATTATTTAATGCAAACTGAATGCAAATCTGTATTTGGTTAAAGCTTGAATATCCACAAGCGTTGTATTCCTCCTTATAATTCTCCTCGGTTGAAATGTTACCCATGCAATGTTACCCAGCGCTGCAGTTTAGTGTAGTTGCTTTCATTATTGTATTGGCCGTATTACACAACTTTAACAGCCAATGATATTTCTCTTTCTTGAAGCAATGTGATTTTATTGTTCTTCTTCTGTGATCCAGAGAGCCAACGTCTGCAGCAGGATCTTCAGAAGGTGGAGCAGCTGGAGAGTAAGATCAACACGGAGCTGAACAGCCTGAGGGACAAGATCCAGCAGATGACTGAGGGCTTGGAGACCTACAGCAACCTGGATGCTCTGAAGGCCAGTGGAGAAGAGAAGAAGAAGGTACAGCTCCTAGCCCGTGATCTGAACCAGGATTCAGGTTGATTCAAAATGCATCATCATGAGAAAACTTAAGTCCTTTATTATGTTAATATAATTGATATTTAATTTAATTTCGAGACCTTATGGACAAGGCACTAAACGAAACTAAATATTAACGAGTAAAATACTAAAGATGTTTTTCAAGTAAAACTTCAAGCTATAACAGTCCTTTCCCATTCCCGTATAACAGTAGGAAGGGTAGGCCTTTCTATTGAAAGAGCTCTTTTTCCTGAAGGAAATAATATAGTACACATCCCAGACAAGACAGATGCCTCAGTCAGGGTTGCTGTAAGAGCGTGGTGTTAATGTAAACAGTGCCAGAGTTATCAGTGAATGAGTTTACCCTCGGGAACATTTCCATACAGCAAGAGAAACTTAAAAGCATCCTTTAGCATTACAAATAGGCTCTCCTTTAAACAGGACGCAGATTCTCTGAAAGGTTTGACATCAGGAAGTCATGTTTCTTCCACTGAGAAATGCTCTTGTTTCAACCCTACCAGGGGTTGGCTCACCCTCTGGTCTCTGGCATAAGTCCTTATGATTTACAATATTCTCCAGTGTTATAATTTATGAATTCAGTATCCTGTATATGGACATATGAGTAGCTGTAGCAGACTCACCGTAGCACCCTAGCGAAGGCTGACTGAATCATGTATAGTTCAGTGGAGGCCGGTGGAGGTAGAAATCGGAGGACGGACTCACTGTAATCAATAGAATGGCACCATAGAATGGTACCGTAGAATGGCACCGTAGAATGGCACCGTAGAATGGCACCATAGAGTGGTAACATTCCTCATTAATATCACAGTTTTTGTTGTTGTCCTTTTTGGTGAAGTTTTATTCAGCATTTTCCTACATCACGTACATCAAGTACATCATTTGACAGAATCAGGAAGTATTTATTTTCTGTTCTCATCCAGAGGCTCCAGGGGGATAAAGTGTCCCTGACTCAGAGGAGAGACACCTTCAAGAAGGTCATGCAGAAGATGAACGAGGAACATGAAGCCCTGAAGACCCAGCTGCAGGAAAACGAAACCCACGCACAGGTTAGGGTGACTGACAAGTTTGGAAGGAGCATGGGTAACACCTTACTTGAGCTGTCCTGTCTTTTGCCTTGTATGTGATATTGTCACAGAAACCTGTATGAAAACTCTTTGAACATATTACGCTTTCAATTAGTTTTTCGCTGAGATGAAACCAGTTACAAATGACAACCATTATTTTCTGTTTGTTTTCAGTTGACAAACTTGGAGAGAAAGTGGCAGCACCTGGAACAAAACAACTTTGTCATGAAAGAGTGTATCCTTTCACCTTTTAAGATTAGATTTTTCACTTTCACTTCATTACAACAGTTACCTGAGTTATACATAACTATTTTGGCTTAGACACTACATCAAGAAAAGACTTACTGTATTTACATATTTGAGGATTGGTAATGATAGATATTGGACACAAAAGTGGAATGTATTCTAGATACAGTCAACATTTTAAGAGTGGTTTTTACACACTTTCAACTTTAATAACTATGTTGGCCTTTATTATTCACACTATCAAGAATCTACCTCATGTATCTTGAGTAATTGAAAACGGTAGACATGAAATGTATGTCTGTAGGAATGTATTAAATACACAATCTTTCCTTCACTGGCATCTATAGTCATCGCCTCCAAGGGAATGGAAAGTGACTACCGTCCTGTGGTGAAGACTGTGTCCAGACAACTGGCAGAATACAATAAGATTCTCATGGATGCCCTCCAGGGAACCAGGAACTGAGGGACAGCTTCCTGCCTCTGGAGGCGGCCATGTTGGCCCCATCTCAATGCTCTCACTTCCTGTACATCTTCTACACTGACTCAATCTTCCAAATGCACACATCCTGTATATGTGGGTAGATACTTCACATACCATACCAAATATGAGTCTAATAAGTAATGTGCTTTTATCTGTGATATTTTTGTAAGATTCTTGAATCATCCTGTATTTAGTTATAGCCATAGTATTTATAAGCTTTGTATATGTAAACTACTGTCCTGCAGTTTTATATTGTTGTAATGTCATTACTTTAAATACTGTCACAACATGTACGGTATGTAAGCAAGTTGCTCTTATCTTGTAGTAAAGTTATTGATTAAAAGACTTTGTAAACAAGATTGTCATTTTTATTTGAAATATCTTTTAATGGATTTCTTCAAATATTCACTTTGTACTGTGGAGTTCAGGTCTCAGTGGCATACTGTACATACTGTGTTATATTGACTGTTTAACTGTTAAAATGCAAAAACATTTTACAAAAGTGAAAAATATATTTTTTCTCATGCTTCACAATGTCAACAAGCAAAACTAGAATATACTGTACCATCTCACAGTCCAGTACGGAGAAACAGTATTTTCTGTATTATTTTGCACAGTAATGAGGTTACAGCAGTGGTTCACACATTGTTTTTTTACCTGCCTAAAGCATTTAACATTTAATTGTTACAAATGTCTTTTATCTACAAAGCAACGTGTTTCGCCATAGCCTAGTCTTAAGCCATGATGAGGAATTGGCTCCCACCCACTACTAAGGAGACATGTGGTTACAGGATGAAATTGCACCTGAGGACATTGCTGGCCGGCCTCTCTAACCTCCAGGCTAACTGCCGCCCCAGACATTGAAAGTGTGCTGCTGTGTTCAGGCTCTGGGTTTGTTGACTGTGCTGTAGATCACACAATACTCAGGTGCCCGAGCAGTGGGTTGGGAGGCAGCACTGGGCCGGTGGAATCTCACTGCAGCAGAGTTTACATCATCGTCTGGTTTGTGGGGTTGAGCCTGTTGGAGATTGGAGTAGAGAGGCTCTTCCTGGTTTCTGGAGGGAGAGAAGTAGATGCTTGCGTAGTTAACGTCGTCCTGCTCGTCCGTGTCTTCTCGTCTGCGACTGGAGTCTCCATGTCCATTATCTGCTGTGTCCCTGGGGTCAGAATTGGATTTGGAGGTCTTCATCCTCCTGAACCACAGATAGACAGAGAGAGGTAGGAGAACCAGGGAAACAACAGTGATTCCTATCACTGCATACTTGGTGAGATTCTCTGTTACTGTGATTAATTGAACAGAGGAATTTGTTGCTCCAATCTCATTCCGTGCCTTGCAATAGTAATACCCACTGTCCTCCAAACCAACGCTATTGATGTTATAACTTTGTTCGGGTCCGTTTGACAAAGCTGCATTGTTCTTGTACCAGGTGTATTTTTCCACTGGTGGGTTGGCATTACTGCTGCAGGTCAGAGTCACTGAAATACCCTCCACTATTTCACCAGAAGGACTGACTGACATAGAGGTGTTCTTTGGACCATAGTGGACATCCACAATCACGGAAGAAGAGTTGAGACCTCCGTAACTGTCCTCAGCTTCACAGTGGTACTCTCCACTATCCTCAGAACTGATGTTAGTGATGGTGTATCTGTTGGCAGATCCTTTGAGTGGAGATCTCGAGTAGGGGCCGTGGTCTGGTAGAGGCTTTCTGTTCTTATACCAAATGAAGGCTGTGTTGGGACCCAGAGTACACTTAGTTCTACATTTCAGTGTGACACTCTCCCCCTCTGACACAGACGTAGGGTCCATCTCCAACAGGACATCTGATGATGAGAAGAAAAATAAGTATTTTTTGGTTTTACCTTTTTACTTCAGTGATTGTCAGATAATATGGCACTAATGTGGAACAACTTAATAAATACACCAACTCACAATTTACCACAATTATAAGACTCAACAAATAATGATGTGTCCAGTATTACCTGTGACAGTCAAAAACACCCCAGGAGTGCCAGTATAAGTCCTTCCCTTTGTTATAAATCCGAATTTGTATTCAGCTGAGTCACTCCTTCTCAGTTTTTTAATTCTTAGGGTGTGGACATCTTTATTCCGAGAGTATTCCGCACGAACCGTCTTTCTTGGATCTTCAAACTTCTTCTTAGTTAACCAGAATGAATCTTGGGGTTTTATATTACTGGGTTGTGTGTAAGTGCAGAATATTACCACTGATGACCCCCTCAAAGCACATATACTCTGTTTGGAGTAAATCACTCTCCAGCCACCCAGTACTCCTGAAACAGAAACAAACAAACATGCAATCAAACAGACACACACACACACACACACACACACACACACACACACACACACACACTTGTCCAGACTTGTTTCTCTAGGGGCTGTGCTCAGTAGGACTAGAAACGGCAAATGAACATCTCTCAGTGAAAGACAGCTACTAGGACTGGAGACTATTAAAAGATGGTGACACAAGGGAAGAATATTCTGATGCAATTTATCTTTAATTGTTTCAAGGCATTTTGGAGATATCTGCTGCTTGATTAACAATAAGAATACTTAAGTGAAGCATGAAGGGCTCGAATTAAACCATACCTGTCACAGACAAGAGGAAAGCTATAAACACACTTCCGGCTGTTCTCAAGGCCATTGCATCTCCCACACAGCAGTCCTAGAAACATAATGGTAATCACCAAAAGCACAATAGTACAGTTATGCCAGACGTGGGTTCAAGTCGTATTTTAATATACTTGCTGTGTTTGCCTGGTACAACTGAACCAATGGAATGGCACCCCAGGCAGGCTCAAACAAATGCCCAAAGGATTTCAAATACTATTTGACCCAGGTCTGAGGTATGCAGAACTTAAAGGTTTTAACAATCACTTATTATAACATCAGTTGCACTTTACATTACAGCTCGGAATAAGTGGGTAATAGGATGGTAATAACCATGGTAATTACCAGTAATTACTGCCATTCACGACACATCACCAATAACGTATTATAACATACATGTAGTACTGTTATACATCTGTGTTTTTCTGAGAGCTGATTGCTCTAAACCTGTTTTTGTCTAAAAACCCTGACTATAGTATTTTGGCCTGATGTTCTGGGACATATTTCATTGATTAATATTTTTCTTAACTTTTGAAAACATGCAAATAAATCAACTTAACTGAACAATGGTTAAAAACCCATACTGTACAGTTCATAGAAATTGCAAAAGAAATGAAAGAGTGGAAGAATATATCCCATTGAATAGCACTAATGTGCCAAAATAATGAAAGGCAATAATTTAATAAATAAAGCTATATTTTATGATATAACCATCAAGCATACTTACAGAGTAAGATGGAGTGATCGGGTCGTGCACTGAATAAAACCGTGTGACAGAGGTATGTGGTTGACAACAACTAGATTGGGTTGGATGATACGGAACTGATATGGAGAAATTAGTAGGCCAAGTGTGCCACTTCAGACCTGTACAGGAAATGTGCACAAGTGTGCATACCTACAGTAGTAGTTTCTAATTTTTTCAACAGTTTGAAATGAATATCCTTGTTAAAATCCATTGTAACAAATGTAATTGTCAGTTGCAAATTATAACCATGTTTTCTGTTTGTTTTCAGCTGACAAATTTTGAGAAAAAGTGGCAGCATCTCAGACAGAAAAACGTTGTCGTGAAAGAGTGTATCATTTCTTCTTACTACAATAAGACCCCCATATATGCCCTCCAGGACACCAGGAACTGAGGGACAGTTTCCTGCCTGTAGAGGTGGTCATCGCAAGATCGAGACTTGTGTGAGTGAGGAAGCACACTACATATGCACACACATAATCATCCATTGCAGACTCATCCTCCACTGTAATTATCTGTACTGTCAACCTGTCATTGCCATTGTATATTGCCATTCCATTGCGTACATTGCTTCACCGCTGTTTATACTGCTTATACTGTTTATACTGTTTATATTGTTTATACTGTTTATACTGTTCATACTGTTTATATTTTTTAGTACTTCTATTTTATTTTATTTTATTCTATTTTAAAACTTATTGTTGCACTACTCTGTGGCACTGTCACTTTTGCATTTCACTGTATACTTGTATGCACGTGACAAATAAAGAATCTTGAATCTTGAATCTTGAATCTTGAATCTGTGCTGTTACAGTGGTGCCAGTTGACTCAAATCTGCAGTTGCGCACTGTTCAACAGCAGGGGTCACTGTAGAGTGTAGGGGGGTGGGCGAGGGGGTAATGGAGTTAAAGGGATAAACTCACTCCTCAAGTTCAAATACCCCACCCACGGCATCACATTGGTAGCTTTACAGTGGTTTATCTGGTTACCATCAGGCATGTCATGTGTGTTCTTGTGACTCGTGTGAATCAATGGAATAGTCCCAAAAGGGCAAACCCTGTCGTTCTGGCAATCCAGGTAGGGTCAAACAAAAACCCAAAGGATTTAAAATCCAATTCGACCCAGATCTGAGGTATGCACCTATAATCATACCAAATAAATAAATAATAGAGTGAAAACACAGAGGGTCTAAGGTCTGTGGTTGACGTAACAACTTGACGTATGCAGGGACCTGATTCACTTCCTGTACTACTACACTGACTTAACTCTCCAAATGCACACATACTGTATGTCTGTTTGGGCAGAGCCTTCAAGTACTTTACTAAATGTAAGTCCCATTGTTAAACCATACTAATAACTAATGTGCCTTTACCTTTGATATTTTGTGAGAATCTTCAATCACCTTATTTTGAACTCACCTTGTACTGTGTATATATGTTGTTACAGCTATGACATATGACATATATAAATATAATAATATAACAATTGGAATATAGATCGATTTCTACAAATATCTATCCTCTTTGTTCTCTTTGTACTATGTTCGGGTCTCATTGTGGAAGCTGTTGTTGTTGAATGTGTCGCTAACGGCAGTGACATGCTCTCTGCATGCTGTGTCAGCCCTGCCTATGGTAGCTGAGCAGTGTTGGGGCGGTAGGGGTTAAAGCCAGACAGGATCTCCGCTGCCTGATAACACTATTGTTTTAATGCTATTGGTTTCCGCCTAGCGCTATCAGACAGTGGGGCTGCCCAGCGTTTCTCAGCCCCTCCACCCTGCTGAGGCAGAGGGGAAGAGCGCCTCCCTGGATCAGGACAGGAGCCAGGACACACACACACACACACACACACACACACACACACACACACACACACACACACACACACACACACGCACACTGCTAAGGCAGAGGTGAAGAGTGCCTCCCTGGACGCACGCACGCACGCACGCACGCACGCGATCCCACCTTTTGGTTCGAGTTCAAGAGCTGCCTGCGGGGATTTCCACCGTAAGGGATCTGGGCTGCTTGCTCAATGATAGTAAAGTGGCAAGGAGAGGGTACCAAACCGGACCTGTTACTCAATACACTTTTCACAGACATTCCAGCACAGTCCTTTAGTAACAGTAGTTTAGAAGTAAAGAAGCAAAGGTGCCCTAACCCCAACCCTAACCCTAACCCTAACCCTAACCCCAACCCCAACCCTAACCCTAACCCTAACCTTAACCCTAACCCTAACCCAAAAAAAAAGAAAAAGAAAAAGAAAAAAAAAAAGAAGCAAAGGTGCTCTCAGAACTGTTCATTACTGTCGTTTAATGTACTGTACCAAGTCATATTGTGGAGCGGACTTGGTCTGTGTTACTACATAATCTGATCATAAATAAGACTGCTACAGTATCATAACCAAGGTACAAATACTAATACATTTGTGTTCTCATAATTGATTGAAACCCTGAAGAATCGGCAGCTGAAACCCTGAAGAATCGGCAGCTGAAACCCTGAAGCTTGCTGCCGAAAGGTTGTTCTAATAAAAAGTTGGAGCAAGTGTGTCCTGGTTCTTCTTGTCCTTCTTCTTGTCCTTGTCCTTCTTTTATGTCTGTACCGCCATAGTGCACCTCACCAAACCATGGTGTGTGTTTTCTTGTTTTTTTACGTCCTCATAAATGTCACACAGATTTATGTGATCAGTGTCTAGTCAACATGGTTTCCTGTAATTAGGGATCATAATAACACTGAAAGTTCCGCGCAATGTCCCCTGTTTATGCAAAAAACTCATGGCAAAGTCTTGGCTAAGTGAATGTTGTTCAGGGACTGCAGTAATTGGCCCATGTGTCCCACTCTGCGAAAAAACCAGCTGTATGTGAATACCCACAACCACCGTAAACAAACACCCCAGAGATATCAGATTAGCTATGGGCCTGTGATTTAGAGACCCTCCTCAAAAAATATAGCCTCTTTCAGGGGACGGCGAGGGCCTGACAGGTCACATCAATTAGTGCTGAAATATGGTGCTCTATGGTTCTGAAGCTGGCCCGGTTTAGAGCTCCCTTGGTGAGACTAATGCTTCACTGCTGGCCTTGCTGGCTGTGTGTCTGACCTCTGGGGGGGGGGGGTGTAGAGCGAGGTGTCAAGTGGCCTGTGGATAGACACACACTCCATCTATACACACTCCCACTTGACCCATTCCAAACACGGGGCTGGCTTTGCTGGCTGTGTGTCTGACCTGACAAGGTGTGGAGTGGCCTGTGGATGGATACTACAGTACACACTCCCACTATAGCCTAGTACACACTCTCCCTCTCTTCACACACTCCCCTTTAGACCCATTCTGAACCCTGCCTGCTTCTGGCTGGGAACCACTTTGGGGTGGGAGCCTTAATATCCTCCTCCTCCACAGGGTAATGATTGAATTACAGCTCTTGTTAACAGGAAGGGAAGCTGCCAGAGCTTATTATGGGGTCTGTGATAGGAACAACTCTGCTTATTAATGTTAAAGCTCACCAGGCTGGCTCTGCTTCCTCGCTCTCCATGCTTACCCACTCATTGTGTAACTATGGCCGACCCTGTGCTCTGACCTCTCTGGGGATGTGTGTGTGTGTGTTGTCTCGGGGGGTTATGCAATAAATAACACATTCCTAACAATCTGATTGTATGGCAAATGAAACATTGATAGACTGACTGATTGATTGATTCTCTCTTTCCTTACCCTGCAAGTCATGAAATGACCCTGCGATGTGGTAAATGAGACCAATGTATGTCATATCATCGTTATTCCCAACCCATTCATCCTCTGGCTAACTGACATGAATCAGTTTCTCTGTATGTAAGTAGAAGGGGGGACAATGGATACCACAGTGGTTAGGCTGCTGTACTATAGTATACAGTGACTGGGCTGAAGCTATGACTGTGTCTCAATGTTTCCACAGCTGCTGCATGTGCTCCTTGTTCTCAGGCAGAGGAAGAAACTGTCAAAACAAAAGTCTTAAACCTATTCCATTCTCAAGTCAAAGGTCTATGAGAATTTCCCATATACAAGTATATGCCTACATGCTGCATATGTTGGGCTTGGTGGTCAGAGCTTTGATAAGCCTGTCCATGTGCTGGGCCCAGGATTTCAAAACGTTTAATCTAGATCAGAATGATCCAGATTCTTTTTTGCTGTTCAGGATCAGATCTATTTGGCAGATTTGTTGTAGTATACAGGAAATCAGCCAGCTTGATCCAATCCTGGATAGCAAAAAATAATCTGGATAACACAAACCTTGTGAAATACTGGGCCCTGGTGATTTCAAATTAAGATGGCTAAAATGACTGTTATTT
Source organism: Argentina silus (assembly GCF_951799395.1). NCBI lineage: Eukaryota > Metazoa > Chordata > Actinopteri > Argentiniformes > Argentinidae > Argentina > Argentina silus. The sequence goes on along the minus strand of NC_139659.1, from coordinate 15,062,538 downwards.
TCAATTAAATGAAACTACATGAAACTTGTATAGTAACACTATATTTACTTACCAAACTAATACATGGCTGTTGCCTAGGTCATTTAGGCCTTGCTACACAAGTAATAGACCGACATAATATAAAGTGTAGCTACACGTTTGCCTACACATTTATATAACCAAAAGTGTGTTACAGTTTTGGTTTAAAATTAACTGAATTGACAATGAGCCTGTCCTCACATTTCTATCTCCACCAGCCTCCTCTGACCTGTATGCTACCGATATGGTCATTGAGGGCTCCTTTGTATCACACACCCTCAAGCATCTGAAAGGAGACAACGGCACCACCATCAACCCCACCACAGGAGTGAGGTATGGACATTTCCTGGCTCCGTTTCCGTCCATCCAGGGCCATGACATCACTGGGCAGACCCCCGTTTCTCTCCCTCTCAGAGGAAATAGTGAAAGATGGGAGGGAGTAATTCGCCATGTGATTTGAGTGAACCCCACTTTCTTGAAGCACACACCTGTTTTTCATGTGTGTGTGTGTGTGTGTGTGTGTGTGTGTGTGTGTGTGTGTGCGTGTGCGTGTGCGTGTGCGTGTGCGTGTGCGTGTGTGTGTATGCGTGTGTGCGTGTGTGTGTGTGTGTGTGTGTGTGCGTATGCATGTGCGTGCGTGTGTGCGTGCGTGTGGGTGTGTGTGTGTGTGTGTGTGTGTGTGTGTGATTCACAGCACATACTTGGGAGTTCAAAATCCCACGTCCATATGGTTGGTTCCCGTACAGCATATTAGTAACCTCAGGGCCTCGGCTCTGTTACTTCCTCTATCACTTTGTTCTCCTCCCATTGGTCCCCATGTGGTCTGATTCTCCCCATTCATTACCCATGATTTATGTACAGTAAGGTGGTCTCACAGTAGTGAGTGTTGCCTCAGTAAAACCACCACACTATTAGAGATTATTATAGAGGCCCGAGACAGCGCCGAACACACCACTGGGGGAATTCAGAAATGTTAAACAGAACCCAATATTGGGAAAGTCTTGGGGAAAGCAAATATAATGTTAATCTTAGTTAAACAGTGGGCACAACTCATAACCTGGGGATAATATTCATGCCTGGAGCCTAGGAGGGAATAAGTGAAACATACACAAACATTTGTAGGTATTGGGACATTGGATTTCATAGGGAAAAGAAGAAATTAAACGCTTGCTGGTTAAACAAATCCAAATATATAGCTGTGTTACAACGTGTAAACAACACAGATTACTTGATAAAGAAAGAATGAAATGACCTCCTGAGGCAAAAACAAGCAGTCAAGGGCGTACACTTAAAATTATGACTGAAATGTAATACAAACAAAAAGAAAACAGCTGAATTGAAAGTATAAACAGCATGATTCATAGGATTTTGACAAAGATATGTTAAAATGTGGTACATACAGTACATTAAATGACCACCAACATTGGACATTGTTTTAGCAGTAAAACTGAAATACCTTGTCACAATAGTCTACTGTCGTGTCACTTTGAAAACAAGCTTAGTTCTCCTCTCTGAAGTAGCAAAATAGTGAGTCAATTAACTCATCGTTGTGTACAAACTGGGCTTCTGGTGAACACACCCTAATTGATAAGGAGTCTTCTTTTGGGTTTATCTGGGGGAGTCTCCCTACAGGGTCTACTAGGAGTAGTAATTAATGTCTTACATTGTTCAGACTAGGCCTTTCCCATCCTCACACAGAGAGGAAACAGGAAAAGGAACTCCAACTCCCAATGCCTGGACAGCAGAGAGAGAGAGAGAGAGAGGGATAGAGAGAGAGAGAGGTGGGGGGTGGGGTGTGGGGTGTGGGGTGTGGGGTGTGGGGGGCTTGAGTTAGGAAGGGGAAGGCAGGGAAGGGAGAGAGAAAGGGAGGGAGAAAGAAAGAAAGAGAACATTAGGCAGTTCCAGAGACTGTGGAGAGATGTGTGTTGATGGGCTTCTCTGACACCCTCTGGGGTTTGGTCTTCCTCTCCTTCGCCTCTGTTCTGTCCGTCTTGGCCTGTGGCTCTCTGTGGATGTACAAACTGCCGTGTCCACCAGCCTCTCACTGGGGGAATATGTGCTGTCGTCTCTCCTCTGTGACCCTGTGGCTGGTCTACTGGCTCTCTCCAGGTACGGCTCTTATGGGATTATCTATATCATAATTACTGTATCTATATCATAATTACTGTATCTATATCACAATGATTGATGTCATAAATGATCATGAAGGCCGCCGGCTACAGTCATCGACACCTAGCTCAGTGCTCCCAAGAACAGAGGGCCACAGTATAATAGCATTGTTACACGCACGTTGTAACTAGTAGTGTTTAAGAAGTGTGCGTCTTTGTGTTTGCTTTATATTTACTATTGGTTTTCATAGGAGTAAAATGGGGAAAGGTTTAGTTCGTCATACGTACGTTATCATCAATATCATTTCAAAGGCGTCAGATTCACTCTGCCTTGTGTGAAAATCCAACGGTTGGACCTTCATTGGTAGTTATTTGGTTTAGGATCAGAGACTATTGTTGTTGCAGGCGTAGCAGTCTTCTTCCCCTTCGTTGTATTTTCTTGCTGTGTCAATAAACTACAAAAGACTCGGATCACAAAGTGATCCTGAGACTCCAGAAGATATGAGGTGAATAGTTGGGGAGAAAAGGCTTGAGGAAGCCACAAGTTTCTCTTTCTCACGAGTAGCAGTGTTTGCATCCTCTACTAGCCTTTTCAAAAAGGAGTTAAAAAGACGCCTTGCCGTATTCAATGCTTCTGAGAGGTAGCTTATCATTCAGAGGTAGCTTATCACTGAGCTAGCTTATCATTATATCTACTGTGGTAATAATAGTGGTTTCCAGTGATTATTTGTTTTGTTTTTATTTTTGATGATATGGTTGCTTGTTCTAATAAAGTCTGATAATGTTTGACTCATGAAAATAATGTGAAAAGAGCCTACAGTAAGTTGTCATTTTGTTATGACATTTCAATGAACTACCCTTGAATATAGATCAGTGTTGAGATACAGTTAGGAAATACCTTACACACTAAAGTACCTTACACACTAAATCACGTCATTTTTATTACTTGAAGTTAGATGTGGAATACAACATAGTTACTTTCAATTATGAAGACAGACAATTACATATGTTTTTGGTAACACTTTCTAGAAGGCATACTGTATGTAACGCATTTTATAACTAATCATAATTTATATATGATGCCTTATAATGTCTTCATAATATATCATATGTTATGTCTGTTTGTAAGAAGTTTTTATTCAACTCACAGGGAAAATGGCTGAAAATAACTCATGATCATAATGACATGATATAAGACATTATAACATAGTCATACATGCTTATAACAAGTCTTATAATACGCTATGATGGCATTATAACTGTTTGCTTTAAGTAAAGTGTTACCATTGTGCCACTAGTTACCTAACACAGTGAAATGAGTTCAGCAACCTCTTTGACATGGGCTGGTGCTGCAACCAGTTTCCTCTACACACCCACATTCCCTTCACACACATGAGCTCACAACCCCCACACCCCTCTTTTATGTTGCCAACCACACACAAATAGTTTATCTTTCCCAATTATAACAAACAATAGACCAAATTCATATGATACTGTACAATTAACTTAAAATAACATTGGAATTTATCAACACAATTGGCTTGCATTGACTGGTGATGATAGTAATCACAAACTACTCTAGCAAGCCCTAGCCCTAACCCTAACCCTTACACAGAGTTTCTCTCGTACCGTACTGACATGAAGCATTTATGATATCTTTTATCAATACACTTAAAAAAGGGTTCCAAAAGGACCCTTTAAAGAACCTTTTGGGGTTCCATTCAGAACTCTCCATGGAAATCTTCTTCATGGAACCTGAAATGGCTCTACATGGAACCCTAAAGCATTCTTCAAATGCTTCTCCCACAGGGACAGCCGAATAATAAGTTTTGGTTCTTGGTAGCACCTTTTTTTCTAAGAGTGTAATTCCAATCTGTTGCCAACCATTTTACCCATTCTTCTCATACATCATACATCTTCTACCATGTGTTCTTCGGTTCCATTTGTAAAGCAGTGCCAGACTTTGGGAATGGAATACAAACAAAAAGAAAAACCGGTGAACTGAAAGTTGATATATTCAAGTATAAACTATACATAGGATTATAACAAAAATATGTTAAAATGTGGTTCATATGGTATATTAAATGACCACTGGGCAACATTGGGCATTGTCTCATCAGTAAAACTGAAATACCTTGTTACAATAGCACAAGTCCACTTTGGTGTCACTCTTGTAAAACAAGTTAAGTTCTCTCTAAAGTAGAAAAAATAGTGAGTCAATGACTCCATCTTGATAATATGTATAAACTCTAATATAATGTGTTCTGGGTTTCTGGTGAACCCATTGAAGAATGCTTTTGGGTTCCATTCAGAACTCTCCATGGAAAGGGTTCTTCAAGGAACCCAAAAGGATTCTACATGGAACCCTAAAGGGTTCTTCAAATGCTTCTCCCACAGGGACAGCTGAATAATCCATTTTGGTTGTTGGTACTGTTGCATTTTCTTCCAATCTATTAGCATCCATTTTTACCCATTTTTATCATACAGCATAAATCTTATACAATGTGTTTTTCAGTTCAATTTGTCAAGCAGCGCCAGACTTTTGACAGCTCTGATATTGTTCTTCAAACAAATCACCAAACCTGCCAGCCACAGGGAGCAGTCTGGCAGTCCTCAGTCTGAAGAGGAGGACTCTCCCTTAATGGATGAGTTCCAGCTCCACCCCACTTAGTCTCCCTCCACCCAGACCCCTCCTAGAGAGCCCAAGAGGCCAACAAAGACATCCAGCAAGTACATGTTGTTCAAGTGTCACTCAGACACATGTTTGCCTCCTCAGCATAAGGCTTTCTTTGTACTTTCATCTGTTTTTGGAAAACAAGCCCCTGTGTTTGAATCCCCTGTGTTTGAATCCCCAGTCCTTGCGGCACAAATCAGCCAAAGCATTTTGTGCCTTCACTCTCAGATAAGACAGCAATCCATTTATCATCCTGGCAACTCTGTTTTCACTCTGGAAAGAGAGGGTCTGGGTTGCGACAACCCACTGTAACAAACCTAAAGCATACTCCAAGCAACAGCAATACACAACATAACTCATCAGTCTGACAAACATTAATATTCACTCATCTTTAACTTTTGCCAAATGCAAATGGACTGAGGGAAATACCTCTTTTTTAAAGATAAGTTTGGGACATAACTCATGTGCATAAGGGTGTGTCATCTGTTCTAACAACAAATACTGTATCTAAGGATATGTGTTGTTTCTAGAGTGCAGTGAGATATTGAGCCTGGCCACCTGTGGCTGATAAATATTAGCATTGTCTTGATGAACAGGAATGAAACAACTACAGCCAAATCTGAGAATAGATCTTAGACTTATTAAAACAAAAGTGAAAAGGGAAACAGTGTCATGTACATGTTGAGAGAGCCAGCACTTATGTTATGTTATGTTTGTATAATAAAACAGTTGAATTCCCTGTTAGGTTTCGCTGACTTTAAATAGCACCATGTTTAAGGACCTGAGATGTACATTACATGACCTATAGTGACTTCACAAACACAGTTATTTGTTTGATTTGAGTGTATGTGACAGTGGTATTAATCTATACAGACTATTCCCCGGAGTAGGACATTTATGGCCTAGGTTTATTTTTATTTTATTTTATTTTATTTATCCTTTATTTATACAGGAGACAGCACCTTGAGACCAAGGTCTATTTTTCAAGTGTGCCCTGATTATGTTATCTAAACACATCACTATTTACATTACAAAGAAATTATGAAACTGGGATGCTACTTCACCTGAGTGTGTCTCCTCTGTGTATTTGTCCAAGCCTCCTTTTTCTGTCTCTGTGCGGCCCTGGCATAATACAATTAGTCTGCACCCAGGCACTTGGCCAAAACAAGTTTGTTTCTCTCTAGCCCTGCTTGGAATGCTGACAGCATCCACCCAAACATCTATCTTTTTAATCTTGATACTGGTTGGACGTTGGAACACAACAAAAACGCACATAAGTTTTGCGTGTGTAAACTGAGTAATTCCTTCAACATTAAAAGCTAAGTAAATCAAGGGATTACGGAGCCGTCCGTAATAGAGCATCAGCAGTTGTGTAAATTTTTATTCCTTTCATGTTCAGACTCCATGTGATGCTTTGACATAGATAATATCTTTTAATAGCTCAGTTTTTTTTTTCTTTGCTTCAGAAAGTTACTTCCCCCCCTAAACCTACACCCTACATTGTCAGGACTATTCTTACCTCAACAATAGCAGGGCGAGGTTTCCCAATGGCACCCTGAAGACTACAGATCACATTATACAGTACAATCAGCTGGCTGGTCATCTGAAATGATTAAAGAACAGTAGCTAGGGAAATTTGGCTACATTTCATGACGAAAGCTGTGTTTAGTAGGGATAGGGAGTATGAGTGGCTGACTTATCCTAATTCACACAACAGGAACAACCGAGTTGAGCTGAGTCGAACTGAGCTGTACTGGGCCTGGCCAGATTAGTTGCAGAACAAGTGCTGGAAAGGACCATTTGAAAGGAAAATATCTGAGCCAGCACAAAACGATTCAGGTCCGCCCTGCAGTAAACAAATTCTCCAATGTGTCCTCCACCCAAATCCTTACCGTTACTAAGGGTCGGAACGGACACTGTGTCATGTCCTCCACTTCCACCTAGTCTGTGCCAGTGCCTCCCTCTCTCCTGTCTGTCTTTGTCTGTCTGTTTGTGTTGAGATGTCACTCATCATCTCCACCTGCTCGTTCTGCTCACCTGTTGGTCATCTGCTCATCACCTCGCTGTATTTAAACCCCGGCTTCCCATCCGCTCTTCGCCAAATCATTGATGTTGTTTCCAAGTTAGTCTCGTTCTCGGCTGCTTCATCTCGTATTGATTCTAAAGTCCTAGTGTCTTAGTACTGATCATTATCCCTTTATGCTCCAGGACCTTGACCCGGTTATCCACCTGCCAGCCTACCTGCCCGCACTACCCGCCTGCCCTGCCTGGCCTACGTGCCCCGCTTGCCCTGTCTGTCTGCCTGCCTGTCTGCCTGCCCTACCTGCCTGCCTACCCTACCCCGTTTGCCATTCCACCCAGCTTTTCCCGTTCCCTGCATTTCCCTCATTAAATGCCCTATTATTTTATATTTGTGTCCTGACTCTGTGTTCCACGCCTGGGTCCATTATCTCTAACCTTAACACACTGGCGGGCTGTGCTTGTAATAGCTCAGGTCAGCCCTGTATGTGTGTAAAGCTCCTATTGTGCTTGAAAGATCAGAATATTTTTCTGCATACACAGAAAAAAGTAACCTCATTATATGTGTAATACACACATGCAGTAACAGTATTTATAGTACTCAGTTCATCCATGTAAAACACATTATAATTAGAATATGCCATTAAGTTCAGTATGAAGTATGGTTTTTAATGAATATTATCACTTCAAGAGATAAAATAAATACTGCTAATGTTTGGAATAAGACCAAAGCGGGGGGGGGACACATGAGTGGGTAGCTCCTGTGTGGAAACATTCAGCATTCTTGTCAGTGATCCATCCCTTCAGCTACGTCCCTTCTACAAGGAAATGGCTGCACCTCTAAAGACCTTTTCACCCCCACTACCCCCCTGTACAAGTTTCTCTCCTGTTAATAAAAATAAATAAATAAATAAATAATAATAATAATCCTTCTTCTAGCATTGTGACTGCCTATGGCCCCTGGTCTGAGCATTGATTACTTTATCTTATGATGACTGATGGATAGATGATTCACTTACTTAAACAAATGTATTTGTTTTAAGTCGCTTTGGATAAAGGCTTCTGCTAAATGGCATAAATGTAATGTGAATGTAATGGATGGCGTTGTCTTATGTGTTGTGAAGTGTGTTGTGAATTGTGAATGGCACGTGCTGTATGACTTCATAAGATAAATATTGGGGTGCGAAATGTAACCAGCTGGTTGGGTTATCCACAGCACCCCATCCGTCATCATTAGCTATGACACATTCATACAGCAGATGGATCTAATACAGTATGTGCAGCAGGGGAGGCTGGTGGAGGTAGAAATCAGAGGACGGGTTCATTGTAATGCAGGGGATGGAATAAGAAATGGTATCAAGATTCAAGATTCTTTATTTGTCATGTGCGTACAAGTATGCAGTGAAATGCAAAAGTGACAGTGCCACAGAGTAGTGCAACAATAAGTTTTAAAATAGAATAAAATAAAATAAAATAGTTAAAAAAGTACTAAAAAAATATAAACAGTATAAACAGTATAAACAGTATAAACAATATAAACAGTATAAACAGTATAAGCAGTATAAACAGCGGTGAAGCAATGTACGCAATGGAACACATATGCCCATCCTCCGATTGATGGTGATGAGGATGGATGCCATATCGCTCTCCGAATGTTCCCCTCTGTTCTCTCCCTAAAGAGTGGAATCAATGGAATATTTATTTGTTCAAAGTTAATTTCACACACACCTAGTCAATCCCTCATCAGACCCTTCACCCATCTAAAGTTAATTGACTTCTTGCCAACCTGCCTTTGGGCCAAGCCTAACCCGCAGGATAATCAATTTGTTGGCAAAACATGTAAGCTTGGCGCATATGAAATTCATTTGAGTTGTGAAAACAAAATCCAGTTGACCGGGACCTTGTTGCTGTTGTGGGACAGCGTTTATGCTGTCAAGAGAGCAGTGTGTATCCTCCCTGCATTTAATCTGAGCCAATGGTTCTGCAGTGCATCAGGGATGGGGTCAATTTCATCTCAAATTGGACATGGATCTTTTTCCATTGGAATGCAATTCAACCCTGAATTGAATTGGAATATGTTAATTCTACACTGGTATTAAACTGCTCCCCTCTGGAGAAACTCCATGTCCATTTAAACTGACAGGAATTGAAACGGAATTGACCTCAACTCTACTCTACGTGACTGAGATTGCAGGAAGGGAATGATGGGTGTTTTCTTTTCAAAGACGTTCTGAGTTTTTTTGTCTTATCTGAGCTGTCTCTGATTTATAAGTGCTGAGGTTCAGAGGTTCTGGCTGAGGGAGAGTCCAGAGTGGACATATGGAAGAGATCAGGCTTATGGCTGCAAGCTGAGGTCACTGCTGTGCTACGCAGCGCAACGCCGACCCCCTGGACACACAGCCCTGCGGAGAGAGATGTGTGAAGTTTCCGACGCTATGCATCATGTCCGTGATCCTGACACACACACTATTCACTGAGGAGAGAGAGATGCACACACACACACACACACACACACAAACACACACACACACACACACACACACACACACACACAAACACACACACACACGCACGTGCGCACACACACAAGCGCACACACGTGCACGCACACACACACACACACACACACACACACACACACACACACATACACAGACACACACACACACACACACACACACACACACAATGAAAACCTGTACCATATTACTTTTCACTTTTCATCAACGTCACACTGTCCTTAATCTGAAACATCTTCAACGTAAGCGCCCTAACGCCAACAATGGAAGGAAACTAGCAACCGGTTCCATTTGGAAACCCAATGGTCACTTATGTTGTCAACTGCACTGGCCGTGACAGACGACAACTGCATTGCGTTTGTAATGATGTAATGGATGCCTCAATGGAAAATACAGACAATATGATGATACTTGTGAATGACTTCATATGAATACAGTCCACAGAGTGTTCTTCTGATAAGGAGGTGAAGATGAATGTGAAATAAACATTTGGTGCTCTTGGTTCATTTGCACGCTCTGTAAATGGACCAGATTGGTCCATTCCTGTTCTATTAGGGGATGGAAGTAGAAATCAGAGGGCGGGCTCATTGTAATGCATGGAATGGAATGAGGTGTGTTTGATACCATTCCTTGCTCAATTCCATGAATTACAATGAGCCCGTCCTCCGATTTCTACCTCCACCAGCCTCCCCTGTGTTTTATAGTATCTGAATTTTAGTCTAAAAAGTGTTTATTATCTGGTTTTATTGGTGTCATAGACACCCTCTTTTAGTGTCGTTGGTCTGTGAGGAGACCCAAGTGTCTACAAAAGAACTTCCTCAAGCTTCAAGGGCACAACACTTAAGTTTCTCATGTCTCAGACAGGACTACCTTAACTTCGCCCTCAGGCATTATATAGGCACCGGACCTTCCGAGCACACTGGCTAGAAGTGTCTGGGAATGAGATTAGGGCTACCTCATCACGAGAGCATGATTCCAAATCCCATCCGCTACACCTCTGCACTTTCCATGTCTTGTTATTAGAAAGTTGGCTGTGTTGAATCTATTGGCCATTGTCTGTGTTTGCATCAGCTACATGACACTGTTCTTTTGGCCGCCAGCTGTAACAGTGGTGATACTAAAGTGTATCAGCAGAGAGCATAAATCAGACATGGTCTTTGTAAATGTCATGATTCCCCATGACTGTAGGGGCCACACACTTGTATGAGCGCATATGGTAATAACAGATGTACTGACAACACGTTTGCAGTGTACGAACAAGTGGTTTTGTATGTTAGATGTGTGTGTGTGTGTGTGTGTGTGTGTGTGTGTGTATGTGTGTATGTGTGTGTGTGTGTGTGTGTGTGTGTGTGTGTGTGTGTGTGTGTGTGTGTGCATATTTATGTGTGTTTATGTGTGCTAATGTGTCACAGGTAATGCCCTGGACATCGCCGACCTGACGTTGGTGAACCCTGACCCTATGGTGACGTCTTCTGACTCATCTCTGCACTGCGTCAGTAGTGACTGGTCCTCCGGCAGCACACTGAGCATGGGGCGGGACTTCCCCCTCACCCATCCCCAAAACCTGCCTGTCAGTCAGGATTCAGCCTACCACGCAGCCTCTAAAATCACCTGGAAAACACGCAGTGACATCTTCGGGGAATTCTACTGCAGGGCCAAAAACACTGACAGAATCTACACATACAAAATGCTAAATGAAGGTACTGCACTAGACATTATTCTTGTGTTATAGGCAGAGTTATAACCACATGACATGTTTAATAACTAACATTTTTTTCTTTCTATTACATTGCAAAGTTGCGTAGCCTATTGTGTTCAGGTTCTCACAATAGTCAGAGCACACAATGCTTACCTCAGCAAGTTGCTTTGTAGTAAAGTTTTATAACAAGAGTGACTAAATCAAACAAGCTTGTCCCTTTGACTGTTACAAATGTCACACATTACATTTGGCGAGATAAACTGTTATTCTAACTCTGATGAAATACAAACAATGCCAAACAGCCAGAGGGATGAATGGTGGGACGTACGTTAAACTTGCTGTGACTTCCTGTTAGAAGTGCTTGTTTGCTTATGACTTCCTCCTTGCAGTCAAACCGAATCTAACTCCAGCAGTATTTTCTGTTGTTCACCATGCACACTTATCTCATTTCTGTTGGCAAATGACTGACATTACACAACAGCTTAAGTCTTGCAGCAAACCGTGAACTATTTCAGATTGCTGACTGTGCTGGTTTATGCACCACTGAGAACACAGGTCTGGTTTTTGTTTGCCTCTTAAGCCACATTCCTCCCAGAGTCCCTAACGACAACCGTCAGCGTAGGAGAAGATGTCAACATTTCGTTTACCCGCAGAAAAGTCTTTGCAGAGGATGCTGTCATCTATAAGAATGGTAAATGGTTCCATGCTTTAAACTGTTGTTTGTATATTTGTGCCATACTATACACAGGTGGAGGCTGGTGGAGGTAGAAAATGTTTACTTTCCATTAAGTGGTTCTTACAGTGTTATTACTTTCCATTAAATCCACATTACAGTAACATTAAATAATACTTTTGTAATTGAGTAATGGCTCTGTAATCATTGTTTTGCTATCACACAAGTCTAGTAGTTGTTATTTCACTGTTATACAAAGATATTGAACAACTTCATAAAGTGTTACTAAACTAAGTCTGTTCTCCAGGGTCCTTCATCCACTCTGTGCCCAAGGATGAGATCCCGGATATTCTCCAGTACCCCGTGGTCAGGGTGACCACCAGCGACGCTGGCCTCTACACAGCCAGATCCATCGCTGGGGCCAAGTCCACATCAGCAATAACCAGGCTGATAGTCAGAAGTCAGTATTCCCACATTGTCTTTATTTGACTCTACTTTACCTTGACTTTTTACCTCATACATAAAAACATGGTTCTATAAGGGTCATTTGAACCCTACATTGAACTCTTTGAAGAACTTTTGGGTTCAATGTAGACCCCTTTTGGGTTCCATGTAGAACCCTTTTCACAGAAGGTTCTAAATGGAACCCAAAAGGGTTCTACATCGAACCCAAAAGGGGAAGAACCCTCTATGGGGACAAATGAAGAACCCTTTTCTAACCCTTTTTTCTAAGAGTGAAGGGTGAGTTTTCCAAACGCTTGGTTGCTTTAGTAGTACCTTATTTATTTTGACAATCCAGCAAAAAAACCTCGACCAGCAAAGTTCTTCAAAGTTTGCGGCTGGGTTGTCAGGAGAAATAAAGTGCTACTTAAGCTACATAGCATCCAGGAAACTCACTCCTGTTTGTTTTGTGTCAGCTTTTACAAAAAAAACGTCATTTGTAAAAGGAAAAAGGCTCCATTTTATAGTAGATAGAAGATGAAAGGACCATTTGGAATTGACTCAATGTACTACTGTGCTTTCTACCGTTATGTCTAGAGTGTAGACATGGAGTCTGGGGGCCGAGTTGTGAACACAGCTGTCCTCAGTGCACCAACGGAGGTGTCTGTCACGATGAGACAGGAGAGTGTATTTGTCCACCTGGCTTCAAGGGACACACTTGTGAAATCGGTACATATAAATTTTTTATTCAACTAACCCACTTTTTTTTAGGAGTCCCACTGAGGGCAAGAGACCTCTTTTACATGAAAGACCTTCCAAAATGTACATCCTAGAGGACGTGTTTGATTCCATTCCATTCCATGCATTACAATGAGCCCGTCCTCTGATTTCTACCTCCACCAGCCTTCACCGTCTTACAGTGCACCTCCTATCTAGAGATGTAGTTGAATTGATGGTTTAGTTCATTATATCACCATGGAGATATTTGGAATTTGTCTGGGAGAATTGTGCATTATGCATACGTGTGACTGTGCACTCCAAATGTATATTTTTTATGTTTAAGCGTTATTAGTTTTTTTTGTTAACACATACAAATGATCTTACATATCAATGATTCGTCTTCACAGACATCTCCTTTAATGTTACAGAATGTAACCCAATGGAATGTGGTTTATTGCTCTCTAAACGTCCACCGGCTGATTACGGACAAAGTGATTTAGTGCTCTGCTCTCTTATCTTGCTCTTTGGAATGTTTCCAAATGACCAGAGACTGTTTTGTAGGGGACTTTTGCGATATTGGAGAATACCATGTAATCACAAAGTTATGTTTTATTGCAGTTTGTGGCGAGGGCAAGTTTGGGAGGACGTGTAAGGAGTGGTGCAGGGACGGTTATTGTCGCTCCATGGTATTCTGCCAACGAGACCCCTATGGCTGCTCCTGTGCCACTGGGTGGAAAGGCTTCAACTGCAGTGAAGGTGAGGGGCCTTAACTCTACTCTGATTGGTCAACAAATGACTGTGAGCTTCTGCCCAGCCAACCAGAGGAGGATGGGCTCCCCCACGGAGCCTGGTTACTCACAAGGTTTCTTCAAGGTTTCTACAAGGTTTCTTTTTCCTTGACATTGTCCCTGCTTGCTCTACGTGGATCAGAGCTGGTCACACATAAGCACTTTATGACCACTTTATGAAGTGTATTGCACCATACAAATATATATATATTTTAAAATGTATTGATCAGCTGATTGGCAATGATTGTGTTTGTATGTTTTGGGACAGTGTAATGGATTGTTTGATTTCTCCCTGTGACTTTAGCTTGCCCCCAGGGCTACTATGGTTCTGGTTGCAAGCTCAAGTGTGAGTGTGGCGGCAAGGGCCGGTGTGACCGCTTTCGAGGCTGTGTGTGTCCAGGAAGACATGGCGCTCGCTGTGAAAAACAAGGTATTAACCAGCACATGTGCACACACGCACACACACACACACACACACACACACACACACACACACACACACACACACACACACACACACACACACACACACACACACACATCCAGTAGTGCTTTATACTAACTTGTTATTTTCTACAGACAAGGCTCCTGTGGTGGTCAGCCACCTCATGGACACTGAGTTGAACTCTGGGATTCATTACTTGGACAACTGCACTGCCATCGGCCAACCAGCACCTTTACACAGGGAGATCATCTTACTCAAAACTGACAAAACAATCATATATGTAAGTGACAAACGAGATTACAGTTATTTGTAAGAATGTTGCAGTATTTGATAGATTTAAGTCAATTTGATATGAAAAAAACACGTTAGCCATTTCCTTGTATCAAATGAGATTTTAGATTTCAATTTTCATAGGCATATGACACTGACACGGTGGGTGACCAAACCACCTCAAGGTTTAAGGTGGACAAGATCACTGAACGTGATACTGGTCGCTGGACCTGCCAGGTCAAAACCACAGCTGGGCAAGCAGAGAAGGAGTTCATGGTCAATGTGAAAGGTACAGTAACAGAACCAGACCAGACTGATCTGGGTTAATATACTGTACTTTCAGCTCTCCATCATCCCATGATTTTTTTCCATACTCTGGGATGGTTGAGATAAGAGCTAAAGACAAACTACCTTTGTCTTCTCTTCGCTTTTCCTCTCTTCTCTTCTCTTCTCTTCTCTTCTCTTCTCTTCTCTTCTCTTCTCCTCTCCTCTCCTCTCCTCTCCTCTCACCTTCTCTTCTTTTCTTTTCTCTTCTCTTCTATGAATTCTGACTGGAACAGTGTCTCTCTCTCACTTCCTCTCCCTCCTTCAGTGCCACCAAAACCACAGTACCCTCCCGTGTTGAATGGGAGTGGACCGTACCATTTGGTTGTGTTACTCAACAAGGAGCCCTACAGTGGGGATGGACCAGTCACCTCTGTAAAGGTCCTCTACAAGCAGGTCAATGCATCTGTCTGGGAGACAGTTGAAGGTACTAAACACCCTCAGACATGAGCTCACATCTGCCCTGCGGACCTTTGTCTTATACATTAAAAGCATTATAAGCATTTATATGATCATGTATTAAGCATGTATAAGCATGCATATATTTAGCATGTATTAAACATAAGATATATGCATGTTTAATATGCGCGTTTAATTAATACATTATATTGTATTAAACATTAGTGTATATAGACAATAACTGTGTAATTTTCTGCCATTTTCATGAGAGTTATTTTAAAGTGTCTCTACTTGTTATTACTCATGTTGTAGGTTCAAAATGTGGTCCATGAATCTCAGAGCCAGGGAACAGTATGTGCTTATTGTTGCACATGACAAAGTGTGAGATTCTTTTCAGCTTCAGTAAATGTTTTCTAAAGGTTTACAGTATCTCACTAAAGTACTTGTTATGACTGTGCTGAACAATTAGAATGATGTAATTTCCTGCATGGGTGTTATTGTGTATTGGAAACTAATCTAATTGGTTCCAGAAATTCTTTCCAAGTATTGGAAATCTAAGCATTACCCATGTAATTGTTTGTCACCATGGCTGTATTGGATCATTTGGAGACATTGAGGCATATCAGTGATTGAATGTGTTCATGTCTATCAGTTGTTGGTCCTGTGATCCTCTGTATTTGAATGTCTATCAGTGATTGGTCCTGTGATTCTCTTTATTTGAATGTCTATCAGTGATTGGTTCGGTAGTGAAGCTGGAGAACCTGACCCCCATGACCCAGTACACCACATTTGTCCAGCTGAGTCGCCATGGTGCTGGTGGGACCGGGTTTCCCGGGCCTGAGGCAAGTTTCTCTACCCAGATGCTTGGTAAGGGTCATCATCTTCCCATTGTTGTTTTACCTCAGAAAGGCAGACATTTCCTCTGATCTTGACAATGCGAATGAAGTATCGTACAGAAACCTGATATGCTTTGAGTTTCACCGTTAACTTCAAAGAAAAACATAGCACAGCCTAAGGCACTTCACTAAATCAACTGACCTATGGCAGGATTTCAGTCTCCTGATGACATCATGCCTCTCCCCCTTCTCTCCCACTCGCTCCCTTCTAGACCTCCCGCTCCCTACGGGGGTCAAGCTGGTCCCAGTCAGCCAGACCTCCCTCAGCCTGTCCTGGGACCCTGTGGTAGGGCCGGGGTCGGGGCCCTCCAAAGAGGATTGGACCTATCAGGTGATTTGCACGCAGCACTCCGACACTGGGAACTTCAAGACCTACCTCCTCCCTGCCAACTCCACGAGTCAGCAGGTGGTGGACCTGAGGCCCAGACACAAATACGAGTGCAGAGTGAGGATGATGACGGTCTCTGTGGGGCAGCGCAGCACGCCCGTGTCCGCCTGGACCCTCAGTAATGGTAAGAACAGGGTGGACACAGGGTCTCATGCAATAGCAGTTCTAAAACGTATTATCAACAATAGTTCGGCCAAATTACAAAATCCCATATGTGGTTCCTTACCCTGAAAGGGAACACGTGTCCTAGTCAATGTACCCTGAATTAGAATATTTTAAATTAAACTACATGTGAACTTTGGGTGAACTATGCCTTTAATAACAAAAGAGCACGAGAGGACAAACGAATGATGCAGGGAATTCAGAAGAATATATACCCCGACGTTTCACAAACACAAAAGTCCTACTACAGAAAGCCTATCGTGTGTGCTGGACTGACTGTTAAACAAACATGTGTCTACATTTATGGAATGGTAATGTTTGACTTCCCTCCACCAACGTCACCCTCTAACTTCCACCCCATGTGTTTGACTCTTGGAACAGAGTTGCCACCCGCCCCGTCCAGTGTCATGAGCTGCAACGTCAGCGACACGTCTGCCATCATCACCTGGTCACTGGCTGAGGGCAACTCCATCTCCAAGGTTCTCATCCGCTTCCAGGACACAGCGCTGGCTGACTACAGCCAGCTGGCAGAGATCAACGTGCCTAATGAGCAGCAGCACCAGCACCAGGCCATGCAGTTCCAGCTGCGGGGCCTGAGGCCCGACACCCCCTACCTAGTGGAGATCTGGTCCAAGAACAACATGGGAGAGAGCGTGAAGAAACCCCAGATCACCATCACGACCTTGACTCCCCAGGAGAGCTCTCGTAAGTTACCCCTAAGCCATGCATTCTTGACTGATTTCCCCCCTACTTAGTAGTCAAGGGAGGCTGGTGGAGGTAAAAAAAAAAATGGAATGTGTGTTTGAATGAGCCCATGCTCCAATTCCTACCTCCACCAGCCTCCCCTGCCACTAAGCCACACACTCTTGATTGAGTCCACCCTCTACTTAGTAGTACAGATTAGTACCCCACACAGTGCAGTGGAGGCTGGTGGAGGCAGAAATCGGAGGGCGGGCTCATTGTAATGCATGGAATGGAACGAGTGTTTGATACCATTCCTCATTCCTTTCAATGCATTACAATCAGCCCGTCCTCTGATTTCTGCCTCCACCAGCATCCCCTGGAGTCTATCCCCTACTGAGTAGTACAGACGAGTATCCCACGCAATGTGACACAACCGGCGGTAAGTGAATGGAGAAAAGTTTCCTAATCACATCCATTGCAGTAGCCAACACATTGAGTTGTCCCTATGAATTATTACATTGCTCCATATGACATTGCATTGCTCCATTCTGAGTGATAGCCTAGTGTTGATATTGGAATGTAGCTACTGTACAGTGAATGTTCTCTCCTTCTCCCAGGACTAAGTGGGTTTGGCAGCGATGGAAACATGCTGTTCTTTGCCATTCTGGGCTCGGCTGGTATGACGTGCATCACAATTCTGCTGGCCTTCTGCATCGTGTTGCAGCTCAAGAGAGCCACCTTCCAGCGGAGGATGGTGCAGGCCTTCCAGAATATAGTGGTGGGTTAGATGGACTAACTTCTCTTGAACTTTACCTATACAGCAGGATGTCCCGGGGGCCCTAGGCGAGAGCGTGGGTGAGGGGCCCCCTCCAGAGGTTTTTGGATTCCTCAACCACCTGAAACAGCTTTATCCTGCAATCTACACCCTGCTCCCTACCCCATTTTCCCCAAAAGATAAACGTTTTTGTGTGTATTATTAACAGTGACTGTATTATCAACAGTAAACAAAAACACACCAAAAATCAATATTGCACATTGAAAATATATTACCTGTTACCTGCACCTATCCCCCACTACACCTCTATGCAGGTTGCACAAGGTCACCTGAACTTGTGACCTACTGCCTGAAAAAAAAACAGATAACATTTTTATTTGAAATGTTTTTTTATGTCACATTTGGGGGCCCTTCCAGGGCTCTAGGCAACTATAGCCTATTTGGCCTATGGGCCAGGCTGGCCCTGCTACACAGTACATACAGAAAACATACTATAGCATTCTGAATTATCACATACTCAAGTTTAAAGTTTGTTAGAGTCAGTAATAATAATAATAATAATAATAATAATAATAATAATAATAATAATAATAATATCATATCATATCATATAACACTTGAGTAAAGAAAGATGATGAGGGCTTCAACAATTGTCAGTATAATGCTTCAAAACTGTGAGAAAAGAAGGACATGGTTTATATCTTGAATGTGATTAAATCGTGGAAATACACCTGTGGGGGGACATGCAGCGTTCGGCCTGTTAGAGGGAGCTACAGGACCGTGGCCGGGGTTGTCGAAAGCAAGGCTTCGTTGCGCAGGTGTTGCGAATGAAGCCTCGTTGACTAAATGGTTTAAGATGTGTGTGCCTCTGCGTTGAGAGGAGGGACGGCAACTGTGAAGTTGCCGAGTATTTGGAGGGCTTGAAAGCCGAGTACGAACATTTTATAAAATAAACGGGATTTCCCAGACCACACAACCTCGACTCCGCCTCTGTGTCACGGAACTTGTTACAGTGGCGCCCAACCTGGGACACAGCGAAGGCGGAGAAAAAGGGAATGGAGGCGTTAAGCGCGGCTATCGGAAGGATGGCCCTTATACTGGAGCAGCAGGCCCACCTCCAGCAGGAGCACCAGGCCGCGGTGAGGGAGATGGTGACGGCAAGGGCTGAGGACCGTACCCTCCTCCTGGAGCTCGTCGGGGCCATCAAGACGGGGCCGGCGCCCGGGTCGGCACAAGGTCCCCCCAAGGTCCACCTCCAGAAAATGGGGGACCTGGACGACCCGGAGGCGTTCCTGGCGGTATTCGAGGGGACGGCGAGGATCTCGGGGTGGCCGGACGGCACGTGGGCACACCATCTGCTGCCCCTCTTGTCAGGTGAGGCGCAGCTCGCTGCCCACAGCCTGCCAGCGGCCGCCCAACGGGACTACCCGTCCCTGGCCCGGGCAATTCGAGACCGCCTGGGCCTCACGCCGGAGGAACACCGTCGCCGGTTCCGGGCCCTGACGATGGAGGAGGGGAGCCGGCCCTTTGCCTACGCCCAGCGGCTGCGGGACAGCGCGCGGCGGTGGCTGGACCCAGGGAACAGCTCGGCAGAGGAGGTCGGGGACCGGGTGGTGTTGGAGCAATTCCTCACGGGGCTCCCGGCCCGGACCGCCGCCTGGGTCCAGTACCACCGGCCCCAGGATCTCGCGGCCGCCGTTACCTTGGCAGAGGACCATCTCTCCCTCCCGCCGCAGGAGCCCCGGCGACCAACCCCGGCCCCGCGCCCGGAAGGAGCCATGGTGCCGGAGGAGGAGAGACCGGCGCCCGCCCCGAGGACGAGATGGCAGGGGCAGGTATGTCGAGAACCAGCCCTGGCCCCACAAGAAGCACCCCGAGCGACAGGGGGGGTGTGTTGGCGATGCGGACGGCCGGGCCATGTACAGGCGGAGTGCCCAGTGAGGGAGGTGGGGCAGGTCGTACGAACATTTTATAAAATAAACGGGATTTCCCAGACCACACAACCTCGACTCCGCCTCTGTGTCACGGAACTTGTTACAACACCAATTACTTTGTCATCAAAATGAAAAAGACTTCATCATAATGGCTTACTGTACTTAAACCTGTGTTACATTTGTCATCGTTGTAGAGAGAGGAGCCTGTCGTCCAGTTCAGCTCTGGGTCTCTCAACCTGCCCAATAAGAAGTCTAAGAACCCAGAACAACCGGTGGCCTACCCTGCTCTGGAGTGGAGCGACATCAAGTTCCAGGATGTGATCGGCGAGGGCAACTTTGGCCAGGTGCTCAAAGCTCGCATTAAGAAGGACGGACTGAGGATGGACGCTGCCATCAAACGGATGAAAGGTATAAACCTTATGTTGATGAGATGTTGTTGAAATACAAGATGATGAAGATGGCAGTATGGAATATAAGTTGTAGATGAACACATCTTAAGACATCTTATCTATTGGTCTTGTAGTAGAATAGAACAGAAAATAAGCTTTAAAAAAAAAGTTCAGCTTAAAAAATGCACGTTAAAACATGTCATCTTCTCATCATCAAGATCATCAAAAACAGGCCTTTAGTTCTGTATATAAAGGCTTTCAGCATGTATTCTGTAGATATTTAGGACACCACATAGGGGGATTCTTGATAAAAAAAAAAACCTTCTCAGTCAATTTCACAACAATTACCAGGCCCTTTTGCATTTTGGGAATCGGCAATAACCTATGAACTTGATTTGTATCTCTGACAGAGTACGCCTCCAAGGACGACCACAGGGACTTTGCTGGAGAGCTGGAGGTGCTTTGTAAACTCGGCCACCACCCCAACATCATAAACCTCCTGGGTGCCTGTGAACACAGAGGTACAGTCCAAGTGTTTCTCCACTGACTTCACAGCTCATCATATTTTATTGGGCTGTTACTGTATGTGTCCTGCTGTGGAACCTATTGAAACAGAAAAATGTGACAGTCAAGAAGTTAATGGTAGATATGGGAGATTGTATTTCACCATATTTCACATTGTGCCAATAAGACGCAATGGACTGTAATAATCAATGGACTGTAATAATCAATGGACTGTAATAATCAATGGACTGTTATAATGGACTGTAATAATCAATGGACTGTTATAATGGACTGTAATTATCACTGAGATAAATCTTGAGTACCTCAATAAAGAAGATGAACAACCGAATTGGCTTATAAAGTTACCCATGATTCTCTCTGTGGAACCTCCAGGGTACCTGTACCTGGCCATAGAGTTTGCCCCTCACGGCAACCTGCTGGACTTCCTGAGGAAGAGCCGCGTTCTGGAGACGGACCCGGCCTTCGCCATCGCTAACAGCACAGCCTCCACGCTCACCTCCCAGCAGCTCCTGCACTTCGCTGCAGATGTGGCCCGCGGCATGGACTACCTGAGCCAGAAACAGGTTAGCAACATCAAGATTAGCTCTCTAAGACCCCTTGCAGATTTTCGATAATTTCAATGACTTATCGACTTAGATGAACATGCAATCTCAGAACCCAGTAGTCTCTAGGGATACTAATGAGCATGTTCTGTGTCAATAATAATACATTTCAATGTAAAGCTGCGCTTTATTGAGTTTTCCTGGCTCATTGGTCTTAAAAGCACAAAAAACGTATTTTTGTTATTTGGGTGAACTATCCCTTTAATTCCCCCGGCAATACACACACATAGTACTGTAAGAGTGTTTGTATTAACAAACTGTTGAATATTTCTCTCAGACAAAGTGGATTCAGATGTCGCCATCTCTAGTTTATTCACAGGGACCTAGCTGCCAGAAACATCCTGGTTGGGGAGAACTTTGTCGCCAAAATAGCTGATTTTGGTCTTTCCAGAGGACAGGAAGTGTATGTAAAGAAGACAATGGTGCGTGTGCGAGCACACTCAACAAATAAATCATGAATTGTCCCTTTTCACAATGTACCTCATGCTTATGCTATGAAACTGTGACCTTTGGCATGGATACGGTGTGTTTCAGTGGAGGCTGGTGGAGGTAGAAATTGGAAGACGGGCTCATTGTAATGCATGGAACGGAATACAGAATGGTTTTAAACACGTGTTTCATGCCATTCCTCATTCCATGTATTACAATGAGCCCGTCCTCTGATTTCTACCTCCACCAGCCTCCCCAGGTGTGTTCATAGCTGTGTATTTCTTTGCTTTGTGAGTTGAAGAGATGTGTACTGTATCTTCATGTGAGAGTCTTGTAAGTGTTAGTGGCATATTCACTGTGTGAGTTGTTTACAGAGGTGTGTATCTTCACTGTGTGTTTCAAACAGGGACGTTTACCAGTCCGATGGATGGCCATTGAATCTCTGAACTACAGCGTTTATACCAGCAACAGCGATGTGTGAGTATCTGTATCTCTGACTAACTGTTAGAGAATGTTACATGTGAAGACAACCGAATGACAGATGAACATGCAATCTCAGAACCCAGTAGTCTCTAGTGATGCTAATGAGCATGTTCTGTGTCAATAATACATTTCAATGTAATCTTATTTTGTACAACATGTATGTGCTTAATTCCACAGAGTAAGACAGTGTACCTCTAAATA
This sequence comes from Argentina silus, assembly GCF_951799395.1. NCBI lineage: Eukaryota > Metazoa > Chordata > Actinopteri > Argentiniformes > Argentinidae > Argentina > Argentina silus. Next base: position 15,039,973 of record NC_139659.1, on the reverse strand, counting down.
ATGCAAACTTGACCTGTAAAGTCTGGGGGCATATTAATACAGTATGTGCTGTATTCAAAGTACTGATTTTCTGTTTCTCTCTTCATCCTAAGATGGTCATATGGAGTACTTCTCTGGGAGATTGTCAGCTTAGGTTAGTACCGTACCGTGTCTAGGCTAACAGACAAAATACACTGTCTGAACATCCTCGGTCTGACTGACCCAGAACATGACTGTGTGTGTGTGTGTGTGTGTGTGTGTGTGGAACTGCAGGAGGTACTCCGTACTGTGGGATGACCTGCGCTGAGCTGTATGAGAAGCTCCCCCAGAGCTACCGTCTGGAGAAACCCCTGAACTGTGACGACGAAGTGTAAGTACCACAGGGGTCTGCTGCCGAACTACTGAACCCTTTACACACTGTTTCTAATAAGTGAGCTGCTCTGGTTTGAGTCAGATATGAACTCCTCCATGCAGAGTAGAGATCACATGGACACTCAGGGACAGGAGTGATACATAGATGTAAGACATACACACACACGTGTACACACATGCACACACACGTGCCAGTAAACATTTAAAGAAGAATGCTGGCATTCATAAAGGCATTAAAGACCTCAGGCACATTTGCACACAGTTAGGGAATCATACAATACAATGAAGCAAAGGAGTGGATCTGTTTTATGTTATCATGCAGTGGAGGCTGGTGAAGGTACTGTAGAAATCTGAGGACGGGCTCATTGTAATGCATGGAGTGGAATGAGGAATGGTATCAAACACGTTTCCTCATTTCATCCCATGCATTACAATGACCCCGTCCTCCGATTGCTGTCTCCACCAGCCTCCACTGTTATCATGACTACCGTATAACCAAAGGTTCTCCCTCTTCTCCATGTGGTGGTGCAGGTATGACCTGATGAGACAGTGCTGGAGGGAGAAGCCCTACGAGAGGCCCTCCTTCGCCCAGATCCTGGTGTCTCTCAACCGCATGCTGGAGGAGAGGAAGGTAAAAACCACAACAAGACATTTTGCTTCATTTGGAGTCCTGGCGGCGATGCTAAGAAGTAGCACACTCAAAGTAGGGAGTGGCAGCAGTCTATTGCATGGGGCCAACTGCCTCATGTTCTTATTAACTAGCTTTATTACTATCTACCTGTGTGTCTTATCAACTTATTTCAATAATTGTTTATTCATTATTTGCTTTATTTGGGCGGAGGTCTGTCTTTTTATCAACCCCTTACTGCAAGTATAATTGCCAGGAAGTTTGACAAGCTTTCTAAACTAGCACTAGGTTTCAAAACCGAGCACTAAACGTATCATCACCCTGTCTTTTGTTTGTAGACATATGTCAACACCACGCTGTATGAGAAGTTCACCTACGCAGGCATCGACTGCTCCGCAGAAGAAGCTGGATAATCTTGTGTTCCGAAGACGACAGTACTAAACATTTTCTGTTTGGTTGTACATGGATCATAATGTAACATGGTTTAAGCAATCCTCCACAAGGGGGTTCATGGACTAGTATTTTGCACATATTGTGTACTCCAAGTTATGTGCTAACATATGGATACTGTATCATAAACTGACTTTCAAGACTTTCATGTTGTAAAAATGTGTTATTGATTCTTCTGGTCTGGTGAATGCCCATAGTTGTAACTGGCTTTACCAATGTTTTCAGTAAATGTGTTGATTCATCTGGTCTATTTGTAACTGGCTGTACTTATAGAATATTATCATTGTCACTAATTGTGTTGTTGATTCATTTAACTGGCTGTAGATAGAACAATCTTTATCATTTAATGTGTTGTTGATTCATTTAACTGGCTGTAGATAGAACAATCTTTATCATTTAATGTGTTGTTGATTCATCAGGTCTACGATTGTAACTGGCTGTACCTATAAAACAATGGTTGTCTTTGGCTCTGACCATAAATAATGTTAAATGTTAACATTTTATTGAGGCGCAACAAGAACCACCTTTTGCTACCATTATACAATAATAGCAGATTTAATGTAAATATCTCTCAGAAATGTAACCAATGCTCATACAGTAAACTGTACCCATAAAACAAATAAAAAGGTTTGTAATGAAACAATTAGTTTGGTTTGTGTGACACTCATATTTCTTGTGATGTCACTTTCCTATATAGAGAAGCAACATTTCATGGGTGAAAATGTGAAATCCTATTTCATATAGTTTCATTTATGGTTATGTGTAAATCAAGAGATTTTTACCCAACAAATTCCAGCCAAAATTATCTCAAACATTACAAAGAATGTACAAGCCTTCATGCTGTAGCCCTACATTCTTCATTGGTTTCAGGTACAGATACAATTTCCCTTGATTTCAGATGAACCATTGAGCAATGCTTATTAGGTACAAGATATACCTGCACCATTGGCTGCCTTTATGTGCTGTCTGCCCGTCTCTTAAGTGGCAAAGCATATAAACTAGTGGTTTAAATATTGTATTAAAACTATATTATTACAGTACATGGCAGATACAGAGCTGAGGAAATCAACGGACCAGTGTTCAGTTTGGCTCTGGCTGTTAGCCTGTCCTTGTCTCTTGGCAGTCCTAGGGAGATGACAACTGGATACTGTACAAAGAAGATATTCTCAGCCACTCTGGGAGGACAAAGGACATTGGATAGGAACATTCTCATAATTCTTAAAACCATCACATTTCTATAAACATAGCCTGGTGTTCAGAGTTGAGTGTCTAGTGGTAGTCTAGTTTGGGCTGTCCTTGTTCCCCTGATTCTCCTGGCTCTCCAGGCTGTCCCTAGGGTCCCGGGCCACACGGCTGGCCCTCGATTATCTCCTTCTGCGCCGCGATGATGCACACCTCGTAGACGCGGAAGGAGGCGAAGCCGGCTGCCATGATGCACGAGCCGCCCAAGATGTACCACCAGTTGAAGAAGCTGAAGGACACTCCCTTGACGATGCAGTAGAGGCCGAAGCACACCAGGGCGATCATGGAGATGATCTGGACGCACACAGGTGGGCTGGACTCTTTCTCTCCCATAGTGCTGAGGAAGAAGTTCTCAGCTGTGCCACTGACTCCAAGAAATCATCCCCTTCTCCTGAATCAGCCAGACAAGAAATCATCCCCTTCTCAACCTCAGCCGGACATGGCAAACTATAATACTATACTATACTATACTATACTATACTATACTATACTATACTATACTCCCTTCTCTGAGAGAGGAGTAACTGGTGTATTACTTTTCTCCGTTTGGTAGGGTGTTTTTTGCATAAAAATGTTATACTGGCTCCTCCTAGACAACCGAAACACAAGCGCTGGAGACAGAGGGGCAGTGAGAGTGTCTGGTGGGTTTTATATAGAGCTAGCTAGAGCAAATGATCTGGGATTAAATCAACAACCCTCACTTTATTAGCTCCTGAGAGTATCAACCTCAGGTTTAATCTACCGCCGAGAAAAAAGTACTATAAGTACTACAGTATATTGATGGATTAAGCATGACTGTTTGTTAGCATGTTAGCACTGCTGGCTGTTATTATCCATGTAATCAGAGAGAGTGCATAAGTAGACTGACCTAAAGAGCTTAGACAAAGAGATTGAATGGCAGAGTTTTTCTAAACAGGAGATGATCCCATCTGTCTGTCCTCCTTCATTTCTCCTGTAGTCAACGTTATAGAGGTGGCAACAAAAAGAATGTAAGACGATAATAATATCCAATGAAATGAATGCAATCTTTTCTTCTGAAAGGAATCACGATACACTTTATTGTTTCCGGTGTAATGCTACAGTACACAAAATTGTGTGAACATTGTTTTTTTTTTTTAATGTAGTTTCAGTTCACTGAGAAAAATAAAACGTGACCAAAAGTGTTTATGGTCAGAATTTAAAAAGACAAAAAGTAAAACAGTGTCAGTGTTTAGTTAACAATATTCCAGTTTAGACACACATGAGCTGAAGGTGTGTGTGTGTGTTGTTTGTTGTTAACTGAACAGTCAGCTACTACAAACTGTGATGATTATACAATACACTGGATTGTAGCATTGCTTATGTCTCATACAAACCATCTACAGTACTAGGGTATGGATGCGAAGTTCAGAAATAGACTGAAATAGAAAGAAATCCTAAAAGCGAAGTTGATTTGGAAAATATGCTATACAACGTATTTCAAAAGTACCACTCAATATCAACATTACCTGGATTGAATTCCCCAAAAAGGATATGTGGAACTACGGTGAAAGGAGAATTAGTTTTGCACTCCTAAACATTGTTTTAGCTCTCATCAAGATCCTAAGAGATACATTTGGGTATGTGAAGTCACAGTGTTTCATTCTTCTCTATAAAGAAAAAAAACACCACAGTCCCATCTGCATTAAAATCATTAAATCAACAAACATGAAAAATGATTGAACTTATTACTCAAATGTCGTTGAACAAATGGCATGCATACTACAGATGTCACTATATTGATGGTCAAATCCTGACGTCAAAATCTCATGATGCTTGCCATTCCTGTGTGGTTGAACTCATTACAAATATGCCGATTCATGAAATCATCTGAACAATTTGGCAGTGTCCACACCAAAAATCATTACACATATGGATACATGAAATACAAAAAGAGACCTGTGACATGATTATCAACTGCTAATTCCATAACTGCCAGGGAAATCAGATAGGGAAAACAACAAAAAGCATTTAAGTATTATTGGAGACTATACTAAAACCAACACCAGCTAAAAGTTATTTGCCCACCTAATACTGAGTATGTCAGTGTATTTACCATGTGCAGCATTTGCACTTCTTTCTCCTTGATTAGAGTGACCCCTAGTGGAGTTGATGTTGATTCTACCAGCAGGCGGGTCCTAGGTAATAAATTCATGTAAACGTTAGTTGACTCCTCCTCTTCAGGAAGCTGTTATGGAGGGTTTCCTTAACGTGATGAACCAGTCCATGACTCTAGTTAGTTAATCCAGGAGGATAGATCTGCAGGATTTCCTCTGGCTGTCTGCACCATGGTTATGATGTCATCTCGCTTCAGAGTTCTTACTGCTGCCGATGGGGCCTCTGCATCTCCATGGTAACCCCTGTCTAAAGGGTGAAGAACCGAGGTTCTTATAGCATTGTCCCCGCGTCCTAGACTAGTGGCTCTGCCGCACCTTCAGTGACACATCCTCGATGTCATCTCTTTCTGAAATAGAGAAAAGGAGAAAGGAGAGGGTTACAATGGGACTGTGGGCCACGAAACTAATTCACAAAGGTCAATTTGGAGATCATTTCTTCACATGCAAAAAACCCCACATATCTGTTATTGTGGCGAAAATTCGTCCTCTGATTTCTACCTTCACAATCCTCCACTGATAGGTATAGCTATATAAAGTCTGGTAGAAAAAGCAATGTTCTCAAAAGCTACATCTCAAAAGGCTCTCCTGCCAACATTGACATTAATAATTCAGGTGTGTGGGAGTCTGATGTCATAAGAAACGGTGTTCTGTTAGTGTATTTTGGAATACAGGTAAAGCCTGACAGTCTCGCTCCCTCTCTCTCGCTCTCCATCTCTCTCTCCATCTCTCTCTCTCTCTCTCTCTCTCTCTCTCTCTCTCTCTCTCTCTCTCTCTCTCTCTCTCTCTCTCTCTCTCTCTCTCTCTCCATCTCTCTCTCTCTCAGAGGCATGTGATCAGAGAACAGCAGCTGGCCAGAGTTCTCCAACAGCCGTTGAGATGTGAACAGATGCTGTGGTGGTAATGGAACTCTGTGGGGACGCTACGTTGTTACATCTCACATCTGAGTCTTACACTGAGTCACAACAATAACAATAACAACAACAACAACAACAACAACAACATTACAGCTCTCTACTCTGTCTGTAATTACATATTGAGTGAGCCTAAGGACCAGTGTTAAGGGTGTGATACACTGATAATATATTTAATATTTGAGCAACTCCTACATAAGGCAATGCATCCCAGAAAAATAAGCACTCAGACTAACATTTAACATAAAGTCATTTAGCAGACGCTTTTATCCAAAGCAACTTACAATAAGCACATTTGTGTAAAGTAAGTGAATCATACTGAAACTATACTGTACATACAAACTATACAGTCATCGTAATTAAAAATGTTGATAAGAACAAGTGCCATTGGCAGTCACAGTGGTAGAGAAAGGAAGAAAACAAGTTGTTTGGGTGTTTTTTGCACCCTATTTGGTTTCCAGTGGCTAGACTCCCCTGTGTGTCTCTCTATGTTGCTCACAGCCTGTTACTCTTCAGCTTCCCGAGCCTCCCTCTGCTAACAGTCCCATATGGCCACACCGTGGCTGCCTAGAATGGTTTCCTCTTCATTAGCATTTAGCATTACCATTCCCAAACGAGGAAAGTCCTCATTTATGGGCTCACGGTTGGTAAAATCACAAAATAACATACCATATGTTTAACTAAAAAGACCCCACAACATTGTGCCTTTAAACCTACTACATAAACACTGCAAACTACGTTCACCCATCAAGAAACAAACCGAAAACACCAGCATCTTGAGCCGATTGAACATTGTGTGAACAAAACGTACAGTGATTCAGCCTGAAACAGTTTGGTTGGGTGAGTATTTTAAACACGTTCAGTGTAGCGGAGCAGGAGTTTGGCACAGTAATGTGCCACTCTGTCCAGAGTCATTACTGCTCTCAAGGTCACCACATCCAGCCTGTTAGGAGCCCGCCTTCCTCCCACTGGGCAGGGCCATGGTCCAAGATCCCCAAGAGTTCCTTGTACCCTCCTAGCCTCTTGCTTCTCTACTGTGTGTGTACTACTTTATGTAATGTTATCTGTCCTCTTAACAAATAACACAACAGGATGGCCCAATAAGCACAAGGTTATAGATTCTAATCTTTCTCTGAAAATTCTTCAGGTTTTGAGACCTTTCTGCCTCCCTGCCCCTCTCTCCATGTATTTTTCTGTCTCTCTGTTTCTTTCTGTGTATCCCCCCCCCCCCTCTGTCTCTCTATCTCAGTGAGAGGCAGCAGTTGTGGTTTGAATCCACAGGCCACCATAAGGCTAGATGAGTGAGACTGGCAGGGGCTGACAGGAGCCATCTGTAGAGAGATGGGACCCAGAGATGGGACCCAGTATGCCCCTGCTGGAGCGATCTGTAGAGAGATGGGACCCAGTATGCCCCTGCTGTGTTCGGGTAACCACTATCAGACTGATAATATCTCCTATAGCTCCCCAATAGGGATGCTAGGATGCTAGCCCTGGTGGAGAGTATCTGGAGCAGAGAAGACGTACGACAAGGCAGATAAAGGGACCAGATAGACGGAAAGGAATGGAAAAATCATGGCACATCTTTGAGGAATCTTTAGAGAATCATCTTTAGAGGAGGTTTATCTTGTATATCCTGGACAAAGGTCATTAGCCACATTCTGTTCAACTTTGCTTCAATTAGACACGTGACCGCAAGCAGCAAGAAGGGACATTTAAACAAAATCTGATCACAATGCAGAAGTCAGTTTTAACACCCTTCATATACAGTAGTGTGACATTTGCTTAGAATGACAGTTCTTAAGAGCTTGAAAGAAGCTTTTATAAGATCAACTTCATTAACAGTGTTAAGGATGAAAAAAGTAAAAGAAAACAAAGCAGGCAGTCACAGTATTTGATTGATATGGCTTAGAAAAGAAGGGATTTGATATTTGTTATTTAATCAAGATTTACACAAACACAAGTAGCCTAATACTGATCCTTCAGCCTCAGCTCTGTGACGCCAGCCAGAATTTCACAGTGGGCTTCTCTCTTCATATCTGCGTGGGTGTTGGCATTCTCCTAGCTTGATCATGGGAATCTCTTATGATAATCCAGAGAAAGGGGCCATTGTGCTCATTTGTTTGCTAGCCCTGTTTCCCTCCCTAACCAGTGTTGTTTGTCTGCTTGTGTTCTGTTGACAGAACAACTCTCTTGTAGTTTTCCACATCCAACTCAGAGGGGTCTGAGCGAGACGGAGAGAGGACTGAGAGTCTCTTTGTGCAAATAACAGCAGCGGGGATAACTGTCACGGTCATTGACGGCGTTTTTATTGTGAAATGTGGAGCAAGAATGCACTAAGCATAAGCTAAGCAGAATAAATGGTCCCTTGATACGAGGTGGAATATAAAGTGATGGATGGTAATGCTATGGCATTAGGCAAGGAGCGTGGGGGATTAGGCATGTTGTGTACAGTAGGTCACTGAATTAAAGAGAGGAGAGCCTTCAAGAGGATTGTTCAATCTGACACGATTGTTAGAACACTCGACCCTGAGAATTAGAATACTGTACATTCTAGTTCTATGACTCAACCTATAGAGCAGCAGGCCGGAGGATTACACTCCTAGTGGCACCGGATCAATCAAATTCAAGCAAACATTTTTGCTAAAACTCTTGTCACAAAGACGTTTCACAGTGCACTCTTGGAAATGAAGGTTCTATACCATGGCTGCCCAATTTGGGGCCCGATTATATTTGGCCCGCGCCTTATCCACTGTATCATTTTTTTCCCACCATCAGCGCTCGGAATCTGCGCTCACTCACTGTGCTCGCTCTCAGGTTCTATAGTATAGAATCCTTTTGTTCTACATGGCAAGGAAAACAACTTGAAGACACCTTGAGAGGAATCAATGTTGTGTTATGTGTGCTCTCCGACTCACCAAGGGATCCAGTTCCTTGCGGTCTATGAGGTTGAGCTCTGTGCCGAAGTAGTAAAAGTGCTTGTAGCAGGTGTTGACGTGTGCTTCGGCACCCATGAGGATGATGCGGTCGAAGTGGTGGATGTAGACGTGAACGAAGACCCTGAAGAGCCGGCAGATGATCTTCTTGCAGATTTGGATGAAGTTCTTGGGGAAGGGAATACCTAAAAGAGAGAGAAGGAGGGAGGGGATAATGGAGACGTGGTCAGTTTTACTCTCTTAGACGGTTCCAGAAGGATCACATGGAGTTGACACTCTCCCTTTTGCATTAAGTGAACCTGAATTATTGTGAGTGTTTGGTCCGTTCCGGAGACAACCCCTCACACCTAGATCTGTAAGGATCTGAAAGGTAAACGCAAGTTGGCGAACAATGTACCTGCCTAGTTAGAGGGCAAGGTTGAGATACTACCATCTTCTTATTTATTGGGGGACAAAATAGAACTTTGTTAGCTACTACCATTTTGCCTGTGTCTAAGACGAAGGTACTAGGGGTTGTTTCTGAACAGGGCCTTAGTGTCACACCAGAGAGGGTCCCTTTTTGGAGCTGGGTGGTAGGGAATGTAAGAAGCAGCAGGTCTGGGACAGATTGTGTGCAACATCATCAGTCCAGGACTTGTCCTGGGTCTCACCCCCAGCAGGACTGATCTGGTTAACATAATCCCACAGATTGGGTCAACTTTGGCCAGATTAGGAACCCCCAATCCCACTTGGATTACAGTTACCTCCTGAAATGTATCAAGGTTTACTGAAATTTAAAATGAACAGTAAACTACAGTACGTTTCAAATGTACTAATGATGCATTTAGACCTCCTGGATGAAAGACACAGAGTGTCGGACACACTCCACAAACTCTGTCCGTATCCATATCCTAATGTATTGAGACATTTGTATGTCACACACAAGGACAGCAAGTGCTTACTAATGCTTGACAGTGACCCATGGCAGAAACCATCTCTAATGTAGACTACTGTGCAGTACTATCTTCAGGGATGTACTGTAGTGGTAGAAAAGAAAAATTGGGTAAATGCGGTGAGCTAACGTAAAAAGGTGGGGAAACCCCCTTAAAAAAGTATGTCCCCTCCACTACATCCCTGGTACTCTGTAACGCACAGGAGCCTCAACTCAGCCACTGACTGTCCACCTCGCCCATAAAAACAGGATGCCCTCCACCTACCTACCTCAGCCTCTGGCACATCAGAGAGGAAATGTTATTCCACCAGCGTTCTTTGAATAGAACTTTATGACAGAATACAGCACCTACCGACTCGGCTTTGATTTGATTTCTGGCATATGGAGGACAGTGGGGGATGGCTGTGTAAAAGAGTTGCACGCGATCAATTACCGTGGAACCACTAAGACAAAGTTGGATCAATTCCTATATCTTGGATCCAGGTTTGTTGACATTGTCATCATCGTCATTATCATTGTCTTCATCCTTACAGGGAAACAGTTTTCCCTGCAGGGCATAAAGAAACCATGAGCCCCTTATTTAGAGGTGTGTGTGTGTGTGTGCGTGTGTGTGCGTGCGTGTGTGTGCGTGTGTGTGTGCGTCAATGGTTTATGTGTATGTAGCATGCCATGGAGGGGATGGAGTATTAAATGGCATTGTTTCTCAACAAAAGTTGACTGTAAATGGCTCACTGTTATGTGAACAGCTTTATGCACTGTCAGCCACACAGCACTACAGCATCAGATAAGAAGCCTTACTGTTGACACTACTGTGGACCGGAGTTTGCTTTGCATTACTGCATCTACTTAATTATTGCTTTTCTGTGGAAAAACTGACAAACACCAACTTTGGGAAAACAAAGAGCATTGTCTAACACACAACCTCTACACAAAGCCTGACATAGCAGTGAAGCCCACACTGTATAGCTTACACTTGGGCTCTGTAGTCCGTAAATCGCTGACTGTTTCTAAATGTTTCTCATGCTACTGTACATGTCATGTGTAGCACAGTGGAAGCTGGTGGAGGTAGAAATCAAAGGACGGGCTCATTGAAACGCATGGAACGGAATGATACCATTCCTCATTCCATTCGTTACAATGAGCCCATCCTCCGGTTACTATGTCTACCAGCCTCTCTTCGTGTAGGATGATTCCTACTTCGAGCCTATTCTCAAATGAATGTTGACATACTATCTTACAGGCTGTTATTATGCTGACAGGCAGGTGGCAGCAAAGAGCCCTCGCAAGGCCGATGTCTGTTTAAAACAGAGCCGTGGAGGACATTCACCACCAGACAGTACTTCTCCCATGACTCCTCAAAAAGATCAGGACTAGCTGCTCTCAGTCTGCCAAGTTCTCTTATTAAACCTCACAACAAAGGCTTTGACTGGCATCGCTATCTCTAATTCTAAGCCTCACCAGAATGTTACATAACCGCCAATTAGCAGTAGCGGCTACGTAATGGTTCACCCCCATTCCCTTTTCCATGGGTGGTTTTATTTTGGGAGTTTTTTTCTTGTGAAATGGCATCAACCAAAGCTCACGGTACGCATGACCTAATGTAGCTATTACAGTTTACAAATGCATTGTAAACCGGCTCAGCGGGCCTAAAGTAAGGGATCAGTAACTAGTCTGTTATTTGTATCATCAGGCAGAGTGTAATGAGAGATCACCAGAGACTTGTGTGTGCGATGTGGGGTAGAGTTATCTCATTGAGCCTTGCCACGACTTTGCTATACCACATTGTGACAGATTATAGGACCCATCATCTAAACAGACTGACAGACAGACAGACAGACAGACAGACAGACAGACAGACAGACAGACAGACACACACACACACACACACACACACACACACACACACACACACACACACACAGCAGACAGGCAGACACAGACACACAGCCAGATCGACAGACAGACAGCAATGAAACAGATGCACAGTCTGATCTAAACTCCATGCTTTATTTCAAGTGTGTTGAGACCCTGGTGATAATGCACTTTAAAACTAAATAAACTTGAAACTTGAAACTATCAGAAACCTTTCATTGTCCACAAGCTGTGTTGATGCGGGTTGAGGAGACCGTCAATTCATCCCCAGCCAATTAAAGGGTGAGTGATGATGATAGCCCAGAGGTTGTTACTGCAGAGTGATTACTGGTTGAGCTTGCAGCAGGCAACATCAGGCACCATCACTAACTACAGTACACAACTCTCGAGATGAAGGGACTCAGTCAAAAGGCTGTTGAACCCAAACTGACAACAAATGTTGAGATGCAACATACAGTAACCATAGATAGATAGAGATAAATACAGAAATGATGCAAATGGTCATATGATTAATGGAAAGTTGAAGTTAATATACTGATCACTGTGAGGGTTTCCTAAACAAAACCCTAACCCTAACCCTAAACCCTAACCCTAACCCTAACCCTAACCCGAACCCTATGTAAACCTAACCTACTTTGGACTTGAGATGATCTTAGTGCTACCGAAGCTTTTGGGAAGCACATAGAATTCTTCCGTTCAAAGTTTATCCAGCCAGCCAGAACTTTGACGTTTTCTTCAGGGTCTGTGGAGCCTGAAGAATGAGTAACACCCCTTACCTCTACCCCTACATGATGTCACGATAGCTGACAAAAAAACAACAACAACAACAACAAAAACAAACAAACAGATGTTTGTGACTTTGCACTCACAGAGTGACTCAAGATACTGTATCAGAAGAGCAAGCAGCACCACAAGAGAGAGCAAGCACCACCACTCTATTAACTATGACTGTAACAACGCTGGTCTCTTCGCCTCTCACAAGGCATGTTACGTCACACAACACTCACGCCTCTACCCCTTGCCCCCATAACAACGTTCACAGGCAGGCCCGGTCGTCCTCTGCTTTTGTTGTAAACTCCAGTCAGTCAGGCTCTCACGCCTGCCTCCACGTGCCCCAACAATGGCCCACCCAGAGGAGTGGAGGGGGGAGGGGTCGGGAGAGAGCGGGAGGGGGAGAGGGGGGAGATGAGGGGGTGGTTACTTGGGAGGCAGAGCTTTTAGAACTTTCTTCACACCAGGAAACCAGGCAGAGGGGATCAAAGAGTAGTGCTAAATGAAACGCCTGCACCCTGCGGCTGCAGTGATGTCCTCCCCTTTCCCTTTGCCCTCCCTTTGCCTCCCTCCTTCCCGCCACTTCCCTTCCCTGGCCTCAGGCTCTGGACCCATGTTGCTCTTACTGTGGCAATCCCAGTAAAAAAGGTCTGATGAATCTTTATCCCTCCCAACACACACGCGCACACACACACGCACACGCACACGCACACGCACACGCACACGCACACACATGCACACGCACACACACACACACACACACACACACACACACACACACACACAGGCAGGCATAGTCATGCCTTTCAGAAAGAAACCATTCACATCATGAATCCCTCTAAATAAAACAGTATTCTGCTGGGTGGGAATAAGGGGCTCATGGTTTCTTTATGCCCTGCAGGGAAAACTGTTTCCCTGTAAGGATGATGATGATGATGACGACGATGATGATGATGACAACGTCAACAAATTATCTCCAAGATAGACTCATGTGCACCATGTGTACAATCTGTAGGAATTGATACAACTTTGTTTTAGAGGTTCCTCAGTAATTGATCGCGTGCAACTCTTTTACACAGCCATCCCCCACTGTCGGTAGGTGCTGTATTCTGTCATGAAGTTAAACTGTAAAAGCTAAACGATGCTGTGAAATCTGTCCTGTCAAGTCAACACAAGACTGGTTGAGACGGAAATCTAACCTAGATGTGAATGCTGCAACGAGACAGCACAGTGACCTTGTTTTCACACAAACGATGGCCACTGACCCGGATCTGTCTGTCCGTGTGTGTGGATCCAGGATAGCCAGGATAGGAAGCCATTGGGAAGACTGTGATGCAAGTTTACAGAGAAGAGATCCTAGCAAAGGCCCATGAGAGAGGACAGGAAGAGACGCTGCCTTTCTGTCTGCGGATAGGAAGGTTATCTGTCACCCAATACTATACAGAGCCATGGTGGAGCAGCTCAATGCTAACTGGCTCAAGGTGAGCAGACAGTGAGGAAGGGCATGCAGGTCTCGAAATAATATTTCAAAAGTTTCTGTTTTAAATACCTTATGTGCACTTGTTTTAGCCTGCACAGCGTGGTCAGGGTTTTGCCCTTTTTGGGACCATTCCGTTGTCCTATACTATTTTGACCAGTAATAGCAATAGGACACTGGAGAGGTGTCAGAGATGCTGGGTCAGAGACCAGGGGAGGCTGGTGGAGTTAGAAATCGGAGGACGGGCTCATTATAATGCATGGAATTGTAATGCATGGAATGGAATGAGGAATGGTATCAAACACGTGTTACAATGAGCAGAAATCAGACGACCGGCTCATTGTATTATCCAGGATGGGTGTTTGTGACTGGAATTCCCATTCACATATTGTAGTAAGTGATAATCAGTGGAGGCTGGTGGAGGCAGAAATTGGAGGACAGGCTCATTGTAACGCATGGAACAATGAGTCTGTCCTCCGTTTTCTGCCTCTACCAGCCTCCCCTGATTATCACATACTACAGTATGTGAATGGAAATTCCAGTCACATACACCCATCCAAGATAATACAGGCTGGGCAACCTGCCAACAACACTAAATTGATTTTCTAAATATAGAGGTAAGCCATCCATACCACCACAAGGTCTTAGTCTCAGGTCGCAGGTCGCAGGTCGCAGGTTGCAGGTTAAGGGTAAAAGCGTGATAGGCTGATGGTGTATTGTTGCTGTGTATGCCAGCCAAGGAGAGGCACCAGTGACAGAATCCTCTTAACCTGGCATGGCAGCATCATCAGATGGCATCGATGTGAGGGATGCCAACTACGGTTCAGAGAGAGCCAACAACGTGGAATCTCCTGATCATGCTGTGAGCAGAATAGGGATATATGAGCCTGTAACTTTAGTAGGGATCAATGACTTGCATTCCCCATCTGCTGTTCAATGTGGCTTGATTAAGGGGGGAAGAAAACTGAGAAGAATCAGACGCCTTCATGGTATTGTGGTATTGTGCAGTGCCTCATTGTAGATGTCAACCAGTGGAGGTAGAAATCGGAGGACGGGCTCATTGTAATGCATGGAATGGAATGGAACGCGTTACTCATTACGGATTTTGGCATTTTATGGTCACGATCGTCACCCGATCGTTTTCTGAAATTATCTGTAATCAGAGACGATTCCTTTGTATCTCAAAATAAGTAAGAAGCAGAGGTAGGCTGTATCCTACTCGCATGAACCATGCATGAAATAACAGGGAGGACCCATTTCTGAGGAGAAATAGCGACAGGCGCTCGCTAACACCGGTTCTGAGCGACTGGTGCCGTTTGACTACTCCCGGTGGTCCGATCACGAGTATCATCCAGATACGAGAATCAAGTCCAAATAAACAAATATGGATAAAAATATGAGTATGAGGACGGCACGCCCCTAGGAAGGGCCGTCATTTGCAGGTTCCTGGGACAAAACGGTAAACTCAGGGTTATCTGGCTTGTCCTTTAAGAGAACCCTTTAAGATGATCTTAGTGCAAAGAAACCATTAGGAAATGTACCCAAGAAAGTTAACATACTGTATACAGTATTACACAGCTGAAAAAAGAAAATGTCTTGGTCCTAATTAAAGGCAGCATACGTATCCAAAACGGTTCATGAGGAAATGGTGTTTTTGTTGTTGCGGTGGTGACTAAAGAGTGGGAGTAGTGCTCTGGGCTACTGCAAAGGGTTAGCTAGCTGGGTTCACATAGTGGGCATCCTGAGAGGAAGTATACAACCAGACACAGTAACGAGTACCTATGTAACTGGATAATAAGTGGGACAGACGTTCAGGGTAGTCATTATTAGGAGATTACTGTGCCCGACCAAATGGAAAGAGGGAAGGCAAGCGGCACAGTATAATCTGAGCGTTTTTCCCTTCTGGGAGGAACGGAGAGATTTTGGGAGAGGACAAAAAGGTCTGTGTTCTCTAACAGTCCACTGGTTAAGCTGACAATTTACTAAAAAAGTAAATCGACTTCTGTGCTCCGACAAGGGGATGATTGTGTTTGTTTTTCCTGAACAACAAGGAAAAGTGGAGCACTGATGAGCGCTGGACTTCACGGTTCATTACGTCCGAGTCATCGACATCGACGAGCGAACCTGGCTAGCAACTGAACACTATTTTCGGAAATACAAAACAGTGAGAGTGAATCAGACAGACTCCACATAACTTGATTGCAGGCCTATTGTAGAAAGCAAGAGGAGATAGATACAGTTTCTTACATAGCCCTATACACCATGAACGTGAACTAATCATATATCACCTGATCCCATGACACAAGCAGTGAACTGTCATATTTATAAAGGCTAACCCATTTATAAATGATTTGTTGCCTAAAAACACCATAAAGACATCCTCCTATTTTAGGATGTGAGAAGACACAAACACCCAGCAGTGGTTTTGCAGGGTCGAAAGGTCGTGGAGGTCACAGGGGTTATCCAGATGTCATGACACAGGAAGTCACATCCTGGTGACAGGAAGGTCTTCCACCACAGAGCATGTACGACTGACAAAGCTCTGACAAACCTCTGACAAAGCTGAGGATTCCTGTGGTACAAACTTTCAGCGCCAGATTAAGTGTTATATAGTGTTCAACAGAACAACCAATACTGAAGGGACAACCTTCATTATACCACTACTACTTGTTGTTATAAACTGTATGCCACTGCGAACAACGTCATTCTCGACCTTCAGCTCCTGTGATGACTTTGATGACTTGAAATCAAACAGAGTGAAACAGAGCAGAGTATGAACTGGACCTGTTACACTTCATGAGCCATTCTATGACAATTAGAGTAAACCAGGCCCACCCAGGCCAGCCAAGCCCAGACATCTGAACAGAGAGGCTCTTTCTCTGGGTTTACCCTCATCCAGATATAGCTCAGCCCAGGTTAGATATCATACTATGACTAGTAGAACCCAGATGAGATGGACCGTAAACACACGTGTGTGTTTCACTAAGCCCACAGTAATCCTCTTTACAGACGCAGGCACAAAGGAAATCCAGTCTGTGACTGCCTGGCTGGCTGGCTGCAACCCCATAGAGAATCACCACAGCTGTGAATTTTTCATCAATGGATCCAGCCTAGGGACCAGCCAGGTTTCTTCGAACCCTGAAAGCCATGTTGTTCCAATATGTGCTTCCAACATCACTGGCAGAATGAGATGATATAAGATTCCTGATGCATGTGACACACACACACACGATTAAGAGGTTCACTAAGAGGTTCACTGTCTCTGGTGGAGTTTAGCCCTCCCTGACACAAATACACACACACACACACACACACACACACACACACACCAGCCCACCTGCCCCCCCCCCCCCCCCCACAAATACACACATACACACACAAACACATGCGCCTAAGAGGCTCACTGACTGGCCAATCTCAAGGTCAGATGGATGGAGTTTAGCCCTCCCTGACACACACAAACACAAACACACACACACACACACACACACACACACACACACACACACACACACACACACACACACGTAAGAAGCTCACTGACTGATCAATTTCGGGGTCGGCCTGATGAAGCTCAGCCCGCCCCGTGAGCTGCTCTCATGTCACAGTTGGATTGCTTGTTCTGGTGAAACAGGATTATTCTGGCCGTAATCTGAGAATCCCGGAAAAGATCCTATTATTTCTCGCGTTATTGAGCACTGTATTACTGTACGTTTACAGTAAAATAGACGCACAGTTAAGAGGGTCATTTCAGAGACCAACATTTTGTGTTTATGCTACTTATAAACTCCAAGAGTTGAGACAGTGAATATGTCGCAGGTATCTTGATTGAAATCACACACCAACAATGCCTTTCTTCCGAATTTTGGATCAAAAAGTAAACTCTCTGAACATAGAGCATAGCGCCTAGTCTACAAACAAAGGCTCAAGTAACATCCATAACTCAAAGTCAGGTCAGAGGTCAGATCACCTGAGATGGTAACATCTATTTGTTCACTTCAAAGAGAGTCATACACAGACATAATATCTGTCTCTAATGACATCATTACATTAGTTGGTTAACCTTTTACACCCTGAGGGCGAAGGTCACTGTCGAGGGCAGGTACCTGCATCATGATGTGTAATCCTACCCTGACACTGACACCTCATCCATAACAAAGACGCGCACACACACGCGCACACACACACACACACACACACACACAATGCTAGCCACACATAAAGGACACTGGCCATATACACACTCCTATTGGCTGTACTGCGATCTGTGAAGAACTGGGCCCTGGTGAGAAGACTGAACGTGTGCGGATCAAAGACGGACATGTTGTTGTCGCCCAGGGAAAGGTCTGGAAGCAAACAGGCATCTAGGTCCAGGAACATTCCAGGCCTAGTGTTAATCCCTTCCTGCTGACTAAACTAAGGGGTTTAAACCCCTCGGCTTCCCGTCGTGATCCTCTCTCCTCTCCTCCAGTACCACCAAAACACAGGCAACAGAACAATATTAGTACACCCTGCTACTATACACCGCAGTACACCTGACACCAAGTCACACTATGACGAAAACATTATGGTAAGGACTCAATGCGACCGACTGGGTTTGAACCTCTGTCATGTCTCCACACCACAAGACTGTGTTAGTCTGCTGAGCTAAAGCCTAGGCATTAGCTTGCGAAGCTCACGCATATCTGCGGGACTCAGGAAGGTGCGCTTGTCGTGCAAGCGGGGTTACAGCGAAACCACGATGTTTCTCTTTCTAACTTTTCTACGCCATTTGCAAGTGTATCGGTGAAAGGGACTGGATCCGGCTTCTCCTCTTTTCCTCTCGTTCCCTGACGTTGTTCAATAAAACATGGGCTGCTGTAGTCAACACAACTCACATGGGGGCCGTGGGACGGCGCATGCTCGGCAGTGAATAATTGATGCATATAGCAGAGGGCACGGAGGGAGGAGAGAACCCCTCATGGTAGCCTGTGACTCAGGTGCTTCCTGAGGCCGCCGGGGGGAGGGGGGGGGGGGGCAAAGGCTGGTTGGGTATGGTTTCATCCAGACATGGTGGTGGTGGTGGGAGCAGGACAGGGCTTAGGGAGATCAGATGTCTCTGCATTATTAACAGGCTGGAGGTGATACTGTTTCCAGCCATTGATACCCATCTCTCCACCAAGGCTAGCAGTGAAGGCCAAGACTGCATGTTTTCAACCATAAAAGAGACACTAACCTAACAGCATGCGACTGTGACCTCAGCTGTAGCACTAATTCTCTCCGTTCCAATAAATGTATTATCTAAAAATATTATCTATAATTCAGCCTTAGTTCTGTCCCATGAGGCAGAACGTGTGGTATTCACAAAATGAAACAGTTTTTCCAAAGAAAAATAAAGAAGTACACAGAAGTACGTATACAGTATGTGCGCATAAACAGCTTGTTAAATGGTGAAGACCTCTTTTGCGCTCGAGTAAACAAGTTACGGATTTGTGATATTGTGACCTCAGCTCATTTCGCAGGCCATTGGTTAAAGGCTTCAGCTTTTAACAGCGAGAATTTCCTGACGTTTTCAGTGCTTTCTTGTCTTTGTCAGTGCCAGACTTTTTTGTGAAGCCTCTGCAGTAACCCACACCGATCCGAGCAGGTTCAACAGATGCAAGGTCAAAGATCGGCTGTGATATCCAATTAACCCATTCTCCAGCCTCACCTGTGTTTTCATGTCAGGATCAAAGCAAAGCAGCATTTAGTGTGACGAGTGTTCCTGTTTAATGACATGTTCAAAGGGCTCTAGAGTTCTAGAGTGGAATGCTGGAATTCAAAGGTTGTGGTTCTGTTTACACTACCCAGGAGGGTACTAATCTAATGCTATGTAACAAAGCATGTAGGGTTACAGCATATGCATTGTACTGTTACAGCAGAGATATGTATTGTTAACATAGATGTATGTACCAGACTATAGATAATATATATGCTGTTCCAAGACATACTGTACATACCAGGAGAGGCTGGTGGAGGTAGAAATCGGAGGACGGGCTCATTGTAATTCATGGAATGGAATGATCAAACAGGTCTTGTTCTACCTCCACCAACCTCCACTGGTATGTCTAGTATGTCTTGGAATAACATGCATATTATCGATAGTCACAGTCTAGCCATTATGTGACATCACCACAACAAATGAGTCATGTTTTGTTCCAGTCTACTCACCTATGCTGGTGGGGAAGATGTCTTCGTTGTTGATCTGGACCTCGATCCAGTCCATCAGCAGACTCATGTACTTCGGAGCCGGGAGGGCGGTGGGCTTCTTGTACTTGTGGTCGTCCTGCCAGCGGTACTCGTACCTGGGACCTCCGGACATGACCGGGCAGCTCTTCTCTGTGCAGTACTCGCACACCGTGCCATAGATGAGGTTGATGCGGTTGAAGAAGTCCACCACGTGCACCGCCACCCAGTCGTTGAGGTCTTCGCCATGTGGCAGCTGCACGGCCGCCCGCAGGTCCACGCCCGAGTTGAGCGAGGCCTGGGCCTTCTTGTGCAGCTCAAAGCGCTGCGTCCCCGGCTCGAACTTGCGCTTGGGCCGAAAGGTCTTGTCCTTGTTGAAAACTTGCTTCAGGGCGATGGACATGTTGATGGGGACGGGGACCGGAGGGGTCAGGGGGATGATGAGGGAGGGAGAGCTGGGGAACAGCCGAGGTTTGTCAGCCGGCCGTGGAGGCGACCCCGGGGAGGAGAAGCTGGTACCAATAGTCGCTCTTGGAGGAGGTGGCGGGAAAAGGGTTACTAGGAGGAGGTGGTTAGAGCCACTGTCTATTCACTGGAGAGACGGAGAACATCAGGACATCTCCTCCTATGGAGAACAAAACCAAAACAACTGTCAGGATGACATGGTACCAGGAATCACAGGTAGCCGACCGATATATCTATATGATCCTCATTCTGAGTAAATGGAAAGAGGAACTGAGGAGGGAGTTTCAACAGGGGAGTTTCCTTGTAAGCTGAATCAAACGTTAAGCTGCTGTTCATTTCATGTTTCGACAGGAAAGTTGCGAAATGTGAGAGTGGGGACGTCCCTATAATTTTTAATCCACATTTTCGATACAACTATTTTAGCAATATATATCAGTGTGTGAAATGTAGTTCTATGATGTTCTATGAGTTCCAATCTTTCTCTCTCGACAGAAATGCATTGTGTGCAAGTGGTAAATCTAGGCTTTCTGTTGATTGATATCTGTGTCCAGATCTTGTTGCCACTTGTCCTACCACAAACCCCAGCACAATGGATGACTCTGTGATGATGTCAGTGTAGAGAGAGGCTGTTCTAACCACAGAGCCCTGTCAACACCACATTCACACTAATGCATAAAAGGCTTGGTCAGAGAAAGGAAAACACCTGAAACCTGTTGGGTCATTTCAAATGTTTGGTGAGGGACCTGGTTCAGGGGGATTGTGCATGTGGGTAGTGTTGTGTCTGTTCAATGAGGTGTTTGTATAAACTGTTATTATTGTATTGTATTTTTTTTTTTATCTATGTGTTCTCTGTAACATTGCCCTGCTGAAAGGAAGACACTGGTCTCAGTTAGGTTTTCCATGTATAAATAAAGTTTAAATAAAAACAATAAAAACAATTAAACTCTGGGATAATATATTAACAAAGGACTAGAACAACATTCCTCAAAATGTGGTGTTCGAATAATGCAGTGATGCACTACACCCTCCTTTGTGTTCAGATACAAAGTAAACTGATCCAGAATTTGAATTTGATCTTGTCCTCCTTATGCAAACAATACAAAACCCCACATTCCTCCAGTAAAGACACAACTTCTAGGACTGTATCGAGTTAAATTTGGCAGTCTGACAGGAGTGTAATCTGATTATTATGATGCAATACGGACCACATCATTCACACCTTGTGGCTAATAGCACATGATTGGAGTTATGTGGACATCATCTCAATGGCTCTCTATACACTTTCTCAAATGGATTACATTTTCTCTGAAACACCCTGATTAAAGTGAACAACATCCTGTGTGTGTCAAACGGAATGTAATCCTTTACTAGCATGGCATCGTAAGACATTGGGAGCGAAAGAGGATAATCAGAGGAAAATCGGTTGAGACCATTATTGTATGTCAGTTATAGTATTGTAGCAGATTCTTCTAGAAGGAGCATCATATGTCCTGATTTTCCATTATATTCAAAGCTACAAGCCTGAGCAGTGTGTGTACTATCGTGGACCACATACTTCATTGCATTATCTTGGGTTGAAATGGGAACACAGAGTGCTGCAATATGAAACATAAAAGACGTCCACAAATCTGGTAGGACTCAGGTCCAAAAGAAGATTGAAATGCTGTTTGTTTGTGTACCTCAAGAAATCACAGTTGGAATCCTATCACAGTTGTAGACAGTGAAACTCATCATTATATTGTCTAGCACCAGAACCTATGGGATGTGCATAGTACATTTCCTTGTTTTGAGCCTTGCTATGAACACAGAAAACAGAAAGCAAACTTGAGTTGGTCGGGTGAGGATAGATATGATACAAAAGGGGCCCCTTCAGGCAGGAAATGTTGCCTGACCAGATCTGAACCTGCCTGCCAGCTTGTTAGGTTCACTTCCCCCTAATTGCTATCTAATCAGTCTGGTCCCACGCTCCTGATCCATCCCCAGGACATCGCTCTGTCTGCATAAGTCTCTGATGCTTTTCCACTTGTCTATTGGACTACACACGCCCGCACGCCCGCACGCCCACACACACACACACACACACACACAAACCTGCATTGGGTGAACAACAGGGAAGCATCTTGAAAGACAACATTTCCAAAGCCTTCTGTCTTCGTTGGAGGAGATCGATGACAACGATCTAAGCTATGGTATCACTTGTCGAGCCAGAATGCTTTCTGACAGATTTAGTTGAAGAACAGACAAAAGGATGCTTCTCTTTTGAGCTTACGTTATCTCATCACAAATGTTGACCAGCCAGTTTAGCTTATCCGGTATCACACTAGATCTAAAACGAGCCCTCTAACAATGAACAGAGCAACATGCCTCCCATAAGACCAACCAGGGGAATTACCTGGTATTACTCAAATAATTGCCTGAAAGAAGCAGAGGACACTTACCTATGTAGCCCATGTGGCTAGCCACCATAATTAGTCTCAACCCCCTATTAATGTAGTTTAGCCAGGGCTAACATCTATGCTGCTCTTTACACTCAAGACCCGTCGCTCTCTGTAAACCTTGCCAGAGGGCTAATCATGCTGATTGATTGAACGTAGAACTGTGACAGTCAGGAAAGGAAGTGAGTCACACATACTAATCCGGAGGTGGGGCAAAGAGGAAGAATGTGTGGTGTATATATATATATATATAAAAAAAAAAGGAAGCGTTTGTGTTCATGGACGGGAGTACTTTTTGTGGTGTGGTCTTCTGAATGATTCATGACCTTGGTAGCAGCTCTTACGGGTTTTAAGAGGCATCCTGTCCTTACAGGACTTATATTCTCACAGACAGCATTTTCCCTGTATAGTATTTAAATAGAACAAGAACACAAGGGTTGATCAGAAATGTAAAATGTAGACCAACAGTACACTCACAGAGAGAACACACAGTCTAATAAATAGCATACAGGTGAGGCATCATTTTTGGTGAAACGTGTCATCTGAGTGTGCTCAGTCAACTGTTACCTGATCTAAACATGTATTTTCAGTAATGTTGAGGACCTAGGCTACTAAATTATATACGTGGGAAAAAGGACTGTATTCTTATTCATATTTCACCACCACTAACACACTGTCTCCTGCCACCGACTTCCAACAGACAACAACTGAATTGCACCATAACATTCCATGTTTGAAACTCTTGAATAGTACTTACAACATGGTTCATTAAGAAGAAAATAGAAATAGAAATAATAGCAAATAGAAATAAAAAATAGGAGGAGGGAGTGAGGCAGAGAGAGTGCTGATCACTCTTTGTCTAATCAGCTACAGGCCTGGCTCTGTCAATGCTCCAGCTTATAGCCAATGATCACAGAATATGGCAAGCTAAATAATACAATCTTCATCTGTAGCTGTTTAATACACTGGTGTCATACATTCCACTCAATCAAAATTGCTGCATCAGCCCCTAGTGTGCTGCGTTCCCAGCCATATCAGAGTAACAATTAAGAACATACCAGGGGAGGCTGGTGGAGGTAGAAATCGGAGGACGGGCTCATTGTAATGCATGAAATGGAATGAGGAATGGTATCAAACACATGTTTTGCTATTGACATCAAGAGTCAATCTGAGTCAAAGAGAAAATCTGATCTCTAATTCAAATTCGGTTGAGGATGGAACAATTTTGTAATTGATTATCAATTATTTTCCCCACAATTTGTCACGACAAACAAAGTCTGTCTGTAGTAGAGGAGTGTGAGACTGCAATGCAAGTATGATTAAAGAGCATATACAGAACACTATAGGCTAGCCTACTCCCCCGTCCCTCAGGCCCAATTTCATGGATCATCATTTGAAGGCTCAGGCCCTCCAACTGCTGGCCTTTCAGTGGCTGTTAAGAGCACCTATAAACATTCCAGGGCTGTGCCCTTGGGGGGCCTCGATCCGTACCAGTGGGCTGGTCATGACAACACTGAGTTTGTAAGAGACAGGTCTGCTTGAGCTAACCAAGATGAGACAAAGAATGTGATTTTTGACAGTTCCAATCAAGCTGGACTCTTTTCTGGAGAGATTATCACGAGATACAGGGTGGAGATGTAACACTCAGAGATGTAACACAGATGTAACTGACGCAAAGTCACGAGACAGAGAAGATAAGCCACAAGAAGTACAAATCACAGTTGTAAGAACATGGTTCAAAACAGAACTCCCTTTTTAGATTATTGTTGTGTTTTTATTAACACGTGTTTAGATATGTTTATTTCTGAGTGGTCCTTATAATGTATGATGGTGCCTGATGCTCAGTTACCTCCAACAAGCTCCCTATGTAAGATGGACCACAATAGGGACCAGCTGTGCCAGATTATACTGTCAGTAATGGACCGACAGCTGGTCTTTGGGAGTTGCCTCACATCTGGATGTAGCCTACAAATAAAAGCCTTCACTAGGGTAAAGCATTAAAACTGCTCCGTGACACACTTCTTGACATGAGCCGGCGGGGGGGGGGGGGGGGGGGGGTAAGACCCTTGAGTCAAAACTGTGCTTCCTAGAATGCATCAGGCTCCGTCCCAGAGGATTACTGCTGGTGCATCGTGTTGGAGAGGGAGATACAGATGGGCTTTAATGGTTGTTATTATCTGTGACAGTAATTACAAAGTAAAAACTTGAGCATTAGGCTAGCTATCATTCTGTAAACAAAGTGTTCACCGGGTTTAAGTTAGAGTCAACAAATGAATGTGCAGTATTTCACTGTCTGTCATTCTAATGCAGTGGAGGCAGGTGGAGGTAGAAATTGGAGGCCCATGCATTACAATGAGCCCGTCAATTTCTACCTCCACCAGCCTCCATATACTTCTCATTTATTGCACTACCTGTATATACTGTTCACACTGCACTTTTCTGCTTTTTTGCACTTCTGGTTAGACGCTAACTGCATTTCGTTGTCTCTGTACTTGTACTCTGCACAATGACAATAAAGTTGAATCTAATCTAATCTAATCTAATCTAGATAATCTAATCTCCAGTGTTCATCAGATTTACTGAATATAAAAGATTGATGACAGAAAGATAGATGATCAGTGTTCATTTAGCCGACGTAATGCTGCTCATCTCAAAAGACATATAGAAACAGTGATTACGGTTCGGACATGGAGAAGGACTGGTCTCCGCTTCTTCTCTGGACTTTCTCAATCTTCCGACGAGATCTTTGAGTTCTACCGACCCAGTAGTCACATGGACGGAGGAGCGTAGACAGAGCTCTGGAGGCCACCACCAGTTATACAGTTTTTTTGTATTAATTATTGTATAACAGCTTATCAATACCTGTGTATTAATATATTAGGCCTATAAACTGTACTGTATAGGCGTATACAGTATATATTAGGCCTACTTGAGATTGTTAACATCGGCTGTGAGTGTGTCCTGGATATTAGCTTGATATTATGTTCAGTCCAGTCAATGTTTAACCTTGTAGTTTAAACTTGTATGTGCTTTGCAAATAGTTCTGAAACCGCAGTAACACATTCCTTTCCTCTGAGGCCTTGAACACACACAACCTCTCACACAGACTAACCTGCAATAAGAATGTGATTCATAAATGCTAGTGATCAGCTTTTGACTCACTTCAACAGTCAGTTCCAGAAATTGGAATCTTAAACTCAATGGCTTAATGATAAACTCAACAGAATCCAACTGGATGCCCTCTTGTAAACAGTTGGTAAAAGGCTTTTTGGGAGGAGTAAGCAGTCTGTCACACCTGAAATAGACCTAGCATTTCAGATGTCTTAGTGGTCTACATTAAACTTTCACTGACTGTGTATTGAATGCTCAGACATGAGAGGGCATCAATTGTTCATGAAGGTCACACAGCTTTTAAAGGAGAATGCCAATTGTTGGGTGTTTTCCGTCTAGGTGTTTTCCATGCATGATCGGCCATGACGAAATGCATAACATCATAGGTGAGTTCCTTAAAATGCTCTGGGCTGATCCGTCTGCTGGGGGTTTACCGTGTAACCACTGGAATGCCCTGATATGTGGATTGTGTTTCTTAGAAAGACTGAAAACTAGATCCTCTTTTAAGAGAGGATAAAAACTACACCACTGAAAAGCATCAGAATGCTAGTGTTAGGAGTTCCCCTGCCACTATCCAATGCTACTAGTGAGAACTCTTTGATTGACATGTAAGGACAGTGGAGCAATGTGTTGAAAAAGTAACAAATAAATACAAATCAAGCCTATATATGCTTGAATACGTGTGTTTAAAATGTGAGGTCAAGGAGAAAGAGAGAGATTAAGGAGGGATGCATGAGAGAGACAGTCACTCCATCGAGCACATCTGTAGAGGACTACGGCCCTTTCTCAATTTCTAGAAACACGATTCACGGGCATGGTAGGAGGGAACATGACCCACACATTACTCTCTCAACACATCAGAGCAAGTTTTAATGTCCATGGCAACCAGGTTGTAAATATGGATTTCTTGAATCGTCATTGGAAGCCCTACTGCGGTTAGAGTCAGAAATAGCCTATTCTATAACAAGTAGCCGGCATATTTGACGAAAGGGCTATAATGACTACCCATGGTAGTAGAGGGGTTGGTATTGCATAATGAGACCTTCAAATCTAACCAACAGTATAACCAACGACAGCTAGCAGAGGGAAACACGAGTAACTCAGCACACGCACGCACAGAGTAAGGAGATGGGGACAAACGAACAGCCTATATCCAGCACTATTTAACCAGTCTGTTCGTCTTGGGGAATGCATAAGATCAAATCAACAAAACTGAACTAGGCTTTCATGTTAAAGCCACTGCACGCAGGAAGGCAGGGCCATGGAATCCTACCCTAACGTCACTTACCCAGTCCTCAGGCTATGCCTGATTGAAGTCATTCATAGATTATTCTATTCCTTTAGATAAATGAACGATGTCACGTGGCTATCTATCACCTTCACTTCGAGCCATTTCAGTTACTGCACAGAATTAATGATTTACCAAAAACGAAACAGGCAAGAGTTCACTGGCATACATTTGAGAAAAACAAAGGTTCAACCACCAAAAAGGGTTCTTTACCTTATCCCTGATACAAGTGTTCTCTTTAAACAACTCTTATCGGTGACATGTAAATGCAGAACCGTCTGTGGACAGGGTTCTAAATGGAACCAAAAATGTTTTCTCTCTCTCTCTCTCTCTCTCTCTCTCTCTCTCTCTCTCTCTCTCTCTCTCTCTCTCTCTCTCTCTCTCTCTCTCTCTCTCTCTCTCTCTCTCTCTCTCAATGAGAACATTATTAACGCAAGGCCCGCAGGTTCAGGTAGAACACACAATATGTCAGACTACTGTAGCTATCGCTCATCTCTAAGCAAAAAAGCAAGATAATTATTCAATAATTGCTTCTCTTCTAACTTTGTTGAA
This sequence comes from Argentina silus, assembly GCF_951799395.1. Lineage (NCBI taxonomy): Eukaryota > Metazoa > Chordata > Actinopteri > Argentiniformes > Argentinidae > Argentina > Argentina silus. The sequence goes on along the minus strand of NC_139659.1, from coordinate 15,012,217 downwards.
AGTGAGAGGACAGTCAAAGTACTAAAAACAAATGAAATCGGGGTTATAAGGCCAAATCGTAAAAAAACAAAACAATTGTTTTATCTTCTTGAAATGTGAACATTTTGACATTCAAGACAGAAACAAAGTAACAGCATGCTTGAGTGACGAGTAAGTTGTAATACATGAAGAGCACTAGTTTAATTTATGAACTGCTATACAAACATGAGAAACTGGATTTGGTTGCCTAATATGTGAATGTTAAGTGTGCTTACCTCAATAATCCATAAAATACATCCACAACTGTGTACTCTTCCCCTTCGCTCGAACAGAATTCCCATGCACAAATTCCTGTGTCCCGCTCAGCGCAATCTTCACAGGGGGAAAGCCCAAAGCAGATTTACGAGCCAATAGAAACGCCCATACCGAGTGAGCGGCTGCAATCGATGTGGGTTTACAATACAAGACAGGACAGGACAAGCAACGAGTTTCACCTCACATTTCTCTCTAAAGACTGGTACAAATAACGTGAAAAGATAAAGTTCAAAGACTCATCATAGCCCGCTATTGATGGTATCAAATCTCTCCCAAGAATCTTGGATAAAGTACAGATCATATCCTAGACAACAACGTCATCTCGTGGTAATGTATGGAACACGCATGAGAATCTATTTTCCAAAGTTGGACATCATTTGTAGGTACTAGGTAGTATTTATGATCTACAGGCCTGTTTAAACAAACAAAAAAAAACATTATTATTTGAAACACTTGAGCTACACTTGATTGAGTTTGCCGTGTAGAATGGAACCCATAGCATAGCCATCAGTCCCAAAAGTGCAAACTCTCCCAAGACCTAAAGCCGGCTTCTCTGATTCCTTGAATGGCTTAATGGTTTAGAAATCAACCGTGAACAGAACATCACACAATTTGAGAATCATACAATTGACTTTTTATCGGGAGTCGTCAAGACAATACACAATTGCAAAAAGGACTATTTGCAGTACGTGCCACACAGCAATCAATGACAATGATGGACAATTTATCAAGATGTATATTAATACAGCAGTGTGAATCAGTGGTTGGGAATTTGACAATGTGACCAATGCACAGCTAAAACGTGAGAATGGTGCCATCTAGATATCAAACTATGGTATGACAACAGATTGGAATTCTGTAGGAAAACAGGTATGATCATTCATCAACAAAAACAATAAAACATGGGAATAAAATTGGTTAATTTAACAATCAATCCTTTTTCTGATTGCATTATGGCAACATAAGGCAACTTAAGTTCACACAAAAGCATCTGTTAATTCAAGGTCTATTTCCCTTTGTGAATATGGCTTTTAATATGATTGATATCATAGTCCAACAGCCCTTTGACAGTTTTCTTTTTGTCAACAACATAAATAAGGTATAAAGAAATTCACCACTCATCATTGAGTAAAATGAAGATGGGTAACTATCAACAATATTCCATAGTGATGCAGTTATCTTGCTCAACTTGCTCATATTGTATCAAAAGTTGTGTGTGTGTGTGTGTGTGTGTGTGTGTGTGTGTGTGGGTGGGGGGGGGGGGGGGGACCGTGAAGTTTGTGCAAATAAATGTCTTACAGTAGTACAGCAAGAGACTTGAGTAAACCACCCACGGTAATAAAAGTAAAATGCTGAACAATATAAATGCTTTCTTTTTCCACAAATTTCACCTAAATGTTCAAATACTATTGCACTGTGTCCTAGAGGAGAGCAGAGTCCACTCCAAAAATCCACGTATGGTCGTATGATATGTTGCCAAACTGAAATTGGGCGCTTTTAGTCAAAGGATTCCCTCAGAGGCAAAATGTGGTAACACTTAATATAGTTTCCCCGATATCTGTGTAGTGACACTATTTTTACTCTCATAACACTGTATTAACATGTATCATGTTTCTTTAAGGACGATCCCTGTAACATGTTAATACCATGTTGTTAGAATAGTTACAGTGTTATAACACGGGTATAGCGGCAAATTAAAATAATGTGTTACCAAACATGCTTAGAGGGTAAAATGGTACTGTAGTAGTGCAGGAACAGGTTGACAAAAACACTTTCATAAGACGTGTAAGGTCTATTACCATCCTGAGTAGACATATTCTAAATGTGCAGGATGAGTTCGAGAGTAGTGCAATCCAATTGCAAACCTGTAATTTTAGCCTCTCAACTTCCCCAAATGTAAGTACAATAATGTACAATAATGACTAAACAATGACCTACTAGTCTTCGCCTCACTAAAAGCAGTGGACTTGAAATGAAACAACCTTTTAAGATCAAGTTCAGTGTCATTGCAGGGACCGACCGTCTTAAAATGACTGGTTGAGAAAAAAAAAAAACAGAAGAAAATCAAACCACTACTGGAGGAGGAATACGGAGCTGGTCTATTCAAGTAGGTCCTGATCACAAGCCGTCTATGGGGTCGATTCCTTTGAGGACATCGTAGAGTTGTTTAGGCAAGATCACATAGCCCTCCCCCAGTGACGGGTCCTTGTTAGCTCTCTGAAACTCTCCGATGGCTTTAAACCTCTTCAGCTGGCGCTCCTGGCGCCGGCACTTCTGCTGCACAGTTTTTAGCTTCTTCCTCAGTTTGTCCAACTGTTCCTCAAGCTGTTCGATGCGCTTCTTCTGCTGGACTGTGTCCTCCACTGTGTAGTTGTGGTCGCAGGAGATGGACATACTAGGGGGCAGCTCTAGGCTCTCCACCAGGGGGACTACAGCAGCATGCGCTGGCTCTGGCTGCAACACCTGTGCATGCACCTGTGTCGTCTCCTCCGAGTCTGAGAGAGGGAGTGTCAAAGGGAAGTCCATCTCCGGTGGAAACGGGTCCTCCAAGGACTCTGCCTATAAGAGAATGAAGGGACAGGATGTGTCATTGTAAACTGCTCCTTTGGTACAACCAGTGTCTTGTTCATTCCTTACTTCATATTGACAGACAGCACCTCAACCTAGGGGTCAGGTATGAATGGTGGGCTTGCTTGGTAAGACAGAAAAGAGACAAACACGAATAGGGGGGTTAGCAATTTACAAATCTGTTACCTTGATCTGTAATTTGCTGAAGCAGAAGAGTGAAGGTACTGCATTTTCCTTCAGGACTCTGTTATTGCACTCTCTTTTGAAGCAGTCTTTCGTGAAGTGTTGAGAGCAGATATTGCTGTATTTTGTTGGCTTGAAGTTGTTCCTCCTCATTGCTGTAACCCATTTGCCACACACGTCTGGACGTGCTAATGGAAACCTACAACAGGAGGGAAAAGCGTCGTATAATATTCACTGCTAAAATTACTAGGTCACCGATACAATTATTACGACTGGTCAGGTCCATGTCCAACTCAGGCAATACAGGAGAGAAATTTAAATGCAATTTATTTCCAGAATTGTTATGGAGGTGTTGCTGTTTATGTGCTGCAAGTTTGGCGCCACAGAGAGTCAATCTTGACATTTAATGATGGGGAGCAATTTGTTCGTGTTGCAGTAGATTTAAAGTGAGCGAGTTAAACAGTTGAGACAATTAATATCAACTCCAAGTCTCTAAAGTGTGAATACGTGTTCTGAAGAGGAGGCTAACTGAGAAGATGAAAAGTATTTAGCTAACTAGGCATCAGGGACAATGTATGGACATATGCTGTGCTACTGTCGATCATTGACAAACTGTTGTGGCAATAGTCTGTTATGAGTGACACGGAAGAGGCTGCAATCAACAACATGTCGATGTGATGATAAACTACCGAGCTAAGCTACAGAGTAAAAAGCTGCCTCTCCACAAGATGACAATCACAAAACAGCTTAGCCAGCTTCGCTATAATAATTGAGGTGAAAAATCACGCTTTCGAAAAAAAAATAACAGTGCCATTGAAAGCTTTGGCAAGCATAGATATCTTATCTGTAGACGAGACAGGTAGATCAGAATGATCGTGCTAGCTAGCTGACATGACTTCAGTTCACACAGAGAGTGGACGTGCGTGGTCGGAGTTGAACTTACTTGTGAAATGAAATGTTTTTATCTTTATGATATCTGTTTTTACATCCATAGGCAGAGCATGACTGCACCATCGCTACAATCCCGAGTTGCTGACGTATTTGACAGTTGTGGTGTGCTCCTTTTCTTGTTTGCACGCTTGTTTGTCCTTTCTTGGCGAGGTCTCTTTCCAGTTTCCACAATGGCCGAATTGGCTTCACAATCATGATCATGTGACATGTGTCCTCAACTTTGATTCGCAAAGATTTTTCTCTCTCTCACTGATTCGCAAAGATACAACTGAGCAAAAATGATATGACGTGATTGACAAGGTCTGATATTTTGTATACATTTGCAGAGTATACATTTGAAATAATTATGTTTTGCATGTTTATGTGCATGTCTTAACAATAACACTCAAGAATGCCCGCAGGGATAAACCCAATTTAAAGCTTATGGGGCTAAACCAGCAATTTATTACAAACCCAGATCATGACAAATTTAGGAATAAAATCAGTTGTTGCTTTCACTAATTTCAGTTATGTTATTGATAAAGGTACCAGAGATAGTTTTTCTGGGCCTGGTGGGCCATCATGCACTAGTTATAATGTCAGTATAGTATGTAGGCCATGATGCACTTTGCAGACAATTATTTATGCTCTATGCATCAAAAGTTGTAAGTACTTCTGTAAGCAGGAACTTCTGGGGAGCTTTATACAGGAAGTGTGGTTTACTACATGATATATTTCTAAGTCACAATCTGACACCTTCCTTCCTCCTGTCACTGATCTTAGAGAGCTGATTTGAAACCTTTGATCTCACTCATCTAGTGTTGTTGGATCAAGTAATTTTTTTATCAGATGATGGAAGTACATATTTGAACTGCGCCATAGAGCAGTATGTATTGATATAACGTAAACACAATACGTTTAGAGCTCGTGGTTTAACCTCAAAAACATTCTTTGAGAATTTAAGGAACTGCTCTATTGCAAACAGACACAGGTAACACTATTTCATTACTCTGTTTACAGCTGGTTCACTTTCAGGAAGACACTTGTGCATGACATGTAATTGTAAGAGTGCTTTAGTGTTTTATGCAAGAATGAGAAGATATTCCAGATTTTGTGTATTATCAAGCATAACAGATGGTATTATGGATGGTATTTCCAGATCGTCTTTTTAATAAGGTCCAGATTTAATTTGGTTGATAGTGATCACCATAACCTCTCAGGAAAATGTGCTAAAAGCAAATCAGACAACCACAATATGAAAATGATTCATGGCGTTCAACATTGTACCTACTTGTGCTGCCCCATACGTCCACTAGGGGGTGGTATGGCACTGTTATGTAAAATGCACATCTGGAGTAAAGTTCACTGGAAGAAAGCATCAGTTGTTAAATCTCTCCTTGTCATTAAGACGATTTTTTTTTTTTATTGTTCATTATTTAAGGAAAATTTAAATGTGTCTTTTTGCATAGCCTACCCCTCCCAGACACACACACACACACACACACACACACACACACACACACACACACAAACACACACACACACACACACACACACACACACACACACAGACGTAGCCTAGCCTAGTACACACATGCACACAGAGAAGTCAGAGTTCAGGGTCAGAGTACCATAGTGCAGTGCCCTTGGATTGTTCAGGGCACAAGGGCAGTGGCACCTTAGTGACCAGATCATGACAATAATCACTTCTGATTGCCTCTTAAATATAACACAATGAAGAGCAACTCAGACAGTAATGGTGAAACCAGAAACAGTTTATATGTCAGGTACACATTAAGTAGCAGGGTCAAAACAGTTGTTATAGGTGCACATTTCCACCACAAAGTTCCGTTCTTGAACATAAGATTGGTTTTATGAGGAAACATTCTAATCTCAACTATAAATACTTAAAAGGCCCAAATCCGTGCAATTTCAAATTACCTAGAGGAACAGAGAAGCTTAACTGCTTACCAAGGCTATTTCTGTTTTTCTACACATTAATTTGCATGTCTCTATTGACATGTAATTACTGTAATACCCACCTACACCCGGAATTACCAGAGATAACACCTTCAAGCAGCCCTCATTACTGTCAGAAACCAGTCCCATAATTACTTGTGTTGGTGTAGTGTTACGAAAACTGTCATCAAACTCCCTGTGCTTCTTAGAAATACTGGACAGAGAATAACTTCTTGAAAATGACAGGGATCTAATCAAATTCCTCATTAACAAGGTCAAGATGTGGTCACTGCTTGAACAGTAAAAGCCAGTTGTGCCATAAATACAACAATTAAAAGAAAAACATTAATGGAGAGAACAAGCTTTAAAAAAATGTAAGCATTCTGAGTTGAAATTGTACGATTAAGCCTTTGTAGAACTGAAAACGGTAGACAAGCTGCTGCCTTGCAGACTGAAATAGCAGGTTAACTGTAGGTAGGCCTAAGTGTGTTTCACCACGCCCGGGGTGTGAACCATTTGACAAAGGAATAAGGTTTGCCACAACTATTTGATAGAATGGCCTGTGGCCAGGGAGAAGATCCGCTTCCTGGATTGTTGCAGGTCTTATTAAGGCAAGCATCTGACAGAACAAAACGCCCACTCCCATAACCATACCATATTTTTTGGGTGTGTGAAGTCTGACTGAGAGGAATTAATTTGTGGTTTGTTGCTCAATGAGCATTTCCCAAAAAGAGTTCCTATATGCTGGTTGTTTTGCGTAACTCCAAGATCATATAACAAAAGGCAGATTAGTTTTGTGTGTGGTTTCTAATGATAAATACTGTTTTTGTTGTAGTATAGCAAATACGATAAAGACTAAAACAGGTTCAAATCAAACTGACGAACACAATACAGTAATGATGATCTATTCTAGCCTATAATCATAACATCCCATGACATTATTCAAACTCCTTGTTCAGCCTGGCATCTTGGTAGGAATCCCATTCTGTATGTTTGTGACCAGAGACACATATGGCAACATGTTTTGCCTCTTACTGTATTTGTGCCGCCCACTGTAACAAGCTTCATTGACCTCTAATCCGTGTACACGACGGTATAAACTCACGAGTGGTAGAAAAACAAAGTGAGCTTCACAAATCTAAACATACAAGAGATGCAATAATTAGCATTTCCCACACATTCATGCTTATTTTGCACATCCATGCTCCAGGCTGTGCATTGTGGCTGGCACGGGTTTTAAAACCTCTTTAATTTGATTAGCTACAACATCCCAGAAGCTCGCAGGCACACACTATAAAAAAATTAAGAAAGGAATCATTTGAATGAGATTCACTATTTTCTGTAATAGTGTCGACAACATGGTGTTAGAGTAGCCTATGAGTTTGACGTCCGTGAAAGAGTGAGCGGAATTTCAACCCTTGTCTGTACTATAAACTTTAATGTTTAAAGATCAAAAGGGTCTGTACACTGTCATTGTGCAGTATATTGCCGGCTGATTGGCAAGCTCGCTTGCGTCCCAACCTCCTCATAGCTGATGGCATTTTCTCCCTCATCATTAGATTGCAGTCTGATTGTTGACCATGTGCCCTTCCCACACGACTGCTGCTGCCTAATACTGAGCAGTTATGAGCAACCGATGATGCATGTTGGAGCTATATAAAGCAAGTTTAAACTAATATCCTGCTGTACATGGTTGGTTATAATAACAAGCAACCCAGGAAATTAATAACTGTGGACATAATTTTCAATGCAATCAAATCACTGTGCCTACATGTGTTGGGTATCAAGCACTATTGTATGTGAAAGCTTCTATCTTTCTTCCGGTTTATTTGATATGAAACTTTCCAATGATACAAATCCTATTCAGCTTCCTGAAGGGATGTTCTGCCATTGGTGTAAATGCAGTGGTATCATGACAACAAGATGGGAAAGGCTGCAGCGCAGTCTGTGCACTGCCTGGTATGATGCTGACTACTGTACTTTTCTCAAGGAGGAGGTAACCCAGACTTATAATTATTGTTTTCCTCTACTTGAGGCTTTCTGTCTGTTATTGTTGGGTACAATAGGTTGCAATCATGGTGTAAGATACGTGTTGTGAGGCATGACACCACTTACAAGGTCATCATTTACAGACCAAGCTGTATGAGATATGTGTACTCTACATGTCACACTACACTGTGTATGAAGCTTCTACAGGAGTGAATCACCACTCCTCATGTTCTAGTTGGAGAATGTCATCTATGCTTGCTTTGATGGATATGATCACCACCGCTTGTAACAGCAAATAAAAAAACATGTTGCTTTCTTTCTGTGAAAAGGGGTATGGCAATTATTTTTCTGAACAGTTTTGCTGAAGGTTATGGTGGTATCAGGGGAGGCTGGTGGAGGCAGAAATCAGAGGACAGGCTTACTGTAATGCATGGAATGGAATGAGGAATGGTATCAACACGTGTTCCTAATTCCATTCCATGCATTACAATGAGCCTGTTCTCCGATTTCTACCTCCACCAGCCTCCACCAGCCTCCACTAGGTGGTATGAATACAGTAGGTGGTGTAATCAGGACTCAATTATTGTTTTTGAGGATCTAGTCAACAGCAGTGTGGTACATTTGATCAAATTGAGGATATCATACAACAGAGAATGTTTCCCACAAACTAGCTCTTCTTAGTTTGGACATAAAAACTACAACATAGTCCTTGTCCTTGCCCTAGTCCTTGGACACAATATTTTCCTGTAACGTTTCCTCAATGTCATCTTGTACTGCACATGTGGCTCTCTGACCCTGAACCCTTATTTAAAAATGGGAAATGAACAAAGCCATGTGCTGTAAAGAGAAAACAACCAATGGGGTCAAGCTCAATTTGCTCTGAGCAAAGTCATATCTCATCTCATTTCCCCCCACCCACAAAATGGAGGTGTGCTTTGGCTGCTGTTCCCCAAGCTGTGAGGAGGTATTCCTTTCTCTGTAATGTGAGTGCTAGGCTGCTAGCTAGCCTAGGCATGGTGAACGTATGGCTCCGGGACTGAGGCTCAGTGATTCGCTCACAGGCTGGACTGAGCGGATGAGCTCAGAGGAGCCCCAGCCAAGGGAAGCTGATGTCATTGTAGCTGATAACAGCTTTCAGATGTGTTTTTGCCTGCCGTGGCCAGCGCAAGGACGACTTATTCCATTACACATTGCTGAGGCATTGGCGGAGCGGGCTGCCTGCTCGCCAAATAATCTCCCCGTGATGTCACAATGAGTGTGTGGGTTCAGGGGACATGCTTGAACAACATTGGCCAGTGCCAAGAAGTCACTTGAATACTTGTAGTGTTGTCAAGCATATCAGAGATCCCAGTTAAAAAAACACTGTAAATGAATGGATAAAGAGTGAATGAAGGGGTGAAATAGAAGTAGTAGCTACTGCCTAATGAAATCGTTTGTCCATCTATTCATTACATTCTACCGAGATATACCAAAACATCCATACTTTCCTTGATATCTTCTTCGATATTTTATAGGTTCTTTCTTGTGTGTCATATAATTAAGTGTTACATAATGACATTATTTGGAGTGTAGACATCATATCATATACCATTTACACAAAACATATTTCGTGATTTATATGCTTAACATCATCTGCCATAGCGTCAGAATTTCTGATCCGACATCACATTTCAAATGACTGTGAGTGGTTTATAGAAAGTTCCCCAGTCTTTTAGATGCGGCCTCAGAGTGGTGTGCTCTATCAAATCAAGGTTACCCTGGGAAACAGAGAAAATATTTGAGTGAATCTCCGACAGGACTAAGCTAGCATTGAGACATGCCCGCACGTCATGAACAGAAAACGGCTGCTTTTAAGGTGTGATGTAATTGTTAAAGTCCTGATTCAATCAATATTGTTAAAACAAATATGAATTGTAATTGAACTCACATAGACAGGGAGGACTCTCATTTCAAAGTCGTGTGTTGCTAGGATTTACAAGTCAAATGTACAACTATAACCCTTCCTGTGATTATTTCTTTGTCATTGGTACCGGTGCACATACGTTTGATGTTAATGGATTCCATGGTGATTTATATGGGAAAGCACAGATGTGGTTGTGACTGTTGAGTTGGGGTCATATAGCATACTGTAGCCTACCACTAGAAATAATCTCCTGATGTAAAAAATAATGACACTTTATTGAACAGATGTTACTGTGATTAAACATGAAAAAGATGGAGATTTTGTATAATGACACTGAGCATAAAATATATATATATATATATATATATAGTATGATGACAAAATATAATTATTGCCATAAATATAATTATTTTGTATCATATAAGATATCCTAATACCCTAATAATACAATTTACTTCCTGGAAAAGTGAGATGATGATGCATTTTGCCATTCAACCAGATATCTGGGGGGCTCCAGACAAAAGGATTAATTATTTTGAAACTATGTCTTTTGACTCCCTCTACTTTTGTGAAACAGTAAATAAGTCATCTCTTCCCCACAAACAAAGCATCATGACGTAGCCCAGTCTAGATACAGTCGATGTGTTGTTGTTTGACTAATTCCTAGAGATAAGGATCTATGAATGACCTTGATGTCCCAAGATGCACATGGCAATATGTGGCACCACAGCCAATTGGATTATGTCACAGATTAGAATTAGTCTGTCGTTGTCATGACTCACCTTCGTACAGTGGGAAGATTATCACCTGTCATTCACATGTCAACAACCTGAATGGAATGGAAACAGTTATTTCTTTCTGTTAGAAAATGGGGTTGTACTATGTTAGCTTTTCTCTTTTAATGCACACAAACAACAATGCCTTTTCTCCTTAAATGTCACCAAAGAAGGAATATTTTTTATTTCTATATTTTTTTATACATTTTTATCAGTACTACTAGCCCGCCTATTTAAAGGGATAATTCACCCAAATTACAAAATCACATATTTGGTTCCTTACCCTGAAATGAGTCTATGGACAAGGACAAGGACAAAGTCTATGGACAAGGACAAACACGTTGGTTCTGTTTTACCTGGGAACTGTAACTAACAGCTAATTGTTAGCATTATTTACCAAAACGAAAAATGAACTATACTTTTAAGGTAAGTCGATATGAACCAAGAGTAGAATTACCCCTCAACATCAATAAAGAATGTCAATTGAAAAGAGCTACACTGTCTGATCTCTATTTTACAACTCTTAAGGCCATATGAAAAACATTTCCTCATAATCCAAATGGTTGAAAAGGTCAAGTGCCAAAGAGCCCCCAAGAGAGGACATCAACCGTATATGTTATCCTTACATCTCTGTGGACTCAGTTGGGGGAAAAAAAGCAAAAAAAAAAAGCATTGGTGTGCCAGGAAAGCTGGTTTTTGACATGATGAAAACACTAATACATGACTATTAGCTGGAAATCAAGCATGGAGTCAATCAAATGAAGAAAAACCACACCATTCAATGTGATATTTCTCTAGCTCTGTCAATCAGAAATGACATCTACACTTGCATATGAATAAAATTGTAGTGACAAAAACCCTATCTTGCTTAATAGTTATTAGTAATTGTATACTAACTATAATTATATAGTTAATTATATACTAATTATAATTATAGTATGGTATAGTATGGTGTAATTATAATTATAGTTTGTAGTAATTGTATTATATCCTACCATGAATTCATAATGCTGGTGTGGAGGTGGGTCTACCAATTCTCTGTAGCATTCTGAAAGCCAACATAAAAAACGGTGTTGAGTGAAGTGTAAAGTGATAGCTTATGATAGTCTAACGTGGTGAATGAATGCCGCCCGAACAGGCCCTTCACGTCTTCTTTACGATCCCCACCCAGCCTGCGATGCTCTGTTCAGCGTTCACATTAGATCATGGCTCTGTATGGCCCCAACCTAATATCAACGTGAAGGGAAACTTTTCTGGTTTGTCTGGGATTCGCAGTGTCACTGTTAATGCGGCACCCGGGGGCTAAGTGGGTGGAACGCAGAGTGGAACGTCTGAATGGCACAGTGCTCCTGGAGCTGAGAATCCCCACTGAACTGCAGTGAGAGCAGTGAGAATGCAACAAGCTAGTGAAAAAGACCCGTGGTTTTAAAGTAGATTGAGGAAGTGTATGTATATGTGATGGAGTGTCCTTTCTCTTCCTCAGTTTTCTTCCGCTGGAGGTTTAGAGAGGGTGATTGTGGAGACCCCACCACACAGTACATAATTCTAAATGTATTTTAATTGTAATTGGTGACAATCGATGATTGACCCTCTAAGATACAGTATGTTGTTGTTTCCAGGGGAGGCTGGTGGAGGTAGAAATTGGAGGATGGAATGGAATGAGGAATGGTATCAAACACGTGTTCGATACCATTCCCCATTCCATTCCATGCACTACAATGAGCCTGTCCTCCGATTTCTGCCTCCACCAGCCTCCCCTGGTTGTTCCCTTACATGTACAAACAGGCAGTTAAAGTAGCTAGTCCCTTTAACAGATGGATAACACCAGTTGTCGGGCAGTCTAGATCTTGTTTACCTAAACTGGTTCCAGTCTCTTATTAGGTGTTTTACGTGTAAGTGTTTGCGTTTTTGATCAATGCACTTCTGCACATCATGTGGAGCAAAGATGTCAATATGCTAGGGTGTTAGTGCCCCACCTCACCAATCCACAGACTATAAAGTGTTTCTAAAGCACACTCAAACCCTCCCAAAGCAAACGCAGGGCATTGATTTTTCTTTCTCTCCCTCTCCCTCTCTCTCTCCCTCTCTCTCTCTCTTTCTTTCTCTCCCTCTCCCTCTCCCTCTCCCTCTCTCTCTCCCTCTCTCTCTCTCTCTCTCTCTCTCTCTCTCTCTCTTTCTCTCCCTCTCCCTCTCTCTCTCCCTTTCTCTCTCTCTCTCTTTCTTTCTCTCCCTCTCCCTCTCTCTCTCCCTCTCTCTCTCTCTCTCTCTCTCTCTCTCCCTCTCTCTCTCTCTCTCTCTTTCTTTCTCTTTATCTCTGTCTCTCTCTCTCTCTTGCTCTCTCTCGTTCGCTTTCTCCCCCCCGGGCTTTGGTTTTGGTTTAGATCTTCATCATGTGACTTGCCTTGCCTCATTCTGAAGCATGAGATAAGATGAGGGAGAGAAATCCGTCGATTTGTGATGAGTAAATGATTATTCAGAAAAAAAAGAGAGTGTCATCCTTCCTGTACCCTCAAGCAGAGGTGGATAAGGGTGCCTACTTCATAAATTAATTATGTGAGGATGCAATTGTTGCTGACTCATTGTTGAAGAGACAAAAAAGTGTTTCGCAAGGTAAATTTACATAATGATGTGATCTTGGGGTTAAGGATAGGATTAAAGTGAAAAATAATCCTGATTTTATATCTGTTCCTCAATGACGCTTTTGGTAGAATCCCTCAAATTCACAAGAACTAGTGCTAGGGAGGACGCCGGCCATGTTTGACCCACAATCTAGTCTTGCATGACTGTGTGGGAAGAGGATGTGGGTGGAAGCAGGGAATTAGTCACAGCAAAATGAGGGTGAGCCACTACACGCCTTAGAGGTACAGCACAGCACATCTCCCAGAGCAGACTGTAATAGACAGCCAGGCAGCCACTGCACCCCCCTCCCAACACCAACAACAATAACTAATCTCTCCCAATAAACCTTCTGGTTATGGGTTATAGCAGAATACAGGATAATAGCTTACACAAACAAACACATAAACAAACAAACAAGCAAACGAACAAAGTCGAATGATTCATACTAAGGATCAATCCTTGAGTTAATTGGCTTTATATCATGCACAGTCAAAATCAAACAAAGCATAACTTCCCTAGTTTGCCTCCAATGTAAATATAGCAACAATATAGAAGTGACGCCGTATACTGTAGATGGCCTCTCTTGTGAAGTCCCTCAGCAAAGTGAGGGAATTCCTGTAAATGAGTAAAGTCAGTGAGCTGTCAGTGTTGGGTGTTCATGGTTGATGCAACACTTAGCCTCATTTGCAACAGAGAAGGACATTCTAATTTGGAGGGATTTTCTCTGTAGCAGGGCATTGTTTGACTCATTTAGTGTATCTACTCTCACACAGCAGATTTCCCTCCAAGTACCCTGTCTGGATTTGTCAACAACGATGACTTTTACTTTCACAATGACCCATGGCCATTCCATGTGCTTTCCTGGAAGCTCTGTGTCTCTTTATAGGAAAGCTTCAGCTTTCTGTGTTTGTAGGGGGCAGTGTGGAGCACGGTGACAGTACAAGACAAGAAGAAGGTACTGTATGGCCATGTTCAACTTTACGATCAGAACTGGGTCGAAAAGTATGTGAGCGTTTGCTTGACGAAAGTCTGCCTGGAGTGCCAGAGGGGAAGGGTTTGCTTTTTTTGTTTTGTTTACTGTAATATTGGTTCCATTGTGCCAGACAAACTCAATCAATCACATCTAAGGATTTCATAATTACATTTTTTTTTTCAAATATTATTTCAACCCAGGTCTGGTGATGATTCAAACCCCTTTTTGAGGTATACAACCTAAAGGGCAGTGTTGCCTTTTAAGGTAGTAAAAACATTTACAAAACATTCTCAATGTTGTTGCTAGGGTACCCACTGTAGTGACAGGGACATTGCCCTACAAAGGGTGCTGTTCCATGGATTAGGAGTTAAATCAAGGTTCTGACTCATTGTGGTCACTAAAGCTGCAACGGAACATGCATTGCAAGAGTAGGGCTGTTCTGGCCAAATTCCCAACTAATCACACCTAGCTTTAAATCGGTACCATTACTCATCTTCTGTCCAATGTGATAGCCAATGTGTGTGTGTTCTAATCAGGTGTATTGATTACTGATAAATGACTTGGCTCTACAGCTACAGATCACATCAAGGACAGCTGAGCTATTTTAGTTCATTTCTCTTCTCCATTACACTTCTTCTGTAACATGTAGCAATTACCAGATGATAGTTCTTTTTTTTCTTTTTTTTACCAGATGATACTTGCATAACAATGTAAAACACCGTAGTAAACCACTGTTACGATCAACCAACCCCCTTCCTTGAGTGGTTTCATATCATGATGTTTACTTCTGCAATCAATATTGAGGCCTACATTGTGTCAATCTCAACAGCTGTTCTCCATTTTTATATGGGGAAATAATGTCAGCTACCTTTCATTTTAAGTAATAGCTCCATAGGTTACAGATGTTGAAAAGCTTAACTTAAGCTTAGTTAGTACTTAACTAAAAATTCATTTTCAGTCCACCAAGTATAGTCCCAAATCATTATTTTGTTCCTCATAGATATCTTAATGACAAGATATCCTTCCGGGAAAAGTAAGATGATACACTCCTTCTTATTCTTATTATGTATGACCATTACTTTAACAGACGTGTTGGATTCTGTATATTTTGAGTCGGCAGAACAGAGTGACTGTTGTGAATGGTTGTCTATCAGATACTGCTGGTGCCTCCAACACAAGTGAAACATACAGTCTCGTATCTCGTTTCAGAAACCTACTCATTTTATTGTTGGTCTTAAAAAACATTAAAGGAAACAATGAACACTTTTTTTTTTCTAGACAGCATATTGTAAACCAAAACAATCAGTCAACAGTTACACAGATCAAGGCAAGTCGCCCTGTAGTCATTTGTCCTCATGAAGAAGCTTTCAAATTGACTTTTCCTTTGGATACCAATCAACGATTGTTCCAGTGCTGGCAGGATATTCTGTAGCTTAAGTTCCTTTTCAACCCTTATCAATCCATTAAAAGGTCATTTCTCAATGTTCATCATTGTTCTGATGAAGAAAACTTATCTGCAATAGGTTGCCATCTCATTCAGGAAGATAGCTTCTTGTCCTTTTAGCTTTGTTCAGTCTATGGCTGTCTCACTGTAAACCTGTGTCATAAATGCTTTTAAACTATCTTTATCTTTGGCTTGGTCAAGGGGTCAAGTGCTTACCGCGAAAGTACGGTAATCTCACAGATATTTACTTATCTTTGGACTCAAAACAGTCCCTCAAAATGTTATAATTTTATGGTGAAAAAAACACAAGTGTTTGCTCAGCCTTAAACTCTAAAATATCCAACCAAAGCAAAAGTAAGTCATAGACAGTGCTCGTAGGTTTCACTGCTCTACATTCCTCCACACCCATGTAAAAACATGTCTCTACGATTGGCTTAGTTATTGAAATGAACGCCATCTTAGAGAAACACTTTAAGCTGGTCCAAAGAGACGGAGCCGTTCTTTTCTAGAATGAAAGATCCACATACTGTATACCGTTGATTGAATTTAGACACAACAACCCTGTGGTCCCAAAAATGTTTTATCTGACACTGAAAAAGAAGGGAGAGAAAGAAATATGCGACCTCAAACTTATGAATACTATTTCACTGATATTGACACAAACAACTATACACAACAAAGAGTAGTGTTCCTAAGTACACACACTTTTGTACATACAAAAAAAAATATTTACCGCCCCTCAAAATCCACCTTAATAAATAATGTCTATGGAAATCACATGAACATGTCAGGTTGTACTCAGGATGTACACTCAATCTTGTACTTAAGAACTTTGAATACATTTAGTACAAAAATATAATCATTAGTGACATCAAAAGCCTTATTCAAGTTTAAAAAATAAATATTTTCCTTGACACTCCAAAAATTATTTGACAGCTTTAATGACTGTCTTTTTCATCCTGTTTATTTCTCCTCAGATTGATGCGAATAAAGACTTACATAAATACCATTATCTACATACATATGTACTGTATATTGTAGTAAGTTCAGTGCACCAAATATGTAATATAACTTACAGTATAGAGATTTGAAAATCTTTCTAAAATGTAGTATCAATCAACATCTGTTTTCTTGAATGGTCTTGTTTAGACAAAGTAAAGCGAATTAAAGTAGAGTGCATATTATGTGATTTACGTACTGTATCAACAATCATCTTTTATTTGCACTTTATAGGAATCAAAAGAGAGGGAAAAAACAACATATCAAAGTTTTCAAAAACATTACACTGTGCACAGTCCATGTCGAGACCACAGATAAATATTATACAAGATTTAATGTTATTATTTTATGTGCAATATCATATTTCCCAAATGTGTCAACAAGACACAAAAAATTATCCTGTGCAGTTCCTTTACACAGACAACATAAATATCAAAGATAAATTTTGCATAAATAAATTGTTCCAGAAATGTTATAAAACGAGACAAATTCATCTTCTATTGTTCAAAAGCCCTTGTCTAGTTACTTCAGTCTAGCTTGACTTTGCTGCATCCTCGAGCAACCTCCTGCCTTTTCATAGTCCAACAGCCCGTCAATACAACACAGCAAGTTAAACACTAACGTCCCTCAAAATGACTCTTACACAGTGTTGTTCAAGGTAACAAAGTGGAGATACACAATGTTAACACTCGGAACATAAAATTGATCCATCGCTAAAACTTATCTTTCAGCAATTATTAGGGAAAAAAACAGTGCAAAAGGTCTTTTGCTTGGAATGCAGGAGGATCCTTTAAAATTACCCCAGCTTAAAATGACAACCAACCAGTAATCTGTTACCATAAAGTTTGATATTGTACAAAGATATGGTTTGTTTAAATCTCTTTTAAACTATTCTATATCACCAGGAGATGTTGTCTCACATAAACACAGTCATTAAGTACACACTTAGAGTTGAAAATCTCAGTTTGTATATCATCAAAAGGTTGATTTTCTTTTACCCCATACACACAATGCACAATACTAAACAGACGGACAATATGCTCCAATACTGTATACTGTATTGTTGGGAAGAGGTGACGCAAACAAATAAATCTGTTACCTACATCACATTACAACCAATGTATTTGATCAACATCATTGTGATACTTTGACCAATAGCTTTTTGCTTTTTTTAAAAACATATATATTTTTTTTTACTTCAAACTCCACTTAAGAGTATGCACTTAGGACCTTACCGTGCCACAGAAGGTTCACCTAGTACCATCATTTGTCATCGAAAAAATTGTTCTTAAAACTCACACATCTGTGTGTCATTTTCTCTATTTTGTTTACAACCCTAAAGTAAAGCTATCCTCATAAACTGATTGACATTAGCTGGCAATACGATGCTAACCACAAATATACCATACAGCCTTTTTCCAAAAGTAGAATTTCTTGAAATCATGTACACATTTTGAAAGAAAAATGTTTGTTTGAAAAACGTTGTCTTCAGAGAGAGGCGGCCTATTAAAACGTAGGAATTCCCATTCTGAGGTGACAGTGAGTCCTAGATGTGTCAAACCTTCTCAGGAGGCTATCCGACTTCTATAAAGGACCCTGTTTCATCCATGTTGACTAAAAGAGCAACGCTCTCTGCTCTCTGATTAAGTACAAGGGGCAGTCTTGTTGAGCACACTCCTTAGTCTTGCTTTCCCTTTTGATTTTACCCTCCAGCAGACATACAACTGTTTTCATTCTAAGGACATAGGGAGGTAATCCCATGATGTGTATACACACAGTACCAACAAAAATGGAGGGAAGGTTTCAATGTCCCCACGCAACTCGTTTGTTGTGTTGCTACAACTCTGGTCAGAATGTCCGGAAAGGTGGGTCCACCCCCCTCCCCCACCAACCACCCTGCCCAAACCACCTCCCATTCAGCATACTTCGTTTACCATAAGAACGCTCATTTACCTTGTACTTGCTGTAGAGCACTGTCACTGACTCAGAGCAAAAAAAAACAAAAAACCCTCATCAGTGTAGTTCAGCAGCTGGTGCTGTCCCCACTCTTGGCCATGGTGGCTGAGCTCACTGCTATCTGGCAGCCATTGGTGACATGATTCATGACTTTCTGTTTGAGCTGGGCCACCTGCTCGCGCAAGATGCTGGCCGTAGAGGCCAGGTCCGAGTTCTGGGTCTTCAGCACTTTGACTTTCTCCTCCAGACGTGAGATCCTCTCCAGCTTCCGCTTGCGGCACTTGGAGGCGGCTATGCGGTTCCGGAGCTTCTTCCTCTCAGCCTTGATCCTCTCCTGGGTCTCCAGGTCGATGGGCGAGAGGGAGGGAGGGGAGTTGGTGGGGTCCCCTGGGGGGTGGGGGACCTCTGGGACAGTCTGGGGTGCATCCATACCCCTGCTGTGAGGATGGGCTCCGTGGCTTGGTCCGCCGTGTCCAGACCCATGGCCTGGATAGGGCATCTGGCCTCCAGGGTACGCTGAAGAAACGCTGAGCTGGTTGGGGTGGTAGCTGCTTAGGTTGGTGTAAATAGGCATGTCCCCACCTGACATAAGGTTCCTCTGATAAGGGCCCTGGACAGAGGAAGAGGGGGACATGGGGGCTCCAACGAGCTGGTTCTGTTTATGGAGGTCGGCCAGTGCTTTGACAAATCCATCTGCGAAGCCCTCCTGTTCATTGGTAGCTTGGTTCCTGTACATGAAAGTGTTGTGGCCGGAGTTTGGTACTGGGCTGGTTGTCACCAGTCCCTGGTTGGACTGTATGATCAGGTGCTCCAGATCTGGGGATGCAAGTTTCAGAAGGTTCATATCTGCCGAGGGCATTAATGAGCTGTTTGCGTTCCCGTTAATCCCTAGATTATTGGGATTGATATGGCCATTGCTCCCTGGCTGGCCGTGTAACAGCTTAAGGCCAGAGGTACTCCCCGCAGCAACTGAGAAATGATGGGCCGCCATGTTTTTCTTACTCATCATCTTGTGTCCGTGGTATCGCTCATAATCTGCAATTTGCCCAAAGTTTGGAACACTCGGCGTGTCATCGTGATAAAAAGGGGTTTCCATTTTACCCGTCATTGACACAGTGAGACAGAATCTTCATAATCTGATTATCATGTATTAGAGGTTTGAAATGTTCCACATATACATCAACTGTGAGGCCTCTCAATGTTGGGAATGGTCTTAAATAAACCACCTGTATGGGAGAAGAAGAAACATATATTACTATGCAGGCCTTCTATGACATTTGAATTGATATACAGTGTAAAACAGTAATAAAAACAGTGATTACAAAACTAGTTTCTCCTTTGCTCATCTGTCAGAGCAACAAGCTGCTATTGCAACCTCTCCACACGCTGTGCACTCAAGAACCCCATCCCATTCGATCATTCTGAGATTGTAATTATTGGGCTCATAACCCACATGATGTAGAGGATGGAGTTAATCACCAAAATGTGATCTCTAATCTATGATAAAGTTGCGCTAATAAAAAAAATTGGGATAGCAATTTCCATGCAATTTTGAATGATCCTCGTTTACAGTTTATGATAATTTGATCCTGATTAGATGGCTTCTCGTGGTCTCCATACATCATTCAATGATTACAAAATTACAGTTTAGGACAGCTTGTTATATTGTCCCTCACAATATATCCAATAGGTTTTGTATAGGGCTCAATGTAGCCGATACAATTATATAGACATTTACTTACAAAAGCCAACCGAGCGCCTTGCAATGATGACCCGTGTGTGACAGAAAAGCCCAAAGCAGTGCAATGACTAGTTTACATTAGCCTACTAACGTTTGAGAAATAACCTTCCCAGGAAAAAATCCAATGACTCAGTGGTCCCCGGTGTGTTGGATTAGTCAGACCGCCGAATTGTGACATAAAATACCATCCATCGTAGACACGATACCCACGCAGGCTGGGAGCCGACACCGGTCGAGTCCACAGAGGATTAATATACAATGAATATGATATCCGTGTCACAGACCAAAATCTGCCCCATCAGGTGTCAACACAAAATTCAAATAATCCACTTGATTCTCTGTAAATATTTCCCTGCCATAGAATATAAAACTGACATTATTTTAATTAGCAAGAAAAACGCGGCTATGCCTCTCGTTGCGTTTCCTCGTCTGCGCTCGCTGCTGTCAGTAGGTCTGTGGGACTTTCTGCTTGGCCGATTACTAATAACATACGCCCTTCTCTCTCCAGTTCCTGAAACTACTCTGCATAGATGTCACACATTTACTGACGCCTCCTCCGCTCCGCTCAAAGGTTTCCTTTTATTGGTCATGTGAACGCCGCGGCTACTGCGCGCTGAATTATTTCAAAATATGTTGTTACCTTACAATACAAACGTACATGCGGAAACTTTCCTGAATATGCTGTAGCCTAGTGCCCCCGTGCGATGCTCACAGCAGCGCTATAGCAATATACGGTACTCTCCAATGTGTAAAACCGAAAATGAAGTCTGAGTGAGGACATGTCTGCCTGCAGGTACACTAGCATAACCTTACCATTACGCACGCAGCTCCATCTATGTTATTCCATGTAATAACACGATGTAGCTGCAGAGCTGTACGAAATAATACACCTGGATATTGATGAATCGAAACCATTCCCCACTACATGATCATTAATAATGGATGAGATGACATACATATATGGTTAGTTTCGATCAACTCATCACAGTTGAAAAGCAGCTAGATGCGTCACCTGAGAGAGAGAGAGAGAGAGAGAGAGAGAGCTCAGTCTAAACACTAAGTCTATAGTGAGTTTAATCCCAACATTAGGTATACTTTGTGCTTCACAAAATAGGGCTTGTACAGCTCTCTATGGAGTCAGGAAGAGCCTTTTATAATGCACTGAGGGTTGAGGACAGTGTCAATGCCAGAAGCAACAACACACATACCCTCTACTCCTGGCTTCAGAGGAGGCTTGGGGGAGTCCTGGGTCGTTTTCCAGTTCGCATTAGTTAGAGGATCTGGAGATGATTTGCTGTAGGTTGTTATTCAACCTCTGGGATGCCCAGGACTGTATTTTTTAATTATCATTTATCATTTATCGTGTGTTTCCTTCAAGGTCAAATGAAGATGCCATAGGTGTTTTCCTGCTTCAGTGCATGGAGATGGTTTAACACACGTTTTGCAGCTCCACCAATAAGGGTGAAGGCACATTTTGGGATGAGACTCTCCCAACACATGACACTCAAGAACACAAAATGAATCAAATGAGTCCAGATACATATTACTCCCGGTGATCTGTAACATGGAAGCAAGGTGTTTTTTTATTGAAGTTAGCTTTATTATTGACAAAGAAAGGTTGCTCTGAGATCTTAACAGGTTGCCTTTAGTAAAGAATTATCATGATTTTTGCATATAATTGTAGTGAATTCATTGAGTGATTCAACTAAAAATTCAACTAAAAATAAAGTATGGAAAGTAAAACTAATCAATGGTTCAGTGGTTTATTAAAAGTAACTTCAAATAATTGTTTGAAAAAGTAATTTTCAATTCTGGAATGGATACAGACAAACTTTTTAGAATATTACCATAAAATCAAATCCTATTGAACCGTTAGCAATAGTTTTGGCAATTTGATACACTATATTTTTTAGGAAACACCACCATGCACCCAGCAAAAACAAATTCAAAGGCAGATACATACATATCATTTAATTAAATCTCTTGCAATGAGAAAGATTGAAATAATCAAAAAGCTGATTAACTTCATGGTTAAAGTGATTCTTATAAAGAGATGGGGCCAAGTCACTTTGAAATAGGAAATGTAATTTCACCCTCCATATTTCCCCATAGTTCACACAGGCCAGCAAAATATGCCCTTAATGTGTATTGTCCAATATTACATTTTAGCAGTCAGTGAAGTTCAGAGTTCTTCATTGTCACATTCTGTACTCTGCAAGCAGAGCAGTGAGATTCCTGGATCACACAGGCCTCAACAATGTTATACACAATGTACATATACAATAAACATATACAACGCAAAAATATAAAATAACATAAAATACACCCAGACTCAACTAAAATGCACAATAATAAATGCAAGTACAATATTAACTAGCAAATGGATAATAGTGATCATCTGCCTCACACTGTTGTGGAGATGTCATGAGCCAGAACTACTGTATCATATCATCCCTGGAGGCTGGTGGAGGTAGAAATCGGAGGGTGGGCTCATTGTAATTCATGGAACGGAATGAGGAATGGTATTGTGTTTGATACCAGTCCTTATTCTGTTCCATGCATCCTCCACTCCACTAAAAAAAAAAAACTCACTACTGGATTGCCACTCAACCATCTAGTGCCACAAAAAAAAAGGACAACCATAATAGAGATGGAAAAAAACAACAAAGTTGGCCTCCCTCTGAGACACACAGTTTTCTGTTTATTTACCAGTTGGGTAGCTACAGATATTAGTGGAATAAATTACTGTATTCGGGACAAGAGCTTTGAACAAACAGCTCATGAGGTAGCGTCTGAGAACGTAGGATAAACATTTATTTGCGTAGTGACTTCGAGGAGAGCCTGGTCTCCAGCCAGTGACTCAGGGTGGAGTTGAGGCCTAGCCTGATTACAGCTGGTAGAGCAGCCCTCCACATGACTAATAGGTTCTGGCCTCCTGTTTCAACTCTGCCACACTGCACTGGTAGAGTGATGTGTTCACCAACACTAGTGGTTTTGAAGGGGCTAATGGAGAGCCACAAAGTGTCCGTCATTATATGAAAGCACAGGTCTAGAACATTGAGTCAGCTTCAAGGATTAGGGGTTGTTTGTTTTTTATTCTATTTCAACTTGTAGGGTTAAAGTCATTTATGGAGAAACCCTACATTTAACTACAGCCTCAATCCATGGTCAAGAAATGGTCTGTTGAAATAAAGACGATTACAAAGTATACTTTTCAAATGTACAATATTGTGTAGACTGTGTAGTTGGGGTTGTTGTCAGGATAGTGTAGCCTAATGAGGTCTTATCTTGAAGTCTAAGGCTGTCTCTGGAGTGACAAGCTAGCTTTTGACCGGACGGAAGGTACGTTTGGCTCTACAGGATGGAGAGCTGATGGGATCCAGGCAGGATAGGCATACATGTGACTGACTAGGTTTGAACCCAAGTCGTCTTTGCGCCACAAGAATGTGTTAGCCAATTGAGCTAAAGCTTCGGCTTTCATTTGAGGAGCTAACAGTCTTATGGGTCTTTACACTTCACCTCTCAAATCGGCATCAAATTTAGATTCAACGAGTCAATGAAAATGCACTATTCATCATACACAAGTGGTGTATTGAGAAGCCACAGCATGTAATTACTGTAAAATGTGTGGTAATGTGGATTGGTTGCAAGAAGGCATTGCATTGAAATTTGAATATATGAAACATGCCAGGGGCCATTTGCCATAACATGTTTTTGTACAATTTCCAGTGGTTGATTCAGGCATATTACTTTCTATTTTAGGTGAATGGTTGGAGGTGATTTAAATGAATTCCAAGGTATGTAGAGCCAGGTACAGTCGTGTCTAGAATCAAAAGTAAATTGGACATCTCTGGATATCTCTTGGACATCTCTTTAAGTAATCAATTAAAGCTTTAGTCTCTTTAAGTAATCAATTAAAGCTTTACTTTAACTAATTTTGAAAATATCTAATTTCCACATTAGATTAATCAGTAGATTAAACAATTTATAGGAAAAAATAAATGTATAATCAACACATTTCATTAATCAGAGTGTCATGTCAGCAAACTAAGGTGAAATGTTTAAGGTGAAATCGGTCTGGTAGCTTTCGTCACAGAGAAAACAATGTCTTGAACAACATGTAAAGTGGTAGGAAACTATGATATGGTATTTTGAATAAAATATGCTCAAAGCAAAACTCTTTGTTGTGAGTAAAGTAAAAATGTTAACTTACATATTTTTAATACTACATTGATTGCTTCTGCATTCTTTTGCATTATTTTGCTACAAGTCTGATATTTGCTTTAAAGGTCCCTGTTTAAAAGGGAAACATGGTTATAGGGCTTGAGTCCAGTATGATTTATCCAGCCTTGGGAAAGAGAACTTTAGATGAGGCTTTTCAACGAACCAATAATCCGTCTAATTAGGCAGGTAAAATGAAAACCAGAGGTCCCAATGCCCCCAGGAACAGAGTTACTCAACATGGCCGTATTTACTGTGGAGCGAAACAACAGCCTGCCTTCATGACATAAGGCACATTTCACATTTCGCTCAGCCAGTTGGGTTATTTCCATGGACTGTCCCTAGGCAACCATTGATAATAAAAGGCGGTGGATGTCGCAATGGATACGGTGCAGGAGGAAGACATACTGATTGAAGCTAATAGTTTGAATTGTTCGTTTCTTGGTAGATGAGATACTGCATTAGACATAATTCTATTGATTATTTGTTTATTTAGTTAATGAAACTGCTGTTACAATGATGAAGTATAACGCACACACACACACACACACACACGCACGCATGCACATGCACGCGCGCACACACACACACACACACACACACACACACACACACACACACACACACACACACACACACACACACACACACACACACACACACACAGAGACAGAGCTCAGTGTGGAGAACAATAACAGACCAAGGGCTGTAATAATGTCATGATAGTAGTGCATTACTCAACAACATTTTGTAATAACTGGTAAAACCCAAATCAAATGGTACAACTTTTGTTGGTACATTCAGACTGTGAGTCACGTTACAAAAAAATTGCTTAGGATTTAAGTTGTATTTGTGACGGTTAATTCATTTTGACAGTTGGAAATGTTAAATC
Organism: Argentina silus; assembly: GCF_951799395.1. Classification (NCBI taxonomy): domain Eukaryota; kingdom Metazoa; phylum Chordata; class Actinopteri; order Argentiniformes; family Argentinidae; genus Argentina; species Argentina silus. The sequence continues at coordinate 14,986,770 of NC_139659.1, read as the reverse complement.
CTGCAGGGCTTAGCACACAGTCATTGCTAAGTAGGTTAAATAAAACAGAAGCTAGTGTGATCAATTTCAGGCAGTATAACCCCATGTTGTGTTGCTGTTTATGGTGTTACAACATGCTTAGAATGACCATTAACTCAAACACGTTTCTTTTTAAATTAAGGCCATAGCAATCACAGGGTTAGAACAGTAAGACTGCATGTTACATGGAAAATTGTGGAGCATATTTATGTATTAATATGTGATCAAGTGGAGCTTACAGTCCTCAAGAATCTGACTACATCCATAATATATTATATATACACTGACTGTGGAAGAAATCAAGTCCAAGTAGCCTATCTGTTCATATTTATCACTGGAGGAAGCAATTGGTGAAATTGCTGTGAAATTGTAAACAAATCTAAGAAAGTCTCTCAGTTCATGCTGTATTCTACACTTGATAATGAAAACCTGAGAAAAATAGACACCAACATTTTTGCCTGTTTTTTTTTTGTTACCTTCCATGAACTATTTGATACTTTGTCCTTACCGAGGATTTTTGTTTTTATTACCTCTGTTGTTAAAAGTGAAACAAAGCATGATATGATCAAATGTGATCTGCGGCATCTGAATTCTGGGCATTACTGGGAAGGCGCGGGAGTGCTCATGCAGCCATAAGGTAATTGCATACTGAACTGCGGTAGCACTAAAAATAGCTGCGCATACTTCTTATAATTTAGTGAAAGGTCATGGTTTCCTTTTTCATGCTTTTATTTCCTTAAAGTAGCTGACCCACATAATCCCAGTATCTGAATGAGAGCAAATTGATAACGGGAACACAGTGAATTCAATTAATAACACTGTAGTTTATCAACACCATGGAAATCAGCAGACATCAAAACATTTCTCCAGCTTGATTTTCATACAGTACATTCAGTATTGCGATTTTGTTCATTATAGCTGCTTACAGTTAATAATTCTCTATTATTATTGTATGGCATTATTTCTTATTCTCTAAAGAACTTACCTTGTGTATTTGCTGTAGACTTTAATCCCATTCCTCATGCAGCATTAAACGTCTGTTTTCCCATCAGCATAGTGCCTTCAAACATAGTGTTGGTGTTTTTGTTTTGACAAAGGAAGGGGTTTGGGAGGAAAACATGTTTATTCCAGAGGCAAAGAATGAGAAGGCCACTGCAGAGAATTGGCCCGAGGTGCACCGCTGAGGACCAATTGCTTAGTCAACGTTAAAAATGCCATTTTGGAAATGACACATGGGCACAAACATGTCCGCTGATGCATCAATCAAACCAATGCAGGGTGACCAGTAATATCATAGAGAAGATTAACTATGCATAACATACTGCTTTTTTATTTGAGAATGGAATGTCAATCTCCTCAAGTCATTTTTTTACTTTATTCCGCTTGGGGTAATGCGTTGTCCAGAATTTGTCGTGCTATCCACAAGCCCAGACCAGGTTCGAATACGTCACCCATCATTTACTAGTCTAGTTCCAGATCAGGGGAGGCTGGTGGAGGTAGAAATCGCAGGACGGGCACATTGTAATGCATGAAATGGAATGAGGAACGGTATCAAACTCGTGTTTTTTTCATTACAATGAGCCTGTCCTCCGATTTCTACCTCCGCCAGCCTCCACTGTTCCAGATCTGTATGTCTTTTAGCCATGCATGGCATGACCATGATACACTAGTTGAAGACATTAGCCTAGATAAAAAGAAGTTCAAACAGATCTGGAACCAGGATTTACTGTAGAATGGAACAGCCTATGAATCACTTAATATTAGGTCAAAGGGTCAGGAAGTGTAGTCAGAGCTCTTCTATGAATAGGAGGATGTGATGTGTCATTTCTCACATTTTTCTTTGATTATTTGTTGTTCTATCCTCCTCCCTCTACTTTGTGTTATGCTACTCATTATATTTAAAGCCCTCCTACTTACAGAGTGTTTCTAGAGCCTGTTGTGAATGTTCAATGTGATTACCCTGAGGATCCAACCAACCACCCACAGTAGAGAGAGAGAGAGAGAGAGAGAGAAAGAGAGAGAGAAAGAGAAAGAATAAAGAGAGAGAGAGAGAGAGAGAGAGAGAGAGAGAAGAGAGAAAGAAGATAAGGGGAGGAGGATTATGAAGAGAGAGAGAAAGAGAGAAAGAAAGAGAGAGAGCGAGAGAGTGAGAGAGAGAGAGAGAGAGAGAGAGAGAGAGAGAGAGAGAGAGAAAGAAAGCGAAACGGAAAGAGAAGCCCCAAAGACACTGAGTACATTAGCAGTGCTAGGCAGTATGATGGATCAGTGGAAATCATGGGTCCAGTAGCCTGCCTGGTTTAGCAGACAGATTCCTATAGGTTGGGGCGTGGTGGGACACAGATCACAATTAAAGGTTGTGATGGTGTCATGTCTGAGGCCTTTTTCCTCAAGAAGGTGATGATGTAATCTATGGCAATGGCTAAGAGAGTTTCTCCTCTTTTTTTTTTTATGAGTGAGAGTTGTTTACCTGTCTGGTGGTAAACAGCTTGTTAGCGGAGGCTGCTGTTGCTAATGTAATCTGGGGGCACAGGCAGCATGGAGAATTGGACCGGAGTGCTCATCATCAGCTTGCTGTCACCGTGTCACCCTCCGATTTACGTGGGTGTGCACACTTCAGGATCAACGACATCATGTGATCCACGTCAAGTCCGTTTTCACTACCTGTCCTTTAAATGTCCCTGAAGTATTCCTCCTTTTTTTTGCTGTCTGTTTGTAAACTAAGGCAGCAGTAACACTTTACAGTACATAAAGGTGGATTCATATTGTAAGGAATAGAAATATGAATTCATGAATGATCTACAAATTCAGAATTAACAATCAATAAACTACATATACTGCTTTACAAACCATTTACAAACCATTTACAAACCATTTACAAATCATTTACAAATCATTTACAAACCATTTACAAACCATTTACAAATCATTTACAAGGGGAACTTTAATGTCAATATGAAGTGACACCCTAATGTAATGGGACACCCAACAAACTATCATAGTAAACCCGGGTTTAAAATGTCTCTCTGTCTCAACCACTTTTTATCTTCTGTTTTACTTTATTCCATAAGTGTTAGTTAAAGAGATGCACTGCGATCTTCACAATCTTGTCTGTATTTTTTTTTTTTTGGAAACCTCTCGTTTTGGGCCCAGATGGTCAATGTATAGTTCTTACAAAGATAAGCTATGAACTGCATAACTGTTTTACCTCATTCAGCCATGGAATCACATGTTCATAAGCACTAATATTGTGAGGCTCTAGTACCTTAAGTTTCACTTTCACGTTGGTTTCACTCTCCTGTGGCTGGGGCTCAGTGGAATCCCCACACACACGTACCACAAGCATGATGGTGCGATGGGGACCTGTTTCTGCTCATTAGCCCTACTTTTAGAACTGTAGGCTGAAATTATGCAAATTGTCCCGTAGCATCCCTTAAAGCAATCTCACAAAGTTAACACTGTTCTGTAAATAGCATAAATGTATGAAGAATTAAAAGATAATATGTTCACACAGTAGAGAACAATCACTCAGAGCCAGGGGAGGCTGGTGGAGGTAGAAATCGGAGGACACGCTCATCGTAATGCATGGAATGGAATGAGGAATGGTATCAAACACATTCCTCATTCCATTGAATGCATTGCAATGAGCCCATCCTCTGATTTCTACCTCCACCAGCCTCCCCTGCTCAGGACGATGGATGTTCAGTACATTTGGCAAGACCTCTGTTAAATCTGACACCGCTACCACCATTGTACATTACAACGTGTTTCCATGCAGCCCTTGTTAAATAGACGTCATGTTTCTCAGACAGTAAGTTATGGAAATGAAGCGGTTTATGAATGGCTATACAGTGCCAGCACATTACATACAATTTACGTGTTAGACATGGCATAATGTTATGTGCAGTCACTCCTAGCAATATAATTATGTAACTGAGGGCTTATGCCTTGAATATCAAACATGCCTAAACTATATTGTGAACTGTACATAACTGTAGTTATAATGCCTTTGAAAGTACTGGATGCCCAGTTTCTTACCACCACACTAGCTAAGGTCTAATGGCAAGACAAACACTGTGACATGTACTCACACAGAAGCACTAGGCACTCATTTTAGCAGCCTGGTTGCCTTTCAAAAAAACCTTGAAGTCAGACGGCCAAAGAGCAAAGTATGAGAGTGATTTTGTGTTTTTTTTCCTGATTCCAAAATATTTAGGGTCTAAATCAGTTTTAGCCTCGATGCTCAGCCAGTTCTCCTTCATGGCAGATAGATTGTAAATATTAAATGGAATGAAACTTCACCTCATTGACGCTACATTAATGCCATGTGCATGGTACTGTATAGCAGCTACAGTGTGAAGCTCATTTAGAGTTGGCCTACCCATAGCAGGGAAGGCTGGTGGACTGGTGGAGGTAGAAATCAGAGGACCAGCTCATTGTAATGCATAGAATGGAATAGATCATCTTATTACACCATGCTTGGGGTTACCAATGACTTAGAAAATACAGTATAATGTTAATTAAATTAAAGACGCACAAACATTACATTCCTCTGATGAGACGATTCACCTCAGTTGTGCAACAACCGAGTTCAGAATGAATAGAATCCTCAACAAGTTGGGTCGATGTCCAATTAGTGCATGATATCATATCATATAATCATATAATTACTCATTAATCTCAGGTTGAGCAGAGGTACACACAAGGAAGCTGAGAAAAGCAAACAAGTGTTAGATGTAGCTTACATGTACATACACAAGATCTTGTCTCCTCTTGTCTTGAGGCTGATCTCTATGATCACCACCATGTTCCTGACAGTAGGACACCTTTCGGGGGGGGAGAGACCAGGTAAGGACCTGGTTAGTAGACTGTGACTCATAAGAACATACCACCTGCAGACCAGACTCTGCTTGCCCTGCTCTGGCTGATTACAGTGGAGAAACCTGCTCTTGTCTGGCACATTATACATATATAAGGTGAAGCGATAGTTAAGATACTGTGATATACCCTATGTAGGGTAGATAAAGTATAGGGTATACATTACGCTATATACTGTTTAAGCAAAACCACTAGGACCCGCAAAGCGATGGACAGGATTATCATATTTACATTAGCAGTTACTCGGGTTGTTCTTCATGAAAACGACTGTTGGGTTAGGGTTAGGGTCAGGGTTAGGGTTAGGCTAACACTTTACATCAGGTTGCCCTTGAACGTATGTAACTACATAGTAATAACCGTGATACCAGCATTGTGCTTCACAGTAACTATAACTATAATAATGGTGAAACATGATGCCAAATATCCCAGTGTAATTATAGTTACCGTTAGACTGTAATTACATACTGTAGCAGTTACATAGTAGTTACTATGTAAGTACATTGTATGTTGATACCACAGTTATTACTATGTAGTTACATACACTTAAGGACAACTTAATGTCAAGTGTTACCTAAAATTATATAACATGTTATTACATTTTAGTTAAGATAGCATTACAATTGCATTATAATGGATTGGAGAGGTTTTGCTCTTACACAAGTGAAATAAGGTGCAGTCCCATATTACACTTGCGAACATCCGTAATATAGTACTACCTATTACTATAAATGAGACCTAAGACCCAGATGAGGTTGTTGTACTTATTCTGTATAAGAGATTACTATCCAGCTTGTAAATGTCAACCAATTGCATTGAGTGATATGAGTGTTGCTCATGATTTCGTCAAGCAACCAATACCAGATCTGTCATGATTTCACAAACCCACACAACCAGAAGAAGGGAGGGAGAAGGGCAGTTGTGAGGAAATAGAGTGAAATTTTCCATGGCAAAAACTAAACATGTGAATACCTTTGACTCAATGGATTGCTGTTTTCTACTTCTGTGAGTGGTTAAGAATGTATCAAAATCAACCCGTCAGGGGTCAGTTATGCTATCCACCCGTGGCAATGAGAACCTTCTAGATCAGGCTCAGATCCTGGCTCTATCCAATCAGAATCCTGTAATTGTACTTTGTAGCTGGCCTTAATCAGACCTCCTTTCCACCAGCGCATGGCTCCCCTCCATGCTTTCAGCTGGACCCAGCAGAGGTGCTTTCAAACCAATTCATGGGTAATTACAATGACTTCACATGAGTGAGGGTGGACAAAAACAGCCTCTAAGCTTCAGGAAATGCAGCCAGCTATTGATGTGTCTTCCAGTCTCAGAAATTCTCTTTTTTTGCTGTAAACTGTCTGGCAACAGTCATGATAAGCGTTCGCTACAGGCTGGCATGTGTGTATTACGATGGAAGTATGAGGGAAGGCTGATGGAGGTTCTTGGTATTGTGTGTAGATTAATTCGTACTGATAGGGATCGACCAGTTACAACACCTTTGTTCTTAGGTTGGCCTGGTTTACTGCAAACACACTGTGTTTGATATCACTCCTCATTCCATTCCATGCATCACAATGAGCCCGTCCTCTGATTTCTACCTCCATCAGCCTCCCCTGACTGGAAGTCATGATGTACAGTATCAGTCAATTACAGCTCCTTCCTTCCTGATTTTCTGGAAGCAGAGTTTTTTTCTGAGTGTTGTAAGCCATCATCTGTTGAAATGATGAGACTATTCTATCTCGTGATTCATTTCTGGTCATACATTAGATATTGAGTAAGAATTGACGAGAATCAGCTTTACGCAATCCTTCAAGTATAGGGTTACGTGCATTCTAAGGCGTCATATGATTTCACGTAATACAACACAGCTACAAAATGTGTGTGTGTGGGGGGGTACCCCTTCTTAGGGGCGTGATATTGTACAACTATTATTGAATTGCTCCATATTAATTCTAAGGCCTGTCTATATTTAACACAAAAGCAATAATACTTTGAATCAAGTGACACTTTCTCCACTTACAGGTACTCTACACACTGATGTAAAGAGAGATGGCCCAAACTATGAATTGATGACAAAGCCATACTGTCCAGGCAAGGTTCTAACATCATGAGGATGCTATATTGTAAAGGTACCCCAGTGACATCACCCACCCTCCCAGCAAATGGGAGGCAGATGGACTGCAGCTTTAGCTGCTGGGTGGATGATGTAGGGAGTGAACAAATGAACGGGACACTGCCTCGAAGCTTCCTCCCCCTCCTCCCCCTCTCTCCCCCCCCCCCCCCAGCCCCCCCCCTCCCAGGAAACACAGTGCAGCTTCTCACTGGGGTGTGACCGAACTCCTCTTAAACTAGGCTAGATGAGCTCATGCACTCCCAACCCACTGGGGAGACAAGGGCAGTGACATCGCTGGGGCTGTGCCCTATGGGACACACCACCCTGACATACGAGCCCCCTAAAACTGGGGCAAAGACGTCAGCAGAACACACTCCGATGGCCATACCTCCTCTGTAACCTGGTAATAATTGTTGTTCACCACAGCTGTAAAACCCCAGGTTCGATAATTGGGATAAGGCTGGCAATCGAATACAGAAAATCTTTTTTTAGGGCACCAGGAATCGTCGTCATCGACTTGGATGACAACATCTTGGTGGAATGCGGAAATGGTGTTTCACGTAATACGTATTCAACTGCAGTAGTTTACAACATCAAAGCAGAGACATTTGCATCAAAACATCAAAGCAATAACTTTGATAGAGTTTAGATTCTCACAAACAGAATACATAATGTCTTGGTCAATCAGTGTAATGTTGGTACAGTAGTTCAAGAGTGATAACAACAAACATCTTATAGACCACAGCTTCTTTTAGAAGCAGAATTCAACAGGACCAGACCCCAAGATGTGGACTGAATCAAAGGCACATGAGGGAGGAACGAAAGCATCAACTCAGGGAAGGTAACAGCTTTCTCCACGCAAATTCCCTACCCAGCTGATAAGTAATTAAGACGTACAAAAACGTGCTCAGCGAGAGAGCAGCTCTAGCCTCTTCTGATGGACAGCTCCAATTTCGGAGTGCACTGAAGTCATTAGAAGTTGTCATGCGGTAACTGCACAAGTATTCATTTTTATTTTCATTGCTTAGCAACGCCCTGTCTGTGTTGTCGTAATCCTTTTTTTCTCTTGCTTTGGTTTTATGTGGCGCTAGAGTCTGATGAAGTGTTTGCTTTTTAACAGGCACCCTGCTTGGAGTTGAAAGCCTTTTAATTACTGTGAGTCTAACTTAAAGGTTTGTGTGGAGAGAGATTGTAGATCTTATATACTGATGATTCGATTGACAGTGAATTATTGTTGTGGCCCAGGCCTCCAATACCCATAAAACCATTCAGCTTTGTAATAGAATTACTGTAAATGTGAGTGTAATGTAAATGAGACATAATTGTGCAAAAGTTACATTCAACAGTGTTATATGATGTGATGAATTACTGAGCATCCACAAATTAAATGAGCAGAACTGGGTTGAAAATACACATGATGCAGCTTTGCCAATGCAAACAGCCTTATCCTACTGTAGCACTGATAGAGTAGCTGAGCATTCAGCTTGATGCCTTCAGAGGAGGTTAAAGCTAATATGGTCGTGCATCAATTTAGATGGCAAACAAAGTCGTGCGTCTAATTTGCCTTCAACTGGGTCCTGACAGCTCAGTGATATCAGGTACTCGTGTCTTCATTTGACAGACCAAGGGCCAAGGGGCGTTCTCTGGCGAATATTGATGTTAGACATCTATCTGTTTGACGTGCCACACATTGCACTCTCTCCCAATGTTATTGCAAGGCCTAGAGACTCTGGCAAGGACACCGGTTTGATGGAAGACCATCTCTGCTCTCTGACAACGAGAGAGGAAAGGCTCTAGTGAGGAATTGCAAATTTATTTTAAGCTGGTCTGGTCTCTCAAATTGAAGATTAACAGGGTTAGTTCAAAATAGTGTGAACTTATAGTCAGATGGTTCCTTACTTTTCTTTGAGCCAGGAGAAACTGTATTCCATGGTTCAGAGTTGTTTAAATAGCCACTACTAACTTCAGCTAACTTTAGCCAAAACAATGGGAGTGATTGGGGAACAACAAAAAAAGTTAAACATTTGTAGCCAAATCACCTCAAAGTAGCTTCCAACCAAGCTTCCAAACCAATTTTCCGTTTCTGAGTACTCTGCACAGCCCTAGTATTGGTGCAGGTAGCTTCTCCTGCCTATGAGGCTGTGGTATTGGAGCAGGTAGCTTCTCCTGCCTATGAGGTTGTGGTATTGGAGCAGGTAGCTTCTCCTGCCTATGAGGCTGTGGTATTGGAGCAGGTAGTTGTGGTTTTGGGACGGGTCACTTCTCCTGCATATGAGGTTGTGGTATTGGGCCAAGTAGCTTCTCCTGCCTAAGAGGCTGTGGTTTTGGGGTAGGAAGTCCATGGCAGCCCTCTGGTGAAAGCCACATTTATGGAGAGACTCTGAGTAAGGCAGTGACAGAGCTCCAGCAGGGTAATGGCTATGAGTAGCCCTGGGAGTTGAGCCTAAAGCCAGACCAGCGCGTCACTTTCCCTGTGAAACACACATTCATCAACTGGGATCTAAACAAGACTTGGAAGCAGCTTGCAAATAACATTGTGTCACACACTTAGACGTCATGAACATATTTAGGCGGATTACAAATTTGTTTTCAATCGTGGTGTTCATCACGGTAAACAGATTGATTGGACACACTGTCCAATTGCATCTATTTATTTTGATTCAGAGGGATAGTTTTACATTGTGTGATAAAGATGTAAAACATATTGAAATGCTGTGACGTATAAGATATCTCTCTGAGTATGGTCAGAATTCATTGTTTGCGGGGTTCTGAGGACGGAAACATTCGCTTCAAATGTTTTTTCGGGGGTATGATGTAGAATAGAATACAACTCTATTCAGCTGTTTAAAGTAAAGCACTGTTTCTACCACGCTACTGCAGGATTCAGAGAGAGAGAGAGAGAGGGGGGGGGGGGGGGGGTGAATAGAGGACCACGTAGTTATCCTCTGTTATACCACTGTGTCCTGGTTTCTCCGTAGGACAGACGTGGCACTCGTACGGCAGTTCCATGGTGAATCAGCCCCCCCATCAATGAGTAATTGTAAAAGCCTGGAAACACGATGCAGCATCCAGCCCACGAGTGAAAAGGTGGAGAGCTCCTATCAAGTGTGTTTCATAAACCCAGTACCTCCACTGAAGTAAGCCCACACAAAAGAGCCATGCAGATGGCACCAACGCCTGATCTGACACCTGCTGATTCACCAGAACACTCACTCACCTCACCTTACTCATTTGTACAAATAAATAAGCCCTGCTGTGTGTGAGCATCATTCCCTTTCTCCTCTCTGGGCTCTCTCCTCTCCTCTCCTGTCCCATCTATCTATGCAACTGGCAGGTTAGCTGAATGAACATGCACAGGAGTGGAGTTTGGTCTTGTCTGACAGGTAATAACTTTGTTATTATTATATTTTTGTCTTGTAAGTACTTAATTGGACCTAAGGGTTTGTTATGAGTGAGAGGTTATGAAAGTTACAGTCCTACTGCTAGGTAAGAAAATGCTTTGATTAAACATATTGTCACAGTTACATATGAGATATTTTGCTACTCATATTCATACATGCTAGAGTATGAATATTGATAGCAGTATATAGCTATACTGCTTGTAAGTGCAACTTATACTGTTTTATCACATTTGGGTACATTTTGAAAATATAGATTTAAATAAATATTTAGACATTTGTTGCTGCAATACTGACCATTAATTTCTGAAGTGTAATATTAACATTGTAATATAGACATTGGCATGTAATGCTGTGGTGTAGCATAATTACTTGTTCATGTGGAGCTTTATTTCTTTGTACAAATGTTTGCACCCACTATTATCTTTACTGTGGTACCTACAATGTATATCATTCACTGTTATATTAATACCTACAAAAAAGGGCTAAACTACCAAAAATATATATACTGACAAAATATCATTTTCATGACATTTCAACCTTTGAGAAATGTGCTTATCAACAGATAACAATCTACGTGTAATATTTATAGATATTTATAATGTTGTATATTCTAAGAATATATTTTTCATGTTTTCCTCTGCTACAGTATGCAGGATTACAGAGTTTCTGTGGGGGCTTAAAATGCATAAAATGGGTCAGAAGAAAATAATTTTTAAATCAAGCGAATGTCAGAAGACATGAAGGAGCTCCAGGCAGTTTAATAACACACCACCAATATTCACCCCCACAGACCTGTGTGGCTGCTGGCACTAGGAGCAGACTCTGCCTAATATCCCATGTAATTCCAACTGTGGAATGAAGAATTTATAAGTAAGGCCCACAGGTTGTTTAGCTGACAAAATACATTTAGGCATTAACTGATAAGTAGACATCTTGGCATTCTTGGCAAAATCCAAAAAAAACAAATACCAACTTGAAAAGTGGACCAAACTGGGTTCTTATGATGCTAAAGGATGTGCCACTGTTTGTCCTTGGAAAATAAATGTTGCAGCATTTTCCACACATTGTGGAAGAGGCATTGTGGAGAGGAAGAGAGGAGAGGAAGAAAGGAAGAGAGAACTAGTCATTGCGATGGTACTGTAGATAGGTCAGTTACTGAGTTTATAGGAACCTACCAACCTTCACTGCCCCGTAAGTATTGAGAGCTGCAGAATAGAATTGTTGATGGATAAACAAATTGACTAGTTTTCACTTGTCAGATCTAGATAAAGGCGGATAATGACAATGTTATCCTGCTGACAGATTTGCTTTTCACTCACTTTTTCTCGATCACACTGCCTCACACATTCAAACAGAGCCATGCTGAGGAAAGATCACACAAACACCGACACACAGCGCACACACACACACACGCACACGCACACGCGCACACGCACACGCACGCACACGCACACGCACGCACGCACGCACACACACACACACACACACACACACACGCACACACACACGCACACACACACACACACATACTCACACACACATACAGTACACACCCGAGCAACAACTAGCACAGTGAAAGTTTTCAGCTGTGTTTTTGTTTTGGGCTTGCGCTACCATGGCAATGTCCTTCTGAGCGGGGCAAGTCCTCTGAATGCTGTGTGCTTGGCACAGCCTAATACTATTGATTTTATAAGAGAATAAACATGACCATGAACATCTCCTGCTCTGAAAACACTGCTCTGGTTAAGTGTTTCCCTTCAATTTTATCCCATGTATGAGCAACATTCTTACTTTACATGTCTCAATTTCAAACCATAGTAACACTGTAATAACTTTCATGGATAAGACATAATTCATGCTTATATACATGCCCTAATACATGATTAATGCCTAATAAATAATAAGTTTATCAATGCTTAGAATGTTTTTACTCTATAATGCTTTTAAATGTTTATAATGTTTACATTGCTTATAAATGTTTGTAAGTGTTCATAACTACGTGAACATCTATTAAGTATATCAACTATATACTGTAGCTGTAGTTAATTGATGCTTATTCATGAAAGCTACAATGTTACCAAAACCTCAAGGCACAGTAGAAACTAGATTTTGGTCAGAAAAACAATTTCTATATGAATATTAGATGGAGGTGGACTGGAGGTTGATTATTGGCAATAGGAGGTTTGTGATGAGTCAGGTATTCCACCCCCAGAATGGGTGACTCACTGAGTATGGTGAAGAAGTGATAGGCTCATTAGAAAGTGTTCTGTATGTACTCTCAGATGAACCTGAGAACCAGCCTATGATAATGTCCAAACCCACGGTGTGAGTGGCAACTCACACATTTGTATTTGTGGCAGCACACACCTTTAAAGGTTACAATATGTAACACCATGGAATCATCATGCTCCTTGTAAAGAGTTGTGTTTTTGCCACGCAAGCATATACAGTGCTGCTTGAAAGTTTGTGAACCCTACAGGGATGGTCATTATTTTTGTATAAAATATAAAAATGAACATAGAAAATCTTACACCCCAATTCATTCCAAATAAAGGGCACAAACTAAAAAAATATGATATATTTTCATTGTTTATTTAACGAAAGTGGTTTATTTAACAAAAACTGTGTGCAAAAATATGTGAACCTCTTCAGTCAATAGCTTGTGGCACCTCCATCAGCAGCGATAATTTGGAGTAAACGTCTCGTAGAGCCACTAATCAGTCTCTGACATCTGTTTTGAGGGATTTTTGCCCACTCCTCCTTACAGAACTCAGCCAATTGAGTGACGCTTGAGGGGTGTCTGGCATGAACTGCCCGCTTCAGGTCCTGCCACAGCATCTCAATTGGATTTAGGTCAGAACTTTGACTTGGCCAATTCAAAACACACATCTTCTTTCTCCTGAGCCATTCTTTGGTAGATTTGCTTGAATGCTTTGGGTCGTTGTCTTGTTGGAAGACCCATTTTCAGCCCAGCTTTAGCTCCTTGACTGATGGCTTGACGTTTTGTTCAAGAATCTCCTGGTATCCCTCATGGTTCCCTTATTGTTGTGGACTCATACAGGTCCAGAGGAGGAAAAGCAGCCCCAGATCTTGACATTCCCACCACCATGCTTAACTGCTGGGATAAGGTTCTTTTGATTGTGACCAAAAAGGTCAATTTTGTACTCATCTGTCCAGAGAAGAAGACTTACAGAATTCTTCAGGCTTGTCCAGGTGGTCTCTGGCAAAGTTAAGACGGGCAGTTCTTTTTTGACAGCAGAAACCTCTTCTTAGCAACCCTCCCATGAATACCATTTTGACTCAGTGTTCTTATTGTTGAAGCATGCACAGTTACCTGAGATGCAGCAAGGGAGGTCTGCAAATCTCTAGATGTTATGTAAAATTTATTATTTTTCTTGTGGCTCTTGGGGGTATTTTGGGTCCACTTCTAGGCCAAGTTTCTGTCATGTTAAATGCTCTCCATTTGTAAATTATTTGCCTCACAGTGGACAGATGGAGCTCAAATCTTGTTGAGATTATTTTATAGCCCTCCCCAGACTGTGCTCTCACTACTACTCTTCCTGATGTCCTCTGAGATCTCCTTTCCTCTCAGCGTGATGTGTTTTGCATTCACCTGTAGGGGTAACATACAACTGACCAGGTTTCTTGTCTCTATTTATCAGAATCCCGCCCAAACTCTTTCCTAAAGATCTCTCCTTTGATTGGTTCATTTGGTACCCAATTATTTACCCACCTGATTCTACTTACCTACTTGATTTAACCAATGCAATTTGGGGTTCACTTATTTTTGCACCTGCACTAATTTCTTTATAATTTAGTTTTTCTACTACATGCATAATTTCCTCTAAACCAACATATGGAATTGGTAAATATAAACCTGTTATGTTAGAAAAAAAACTGGTTCTGATTACATAAAGATTTCATGGTAAAAACTAAAATATATAATTGCACAAGGGGTTCACATACTTTCAAGCAGCACTGTACATCCCAGTCAGCAGACAATTGTGGGCCAGATCTGGTCTTGTGATGGCAATTTGTTGTGGACCAGCTCTGGTATGAGGAATGTGGCCCTGATACATTCCTGTAACTACTGGGCCATCTTTGGTCTGTGTGTGGTTGGGACCTGGGCCACATCCACATGCTGGCCAAGGTCTGGCCTTTTCATGGCAAAGATAAGGCTTAGGAATGGCAGCCAGAGCCGGCCCACTTCTAGTTGTTCGAAAACAGACTTGGACCATTCACTGTTAATGTGAATATTTATGGTAGGGTATCTTGAGTTACAGAAACTGTCCAGGGATACAATTAAGTCTATTGTAAGTGGAACATGAGCCAGAAGCTCTCTTCCCCATAAAATGGAATGCATCTGTGGTGTAACCACTGTGTACTTCCAATAATAATACTTGAGAGAGCAATTTAAGTCTTCATTTCACTTGGGATGACGTGTTGCACATTGATTTTTGATTGTCCCCAATGTGCTTTCCAGTCATTAAATGTGAAAGCTCTCTCCTCCTTGTGTAATGTAAAAGGTAGTGTGTAGGCAGCTTAAGGATTTCACCTTTAACATTGATACCAGGGGAGGCTGGTGGGGGTAGAAATCGGAGGACGGGCTCATTGTAATGCATGGAACGTGATGACGAACGGTATCGATATCAAACACCTGTGGCATCAAACAGATAACATTCTTCATTCCATTCCATGCATTACAATGAGCCCGTCCTCTGATTTCTAACTCCACCAGCCTCCCCTGATTGATACAGTACGTATTGATTGATTGATTGATTGATTGATACACAACAACTGTGGATAGATCACCATACAGTAGATACTCAATATTTATATATTTATATGTGATACTCAATATTTAAAACATGAGTATGAGTACAGAACATAAACCATTGAAAGTTCTTCTTTACAGTGAACAAAAGAAAGAATGCAATGGCCTCTTGTTGACCCTCACTTCACAGCAATTTCCTGCTTATTATGCAGTGGCCTACAGTCAGACAGCCTGGGCTCCCTGTAATTGAACTTTTAATGACTTGTTTATCATTCAATTTCTCTTGCCTTAGTTAAGCATGCCCAGAGGTGGTTCCATCCTTTTCAACGGTTCACCAAGACAAACGAAACACTTCCAAGTGTGTGTGCGTGTGTGTGTGCATGTGTGTGCATGTGCATGTGTGTGTGTGTGTGTGTGTGTGTGTGTGTGTGTGTGTGTTTGTGTGTGCGTGTGTGTGTGTGTGAGAGAGAGAGGGAGAGAGACTGTGAAGAGTAGAATTATCACTGTCTATGTTTTGTGGTTGTTAAATGAAAATACACTCACAGAACACTTTATTAGGAACACCTGTACACCTGCTCATGCTGGAGGTGGTGTAATGGTGTGGGGAATGTTTTCTTGGCATACTTTGGGCCCGTTAATACCAATCAATCATCGCTTGAATGCCACAGCCTATTTGAGTATTGTTGCTGACCATGTGCATCCCTTCATGGTCACAATTTACCCATCTTCTAATGGCTACTTCCAGCACGATAATGCACCATGTCACAAAGCAAAAGTCGTCTCAAACTGGTTGAGTTGTGTGTTCAGTGTTCTTCAGCAGCCTTCTGAATCCAATAAAACACCTTTGGGATGTGGTAGAACGGGAGATTCACAGCTTGAAAGTGCACCTGAAAAATCTGCAGGAATTGCATGATGCAATCATGTCATCATGGACCAGAATCTCAAAGGAATGTTTCCCACATCTTGTGGAATCAATGCCACGAAGAATTGAGCAAAGAGATGCTCTACCCTTAGTCTACTATTAGTATAGTGTTCCTAATAAAGTGTTCGGTGAGTGTAAATCAAGGGGTAATACATCACATAATTGTTTATGTTGTCTTTAATGTGTCTTTAATAGTACCAAATGTGAAAACCTCACCCGGCACTCCAGGCAGGCTCATCTGGCACTCCAGGCAGGCTCATCTGGCACTCCAGGCAGGCTCAAAGTATTTGAAAGTATTTTCGAACTAGGGTCTGGTTTGCACTATAATTCAAGGGATAAGTTAACTTACTTCTACTGTAGTATACTACTGTTGATCATTTAATTAAATTCATATTCTTGTCTGGTTTGTGAAACAGAGAAATAGGTTGTTGGTAGTATTGAGATGCTACCTGACCTTGATCGTAGGACCTTGATGGCAGGAGCTGGCTGCTATGCTATTGTTATGGTTGCTATAGACACCTGTACTCAGAGCTTTATGCTGTCGTAAATACCTTGAAAGTTATATAACTGAGATTATTTGGTAGTAAGATTTTGGACTGGGACTGATGAAAGAAATTGTAACAGCCTCATATTTGCATCGCAGCATAGGCTGCTGACATACTGCATCAACATATGAATAAAATATTATAGCATGTTGTGCACATTGCAGCTTATTTAGCTTGAACCCTAATGATTCCTTCTTGCAGTTATATTATCTAACACTATTGTCATGTTCTTGTCATGTATGAAAGCCTAATGTATTTATAACTGAAAGATTGTAATTGTATGAAGTTTATTTTGTTGTTTTATATCTATCAGTTGAGTTATATATATCACATACTCTATTGATTTATCTGTTTATCTGGAGCTACTGTAAGGTGCGTCGTCTAGTCCTATTGTTGCCCTTATTTTCAGTACACAAATAAAACATCAAAAAAGCCATTGCTTAATACAATTCTTATAGCTGTACAATATGAGCTTTCGATGACACCTCATTAACACAGATCATACCAAATAATAACTGGAATCCGAAAACATCTCGCTGATTTGGAATTAGGAAGTTGTCGTCTTCATGTGCAGTTCTTCTTCACAATATGTCACTTTCCCAAACTGACGTCTTTATTCACTGACTCTGGAGGACTTGAGATACTGTACACAGCCCTCCTTGGTTTATATGGCTCTATATATTTTGCATAATTATATGCTTGACATGAGGTTAGAGCAGTATAAACCTGTTTGACGGGATGTGTCTGAAAGCTCCTCTGAGCTGTGCTGATCACACGCAGGCTCTAGCCAATAGGAGGGCTCGCTGACTGTCTCATCACCGGCACTCCTTGTATCATACAGTACATACTGTATTTATCCAGTCTCAAGCCAGAACCTGCTTGCTGGCAATATTAAGTATGCTATTAAATCTATCAACGCATGCCCAAATCCCAGAAACCTTGTACAAGCCGCTCGAACTCGGCAGGTAATTATGTGGAATGAACCTATTTTTGGAGGGGATTTGTTGTTAAGTTCATCAAGAATCCGGGTGAACCACGCTCATATGATGAGTAATCTTGCATGAGACCTGAAGACTTGTGTAAACTCCCAGACTTTAGCTCAGTGGCCTAACACCGTATTTTGGTGCCCAGGAGACCCAAGTTAGAACCCAGTCGGTCACATGTGCAACCCATACTGTGCTGTATATATAGTGAATTTCATGTATGTCTGTTACATCCAGCATAGTCTTGTTCTTGTTGACAGGGGAACAAGCCACAAAGTGACCTCACTTTAGTCTTCAAATGTGTTTTATCTTAAATCTAACACCCCCCTTTCCCCTCCCACAGAACAGCTGAGAGTGCTGTGGCCAACAGTTAATACCTTACATCTGTTGCCCTGGAAAATATTACACATAACTTGCATTACACACACGGTACATGGGCTGGTGGAGGTAGAAATCGGAGGACGGGTTCATTGTAATGCATGGAACGGAATGAGGAATCGTATCAAACATTACAATGAGCCCGATATCATTCCTCATTCCGTTCCATGCATTACTTCGTCCTCCGATTTCTACCTCCATCAGCTTCCCCTGGTACAGTACAGAAAGGGTTATGGAAGGGACGCTTTTGATATCCTCTCTGCACCATGGAGGTAGATCCTATATTGTCTACGGCTTATAGTAATGTTGTAAAGTTATATTGAAGTCATATGGTTTGGATGAATTATGTATTGTGTTGAGTAAATATCAAACATGGAATATGAACATAAATGGGACACACCTCAACAGCTAAGCGGAAATATGAGCAGGTGGTTGAAAACTGTAGAGTGAGTTTCTGTTTGATATCAGGAACAAATATTGGGAACAGTCCCTATTTTATTTGTGTTATAAACCCCCCCAACTCAACTCCATTACAACGCAATAATGTAATAACATGTTTATATAACGTTATTACCAGAGTAATAACAATGTGACTTCACCAGCATAAGTGCAACTTAAAATTAAGTGTGACTAAAAATGGTTTAGGAGTTTTCAGTTATGAGAAAGAGGCTTATCATAATTATATGACTTCAAAGCCATCCAAAGCAAATCAAATGCAGATAGCCATAGACAAGACTGTCCTTTCAATGTGTTCTGGACTTTTCTCTTTTCTTCCTGAGTGGGCTGGTCACATCAGGTCTACCGTTGGCATGGTGACCTGACATGACTGCTTGCAGCACCAGCCCTTCAGGTAAATGCTTATGAATAGCTAATGAACCGGTAAATCCTGCCTTACCAAAACAAAAATGAAAAATATAGCAATTTATTTGTATTTTTCCGACAGTCAGTCTGCAAGTCAGATTTACAGTTTTATCATTTATTTTACAGGTAATCACCCTCTCAAATCAGGCTCACTTTTTAGTTTACTACCTACAAACGTATGTTTTTGCCACATTTTATTTATAAAGTATGTGCATACAATAGACATTAGTGCATTAAGTGGTAATGTTTTGCTATTCCAAGCAGATTCCAAGCAAAGGCAACGATGTCAGTTTCAGAGAATGGAAAAACACTGGATCAATTGATGGACTTTTAGGGACGAGGCCCTCGGCATTCCTTAAGATCTCTGACAGTTAAATACAGGAAGACTTCATTGGCTACGCTCAGAAACTGGAGCAACCACATTATACAGTAGCGAATCGACCGTTTCCAAAGTTGCTGCTTAAGCTTGTTGTCCCAGAACCCAAATCTCTTGCCAGTGTTATATGCCCACAGGAGGAAAAGAAGGCACATGCGAAGGTGGATTGGATTTTTTCTTCTTGGGTGGATCAAAGTAACAAAACACTGAAATTATTTTCTTCTCTGATTTCCCTCTGGTGAAAAAGACTGAACAAACAGTACTGACTATATGTATGGATCAAGATGGCGGAACATGCAGGCGTCTATAAATACCACATCTGTCTTCATGATTAGTATAGACAGTCTGAATCCAGGATTTAATCCATTCCCTGGATTCTTAACCTCAATTCAGGGATTATTTTCTGGAAAGCAAACTGCTTCCCAAGATTTTCATTTTACTGTCTGTACTTTATATCCAAACATTCACTTTTTTTTTTTCTTTTTTTTTTATCAATTTGCAGGTTACAACAGAAAGGTTATTTTCTTCTTTTGAGATTTTGGGACTGTTATTGCCTAAATGTCTTCATTCATTCAAGCAAGCAAAGCAAGCTAGCAAGGAAGCAAGAAAACTCTCAATCAATTAATGAATAAATTAATGAATCAATCATAGCTACATGATTACAGTGACATAATCCTGGCATGCCGCATCATCAGAAAATCCACTTTATAGCCAGCGCATTGTGCTCATCATATCTATTTACAAGTCCCACCATTTCACAATAATAATGTTCTCATGTACAGTAGATGAGTCACACACAGTGGCTCATATACAGTATATTGCTGCGCACTTGGTGTGTAGAACGAATCCACTTAGATACTGACCCACAGAATGTTGAGTCAGCTCACACAAGATCAAATACACCAACCAAAAACATCACACATCACACTTTTCAGATTTTAAGAATGCGAAATTTCAGACACACACACACACGCACACACATACACATGCACATATGCACACACATACGCACACACATACGCACACACACACACACACACACACACACACACACACACAGTACAGATTAGTGTCCCAGAAACAATTGTTATGTATTCTATAGGATTAACAGGTTCTAGATTTAGAGAAGAATATTTAGCATCTCTTCAATGGGTTGAAATATATAGCTGAGGTAAATTATCAAATTAGCAGATATCTACAGTATAGTACATGTGATTTCAGTAAATTGGATTATTATCTTCCAGCAGAAATGATTGCAGATAGAGCATATTACAGGATTTAGAAAAGAGCATGTTTTTATGTAATGTTTTTTCATGGACATTACCATTTCCTTTTTTGAATGTATCAACAAAGAAGACATGTCTCTCTCTTTGATTACTTTTCTTCTAATTAAAGTAATCCAGTTTTAAGGATCTTAGGGATACTAAATCTTACTCTATTGTCAGTATTTGGTCTAAAGGTTTAAGACCACTACACATAGAGCCAGCGCTTAACGCATCAGGGAGCAAGAGCCTCCATACCTGCAACCTTAAACGGGACACAGAAATGCAGCATGGTTTATAAATCTGCTCTCATCAAAGAGAGAAACAAACATCATTTTTCTCCAGCCCCGTATTGCCAGCCAAGCTTTATTTTGAGATTTCAGTTCAACATTTGAATAAGCCTCTCAAATACAAATCCAAAACATGAATTTTAGATAAGCATGGATTGGATTAATTATAAAGAGATAAAACCATTGCTAATGTGAAGCGTTAAATCCAACACTAATGTTGCTGACAGAGGTGTAACTCACAGCTGAATCCAAAGGGGAAAATATAGCACAACATTAGGTACAGTACTGTAGCATTTGCTTGCAGAGCAAGAGATACTGCAATTGATGATTTTGTTGAACTTGATTATTGGTCCGACCAACGATACCAACAGCTCCTAGAGTCTAAAACAGATGCATTCATTGTAATGAATGGGAACTGTTCCTTATTCTATTTTTCTCATCTAAAAAAAACATTAAACATCAGATGCAATTACAGTGTATCAACATGTTAATCCATTGTTGTTTTAAATAATTACTGCTACTACACAGTTGTAGAGTGTTAACTGAACGCTGATGCCAATTTAGTTTACAAACCCCTCAGAGTCTCTCAGAAATGTATATAGATCAACTAAAGAAGTACACATGCCCTTCTTTTAGTTCCCCACGCTCCTATCTTACCATAATGTAGGTAATGTCACGTAATGCAGTATTGTCCCCCCAGCAGAGATAACTAGCATGCCAGGGCGAGGTGTGAGGGATGGGGCAATTCTTTTGCCATGGAATGTCAGGAGCAATTTAGGGGTCCAGGTGTGACGCTTGCCAGCATCATGTGTGCTGTCACTCAGTGTCGGGACCAGTGAGGGGCCCAGCATCGTGAAGAGGATGCTGATTGGTCCAGAGAGCCGGCCAGGCTGCGGGCATCCGACGGAGGGCCGGGAGGAGCCGACGCCTGTCTGCCTGCGTTGCCCACACAGTGCTGTGGAGCGCGCAAACACACAATCAACACTGCTGCCCTTGAATGCTCATGGCAACACACATGCATATGCAAGGGGTTTAGTCTAGAGGTGTGTCAAAGGGATTAATATGGGTTTAGTTTGTGGTTTCAGTTCTAGGAAGGTATATACTTAAGGCTAAATGTAATGATTTGTTTTGATGTCCTTGTTTGACGCTGTTCTGTTTAGGATATTAGTAACTATTGTTTACTTTTGCAACCCTTACAAAGCAAACCGTAAAATGGCCCTGTTACATAATCTCACATCGTGGATTTAATTAAAGCACTTGGGTTTATTGCTCCAGATCTTCCGCCAGTAATTACTTAGTCCTTAGTGATGAAGCAGTTTGCCGATAAAAATACACTGCTCTGGTGGGGCTTTGGTAATTCAATACAAACTCATATATTGTACTGTAAAACCTCAGAGGTAAGTTTTGTTTTGTAGTTTTGTGGTAAACTTCACAATGCAGGTACAATTGAGTCTGTCACACCATACAGTATATATTGTATGTACTGTACTGAACATTTTTATTCTATTTTAATCTGTGGGAATATACAAAACAATTTGTTTAGATACTGATAACCTTAAGTTAAGTAAATTGTTGGTGGGTAATATCGGGTCCCAACTGTGGATGCCAATTGAGAATTTACTTCAAGAAAAGTAGCAGACATCAAAAAAGTGAAAATGACATCTTGCAGGCTAAGAGTCCCTTGCGATGGCGTAGTCAGCAACCATGACAGCCTTTGATATTGTTGTGCCCCTGAGGTAACAAGGACCTCCCTTAATGGCCATCATATGCCAACACAGAGATGCGCCTGAATGCAGAAGATCAGATTAAAGCATGGATGAGTAGTCATAGTTGGTTAGTACTCTGTGGTAATTGATCTGATTAGTGGATCTTGTGCTAATGCAACTGTATTTTCCAACTCATAGGTATTGTCTTTACACAAGACTCTGATCTTCTTCTCCATCATGATTGTAAAGTAGTTCTCTTATGATTCAACTTGTGAGAACGAGATCAACGTGAAGGATCACTGGGTAGCAGGGGTTTCTATTTCCACGTGTGATAGCAATTACTGCATAACCCCATGACTGTCCATGCTAGAGTGATTACAGCGATACTACACAGATATAGAGAACAATGCAATGTAAGTGCTACCAAATGTTACACTCTGCACTCACTTGCAATTAGTCCACTCTGAAATGTCCTGCGTTAACATCTGAATAACAAAGAGAAGAATATATGCATATGAAAAAATGAATTAACCTGACAGAGACTAGGGGTTGAAATGTTGCGAGCTTAATGAAGAATGTTTTTGGGCGGCAACTAACAATGAGTGGATGTCACTGTCTTTCTCTACCTATGTTGTAAACAACCTCCACAAGGAATCCTGATGTCTACACTAACCATACGTAGAAGTGCATACAGTAGTAGCCTCTATGCTATTTTTACAAACCCCAACTTTTCTTCATACTGTTTTCTTCCACTTTCTCACTTATCTCTTGTGCATCCGCCTCTTGCTGTTCACTACTTATATAACGTATTTGCAGTCATTTGAAATTACGCTTCGATTTCTCATCCCTGTGTCTCTGAGTCTCATGCTTGACAGGTGCAGGCAGACTATGTCAGACGATGTCAGAGCCCATTTGCCTCTGATGTGGTGACTTGTTTACTGCCGAAAATGAACACGGGGGTAGCAGGAGCTCTGCTCCTCTGCAGTGCGCAAGAGAGCATTCACCCCTGGACAAATCAAATGAATTTCTGCCCATACACAAAGACAGGGGTCGATAAGTCGTGCTGTAATGTTTCACAACGATCTGGGTGCACGGAGGAACTCCTATCCTTAAAAAAAGATGATGTTTGGTTTATTTAGACAGGACTTTTTGGGGGATGGATAACCAAAAACTACTTACTATTTATTTTGTGTGAGGGGAGTTGATGTGGTACTACATTTCATGTCTAGATAAAGTTGAAATATATAGACATACTGCACTGTATACTGACATATCAACCTGGCACCGTCTTGGCTCTAACGTAAGAATTGTATCACTATTTCTCGTTTTAAGGCTGGAATGTCTATGGATGTTTACATTACAATGTATTTCCCCTGAATGTTGCTTAAGGCAAGCAGACCTCCTGGTGACTTCTGCTGTACATGCAGTACTGTACAGCTGGTCATTGGATAGTACTGATACAGAGTGATGTGTCTTCAGTTACATTCAATATAATTTTGCAGAATTGTATATTCACTAATAACCAAATATACTAACATCCCCTATGGTCATGAATCATCTTTTCAGGAGAGATATATACACCTGAGAGAAAAATTTGATAAAACAACTTTTTACAAATTATTATTTTAGCATTACAGCCTCAGCTGTTAAGTGGAAATGCTTCAGTGTGATCCAGAAAGGTCAGAAAGACTCATTAGTCACAAACTGAGTGGTGAGGACCGGGACCTTTCCAGCACTGTTGCAATGACTATGGTGGATGTGTTACCAGGCTAACTTGGCTCGACTGTTCAGATCAGTTGGGCCCTGTAGTGGGGTCTCAGTGGGAAGCTACACTCCAAGACCTCTCCGCCATCATACAGAGGTATTGCATCATGTGACATGCATTATCATGTTCTATCCATTACAGTACATGTGTGCTTTCACAGAGAAGTGAAATGGTTGCCCTTTATGAGTCAGAAAATGAAAGAGGCACTTAAGCACAAGAGGCAATCATAACCCATTTGGGGGGGGTAGGGGTGGGGGGGACTATCACTCTTAGTGGACATCTGAGACCTTCAGAGGCGGGAGAGAGGGAGAAACTGTGGCAGGGGTTGCTTTCATAACAGAAGCAAGATCTTTACTTTCTCTTAGCAGTGTATTTTGGTTACAAAAAAATATGGTTACTAGATTCCTTCTTCTGGCATTGTGACTGCCTATGGCCCCTGGTCTGAGCATTGATTACTTTATCTTATGATGACTGATGGATAGATGATTCACTTACTTAAACAAATGCATTTGTTGTAAATCACTTTGGATAAAGGCATCTGCTAAATGGCATAAATGTAAATGTAAATGTAAATATTCAGAAGCCATTTCAATCCAACTCCAAAAAAATCATGCTTTATTCATAGTGTAGCATAGTAATGTGTTTTGCATGTAATAAGCATGTCTTGAAACCATTCAACTATGACAACATCTCACTTACTCTATCAAGCCTTATCCCCTGCGGTGTAATTGGTGAATGAATCTTACCATACTGTACTAGATATACAAATGTGTGTTTACAAATGCATGTAAACCACTAAACTGATTGGATTACATTGTTGTTATGGTGATTCCAAGCCATCCATGACAGGTGCAAGAGTGAAAGGGACACTTCACTTCATTTTTAGCATCATATCCATTATCTCCAGCACCATAGCAGTGTCTACAGTACATATGTGAAAACAACGATTTTCTACATTCTCTAGTCAAAAAGATGAGAGAAAAGGTCCTCAGGAATTTACCCCCTGGGGTACAAAAACTATTGAAATATTGAATTCATTGATTTTCAAAAACTACAGGCATAAACACACTCCCCCTGGCTGGAAACTAATGTCGTTTCTGAAAATATATATTTTTTTACCCCCAATGAGGTTTCCTTAGGACCTTTTCTCTTATCTTTTTGACTACAGAACGTAGAAAATCACTGTTTTCACACACACTTATCATAGAAAACCTCTATTGTCCCTTGGACAGATTTACACAACCTCATTTCTGATTTCAGATGCTCCATCCAGTTTCTATAAATCTTTGAATAAACAGAGACATATCTAAATGTATTTCACTTCATTGAATGTTGCATAAGGCGAAACAACTCTGTGCATTGTGTGAGAGTTCCTCATTATTAAGCTCTCCACTTCCCTGAGCTCCATTTTCACATTGGGTTGTGGTCAAAATCTAGGCCCCTTATATTACTGCTCAGAGCTACGCACGACCCTTGCATCCACGACCCCATGACCCCAATGTGTGTCTGATGCGTGTCTATTTTAGATTTGCACAGCAACAACTCAACTTCAAAGTCTTGTTCAGAATGTCTAATAGCACTGTCAGATTTTTGTTTTTGTTTTTTTGTAGGAATTCCTTATTTCTGAAGGTCTAGGTTGTTGATGTGCTTCTGCAAATCTGATAGATTAAATATTTCATATTTCAGTGGAGAGGTTCATTAAAATGTAACTTTTTTTAGATTAGGCTTTCTTGTGCTGCTCATAAATCATCAGCTCAACCAACATGGACGGCCAAGAGAATTTTCTAGAACTTTTAGATCAATTCAAACTAAATGGTTGGTGATTTGGAAGACACATTCATGTGTCGTCTACATAGTAGGTGTTGTGTCTTTTACTTTTCCTCCCTCCCATGGAACTCTTTTCCTGAAAATCTAAAGGCTGAGACTGTTGGGGCTTTTAAAGCAGGCCTTAAGACGCATCTTTATCGGCTGGCCTACCCTAACTTCTAGACTTGATTGCTGCTTTTATGATGCGGTTATATGCTGTTTGTTTTGCTTTTTTTGTTTGTTTGTTTTTTTAACAAGTTCTATTTTATCCTTTATTTTATGCACTTTGAGATTATTCTTGTATAATAAAATTTAAATAAATAAATGTAATAAATTATTAATGAAATGTAATAAATTATTATTATTATTTCGTTATTATTTCTTGACCCCACTGTCGTGCTGAAAACCAAAAAGCATCACCGTCAGAGGCTCTCTTCACATACATCAGCTTGTCTTGTTGATGTCACAGTTGCCCGGGAGACCAGTGTCACATTGGAACTAGTTGCATCACTGATAAATATTGGTCATCACTCCACTACTCCTTAGGGGATGAGCCTCTCTGTAATCATATCCCTGAACTTTTTAACTGATCAACTTTAGGGTCATGGACATCTCCATTCAAACATTCATGTTTTCCTGCCTCATAGCTTGGTCATTGAATATGCAACTGATTGATTCATATCTGTTGCTATGTTTTTTTTGTATTTGATCCTACAGCCCCTGAGTATTTCTGCATGTTGATGATTTCAACATTGAGACTGATTACATTTGTACAGCCTTATCCCTCAGCTGTTTACCAAAAACTTTGGCGGGGTGGCCACTTTGTTATTGTTCGAATCCCAGATTACCCCTTTAGGTAAAGTGTTACCATATTGCCAAATGTATTGCTTATTCTGTAAATTATCCTGTATTTGGCTGAGCCTGTTTCTCCCAAGCTCCCTTTTATGGAATGCACTTTATGATTCAACTGTTTTAAATGGATGTAGTCTGGTCTATGTTACAGTGTCATTAACCTAAATGTAAATTCTAGAGTATATATGTAAGATATGTACATGTTTGTGCCCATGCATGTTGCCCCCAGCAGTAGCCTCCACTAGTCATGGAGACGTTTTCCGTCTGGCAATAGGAGATTGTATCCATAAGTGTAAAGAATATATATACTGTACATCGTTTCCAAGCGACCAAACATAATTAACTCTCTTTCCACAACTATCCTGAAGGGAATATTTTGTCGGAAATACGCTAATGATGCTCTCAAGCAGACATAAAGGAACATTCTGTTTGATGTATGCTGTATGAAATTGTCACTACCATAACATCCAAGCTACTGTCACTGTGCTGTATCCATGACGACCACAGCAGTGCATACTGTACTTGCGTCTGTTTGTGTTGAATTAATACATTGAGGCAGTTCATTAGGGTCAGTGGAATACACAGTGATACCAATATGTGAATCTTAATGTATCATAAAGAGTCAACGGATGGTGGTGGCAATGCTCTAAGACGCTGGAGACACTGACAAACATCTCTTCTTTGGTAATACGTCCAGTTTGAATACAAACTTTACCACAGCGCATACATTACTTGGCTGTATTGACGTTGGAATTAGTCATACACTATGAACATTTCAGTCACTTAGTCAATGCAATATGGTACCACTGTACCCAGTACACTATTACATACACTGGTATGTCTTCACCAGGGGAGGCTGGTGGAGGTAGAATGCATTACGATCAGTCCGTCCTCCGATTTCTACCTCCACCAGCCTCCACTGGTACAACAGCACCTCAACAGTGGGGGCTGTAGTACCATGGACAGCCGCTAATGCCACTGCCAGGTCTCCTTCTGTTATGTTTTCACTTTCTACAGCTATCATATCAGTAACTGAAGATGAACCACCAAGGACCAGGTTCTGTTTGGCCAACTCAGCAATACATCAGGGGAGGCTGGAGGAGGTAGGAATCTGAGGACGGGCTAATTGTACACACAGGGAATGGAATGAGGAATAGCATCAAACCGATAGCATTCTTCATTCTATTCCATGCATTACAATGAGCCCGTCCTCCAATTTCTGCCTCTCCCAGTCTCCCCTGCTGTACAAGTGCTATGCCAGACATACCAAGGTGACAATGAAAACCTCGATAAGACTCAAAAAAGGATGAATAATGTTATGCTACTCTTTGCCTTTATCATTTAATATTTTAATATCAGAAAGAATAGCGTATGTCTTCTTCTTTCACACCCTGGAAGTAAAACTTGCTTTATTTGGAATAGCAAACATTAGACCCTGTTTGGAACACAATGTCTTTACATAATCAAACAGAAAAGTATTTAAAACTTCCTAGCCGCACCAAACACAGTTTAGCTGATCAGTCATTGGTTGTAGTGTAATATGTAATTAGCACATCAGGACCCTATGAGCCGACTATGAACCAACGACCCATTGTCTTTTCCATAACACAGTTAATACTCGAGACCTTTAAATGATCTCATTACAGGCTTATAGTCGGCCCGCGGTGACGCAAACCATGCATGGCTAATCCCCATTATCATTATCAAGAGGAGATGGTTTCTGTCTCTGCCCTTGAGGACTGCCATGAGTTCACATGACATCCACATCTTGATATCTGCCTCATTGAATGGCATCATCACCACGTCCCCATGTCCAGATATATACAGATAGGCCTCAATGGAGATTGGAAAACACAGGGCATGCTCTTACATGATTGGTAGAGGGAGATAGCCAATAGCAGGATCCAGATCTAGGATGGCTATGGAGATGAGGGCAACAGGTTGTGTTTGATTCCTTGAACTGCCATGTGATACATGTGTATGTGTGGTTGTGTGTCTCAGGTTGGGTACTGTGACAGCAAAATAGTCATTTCTGAAGAAAGATTTAGAATACAAGATGTATTCTACTGTACTTCCTTGGATTACATTTGTTAAGTGTGTGTCTTGCGTATCTTTATGACTAATCAGAGATGTGAATGTTTGTGTACTGATGAAGGACAAAACCCAGTTGATGGGCAATGCTACCACTGTCACATTGTTAAACAATGACCATTCACTGACTGATATGGCAACCTGATCCACACAGTGTGTAATTGATTCCAATGCAAATCAGAGACCCTATAAAAATTAAGATATGAATTCCAAAATGACATGAACTATTATCCTTGCATTAAGATGGACTCAATTCAACTTATTGAGTGATTTGTTGATGACATATTTGCATTTTAGCTAATTTTAAGTGTCATAGCAAAGGGTCTGAATACTATTTCTGTATTTCAATTTGAATAAATGTACTTTAGAATAAATTACATTTCTAAAAACATGTTTTAACTTTGTCATTCTGGGGTGTTGTGTGTAGACTGATGGCAAATTATTTTAATTTAATCCATTTTAAATTGAGTCTGTAACACAACAAAATTTGGAAAAAGTGAAGGGGTCTGAATACTTCCTGAAGGCACTGAACATAACATCCAGCCCTATACATTAAAAGCCTGCCTGAACAGGTGAGTTTTTAGCAAGGTCTTGAAAAGAGTCAATACTGTCAGCAGCTCTGACATTGTGGTGGAGAGCATTGCACAGGCGAGGAGCAGCAGATGAGAAAGCTTTGCCACCCATAGTGCGAAGTCTGGTTCTGGGGACAGTGAGGAGGCCAGGGCCAGCGGAGCGGAGGGAGCGGTTGGGGCAGTATGGCAAGAGGTGCTCAGACAGATAGGCTGGAGCAGAGCCATGTAGGGCCTTGTAAGTGAGGAGCAGGACTTTGAAGTCAGTCCTTTGACAGGTAGCCAGTGGAGGACAGGTAGAGTTTCCCACCACTGAACAACATCAGAACCAAGAGAATCCACATTCAAACAATATGTTTCATAACATTTAGTTTAAATGTTTAGTGTGTTATATCTCAACCACATTTAATCAAAAGGTATTTTTGAAATATTTGTTATTTGAATTATTATTTGAAATATAACTGTCAATTAAAGGGAAAGTTCACCCAAATTATTCAATTACTTATTTGTTTCCTTACCCTGAAAGCAGTCTATGAACAAGAAAGTGCAGTCCACACTTTGAGTTTGTTTACCTAGCCACTTTCACCAACCACTTACTTGCATTTCCTAAAAACCAACAGAAGTCAATGAATGTCAATTCAAACA
Source organism: Argentina silus (assembly GCF_951799395.1). Lineage (NCBI taxonomy): Eukaryota > Metazoa > Chordata > Actinopteri > Argentiniformes > Argentinidae > Argentina > Argentina silus. The sequence continues at coordinate 14,956,544 of NC_139659.1, read as the reverse complement.
CGCTGATTAGGGGTAGTCTACATTGACTTCCATTGTTTTTTGGTTAGAAAATGCTAATTATACCAGAATTTGTCAGTGGTTACATTAACAAACCCAAAGAATGGATTGAATTCTGTCCTTACAAGATAAGGAAACAATTATATAACTGTGTAATTTGGGTGAACTACCCCTTTAAAACTGACCCACAGAAACTGCGGCCATTTCAACAATAAATCGAGCAGTCATAGTGTATGAACTGTAACCGTTCAAACTCGGGTCTCTTGCTCTTTTTGCCACTACAAAAAAGCAATATTATCTGCTTAATAAATAATGTGACACATTTTCTCTCAGCCTCATATAAGGTTAAAGACTTGTGTTGAATCCCTGGCTGCATATTTTGCTGTTTCTCTCCTCCAGGCACGGCTGTGGCCAGCGTGTGTCAGGATCATTATCAGAGAAGAGAGGAAATTTGCTCAGAGAGAGAGAGAGGCTGGCTGGCTGGCTGGCTGGCTGGCTGGCTGGCTGGCTGCTAATGGCTGCTTCTGGGCTCGCTCAGTACTGGCCAGCCCAGTCCGCAGGCAGTGGAGGAGGGGAGCTGTTTAAGAGATGCTTGGATGCGAGATGCTTCAGGGCATGCCTGAAATTACATTAAGTTCACATTGCAGTGCCGCTGGCTGTCCTCTCTGGCCCCATTAGAAAAATTAAGGCGCTTCTCAAGATTGAACTACTAGCTTCTGACAATAGGGCGAAGATGAGGGAAAGAGGACCTGAATGTGATGTTTGATGTCTCTCTGTATCATTGTCGAGAAGGTGCACAGGTGTATTTGTGTGTCCTGACTGCACTTTTCATGCTTTGAAAAGGCTTTCATTTGATGTCACAGGTCTAAAAATACATTGGTGTTACCATGCAATTCAATAAGTAATTACATAGAAATATGGATTTTATTGCAAGAAACAATTAATTGTTACCTTGTTGTTACCATGTCATTACACCTTTATTCCATGCTGTAATAGGAAGTTCTTAAAACATTTTTGATAGTTTCAGTACATTATTGACATTGTGTAGTACTCTGTGACTACTGGTTTCATTCAGTAACATTTAATTCATCATTACATTTTCAAACTGATTAGCTGATCAAATCAAATACACCGATACACTGACAGAATAAGTATTGCTAAGAGAGGTTAGGATTTATGATACAGTGTGACTAACACTCATCACTTACTAATTACCTCTTCAAGACATGGTACTCCGACACATAACTGTAAAGGTACAGCAAACTAAAGTTAACAAACAAACACCAATCCGTGTTTACAAATGATACACGGTCCTCATCAAAAAAACAACACAAGAGTCCTATCGTAGTCACGCTTCAGGTGTGGTTACGAGAGAAGGGGTAGTGTTATTTCAGCTCTATAGGACCTGAAACCAAGGCTTGAGAGGGTGTGTGTGAGAGACTTTGTGAGAGTGTGTGCATGAGAATCTAACCTCAACACAACCTTTTTTCACCCAGAGAACAGTTCAAGAGTTCACAGCGATGGACATGTCTGGCTGCTCCAGCTACACTATGCAGTGTGTGTGTGTGTGTGTGTGTGTGTGTGTGTGTGTGTGTGTGTGTGTGTGTGTGTGTGTGTGTGTGTGTGTGTGTGTGTGTGTGTGTGTGTGTGTGTCTCCTGCAGTGGTTAAAATAATGAAAAATGAGATCTTTCATCCCTTGTGTCATCATGTCAGTATTGTAATTCTAGCATAGATGAGAACTAGGCCAGCAGCATGCACACTGGACTACATCTACTTCTAACAATACCCAAACTTGAACCACTGATGTGTGAATGACTACAGCAGATTTAATTGAACACACGTAGTGTAAATTTGTTCTCTACAACAATAAAAAATGATTGCAACACAAATATAGATATTTAACCTCTGGCGAGAGTGTGTTGGTTGCATGCACTTGAGTTCATTTTCACATCTTATTATGCATTCATGCAATTATCTGCTCCTGGAGTCAGCCTTGTGCGAGTAACCATGCATGTGGAAAGTGTGGGAGTTGATTGGCTGCTCATTTGTCACTGGGAGAGAGGCATTCCACCAATAAAGAATAACCCAGCAAGTGGGTTATTATTACCTATATATATATACAGTAGACAGAGTAGAGTAGTAGATATATATCTGTCTTCATATACTCTAACCCATAAGATACTACATAATCTTTGTATGCTCTTCGTCTGTGAATTGATCCAAAGTCCTTTGATCCATGTTCTCTTGCTTGAAATATTGGACTGCCACTCTGATTCTCAATCCTGCTTTGTTGCTGGATCAATTTTGAAGACACTCTGTGATGTTGATCAATGATGTTGTATGTTTGTCTCCCAGGGGAGGCTGGTGGAGGCAGAAATATGAGGACGGACTCATTGTAATGCAATATTGGAATACAATGAGGAATGGTATCAAACACATGTGAAATGAGGAATAGTATTATAGGTGTGTTTGATACCGTTCCTCATTTCATTCCATGCATAGAATGAGCCCGTCCTCCGATTTCTACCGCCACCAGCCTCTCCTGTAATGTCTACTATAAAAACAATTTCAACACATATTGAATTTCAACTAAGATATTGTCCATAAATTAATCTAAACCTTTTCCTCTGAGTTTTGATCCAAGCCAACCTGCAGGAAACACTGTATAGATTATAACATGACCTTTCCCTCTTGCTAATTGAATAAAACTTCCCCTGGTGCCATTTTATGCTATCTGTGTTTTGTGATAATACAGCCTTTGGCTATGGACAAAATAGGTCTGGGCTTGAAATTTAAAGCAAAAGGTTAATGCAAAAACCATGGCTGGGAGGCTAATGAGCCTGTTCTTTATTCAAGTCACAGCGGAGCCGCCATGGAATGCCACAGAGCTGCTAGCTGTGATGCTAATTCAGGCTACAAAGGTGTAAGCGGTACGAGGTGACCTTGGTAAGACTGGGGCAACGACCTAAAAGCCACCAGCGTGTTTAGACGACCCCTGTCCAACTGATTACTGTCCCCCCTTCCGATACAGTACCTGTGGAGCACGGTCGTCATTGTAACCAATCCAGAGTTAAATGTCAAATGGAATGATTCCTCTGTGAAAAGCAAGGAGCCTTGACAAGTGAGAGTTTAATGTTTTGTTCTAGCTAGCCTAGCATCCATGTACAACGTTAGCCAAACTCAAATGTCACAGCTGGCTCAGGGGGGTATATCATCTTAAAAGGGGTTACTACAAAAACATTCTATTTTCGAGAATGATGTCCTCCTTTGTCAGAGATATAAGTACTGTAGAAAAACTGTTTTTTTATGTCGCATGAATGAGTGACATTGAGCAAAATTAGGTTACTAGTAAACACAGACATTTCTTTTTTTTTCTAAACACACTTTTTTCTAAACACACTTTGACTAAACGGAGCATAACCTGCCAAAATTATTAAATTCATACAGAATCGTTGACTCTTATATTCTGTAGTACAGTATTAGGAATCCCAAATGAATGATACCATTGGTGGTGAATAAATTACAAGAGAAGAGTATGCAACTTTCATTTTTATTAACCATTGAATTGAATATCATCTTTAGTCATTTTGAGTCTTCATTTAACTATTTCTGTCCCCATTATCCTCCTCTAGAGTTCAAATTCTATCTTACGTGCGTACGTGGAAATGGTTCCCTTGGAAACAGACTGACGCACTTGTACAGATGCCAATACATAGGCAACGCTGCAAGGCAGGATGCAATGTGGTTTTGATTTCCATTATGACAGCACGCTACACTTATGAGGAAGAACTTAAGCAAGATTTTGAAGACTTTTTCAAAGGTGCAATCCAATGTCTTGCATCATAGGCAGCCAAGATGACTGCTACCTGCCAAAAGAGCCAGTTACAGCCAATGGCTAAGCTTATACAGCTCATTATTGTAAAACTAAAGGGAGTCTTCACTATATACATAATCCATTTAGGGAGAGCTCAGTGAAATAATAGCTTAAATGTAATAGCTGAAGCTGAATATGGTACAACCAGGCCATATTTCATTTTTATTTTCTAAAAGGCAGATGTCTCAATAAGATGTGACCAAACATCAGACACATATTTCCCTACAACAAAGTTCCTCTTTCTTCTCCTAGGGTTAGGGTTAGGGTTTATTTATTTCTTATTATTTTCATGTGACAACTGTATATGTTCCATGTAGGCTACTGTTCTCTTTGTTTTATGTCATTGTTTGTCTGTTTTAGCTTAAGCTCCCTTCTTGGCCATGCAGGTCTCCTTTGTTGGGGGCTGTCGTTCTCAATGGGACTTCCTGGATAAATTAAGGTTAAATAAAAAATGAAAACATTACATCTTAAATATTAAATATATTATTATATTATAGATGAGTTGTTGTTGTTGTTGTTGTTGTTGTTTTCATGCATATATATATTTTTAATCAGCAACCTGTTTTAAAATGTACTACACTCCAGTGTTTAGTGGGTTAGAAGTGATGCTTGGCACCAGCCATCCCCAACCGGTGACTCAGTCAGCCAGTGTGCCTGTCCCACTACCCACCCAGCATGAGTCAGTCTCCCACTCGCAGAGCCCGGCTTGTCCAATCACGGGAGGTGTCGGTGCCACCATCGTACGGAGGCCTGCGTCAGAGCCCTCGTTGATGATGGAAAAGCTTTAGAGCAGCCTCCTTTTACTGATACATTTCCTGGGGTGGAAGGAGGAAGAGAGAGAGAGGGTGGGAGGAAGATAGGGAGGTAGAGAGGAAAGGGCGAGTGAGGGAGGTGAGGGAGGGAGAGAGGGAGGGAGGGAGGGAGGAGGGAAGAAGGAGGGTGGGTGCAGTGAGAAGGAGGGGGGGTGAAGGGAGGGAGAGGAGAGTAAGGGTGGGGGAGCAGCCTCCCACACTGACACATTTCCTGGGGTGGAAAGAGGAAGACAGAGAGGGGGTGGGAGGGAGGTAAGGAGGAAAGGGGGACTGAGGGAGGTGAGGTAGGGAGGGAGGAGGAAAGATGGAGTAGGGAGGGTGGGTGCAGTGAGAAGGGGGAGGCGGTATGCGGGCGGCGGGGGGGGGGGGGGGGGGGGGGGGGGTAGTAGGAGGGTGGGAAAGTGAGTTTAGAATTCAGGCAGTTAGCTGTAATGTCTCATTTGGGATGTAACAGAAAGTACTGTCAAGGGATCTTCTAAACTTGTCCTGCCTTGCCTCCAGGCCAGGAAACATTTGCTGAGAGCAAACTGTACATAGTTCAACAAAGAATTCATATTTGATTACATTGTGCTATTATTTCTATCCTAACAGCATATCTTTGTCTTAAACTATTACGATAGGAGGTACTGCAGGTCATTAATAAGAAAGAAGGAAAGAAAGAAAGAAAGAAAGAAAGAAAGAAAGAAAGAAAGAAAGAAAGAAAGAAAACAGACAAGCAACAATCACAGCAAGTCACCAACTTCAAGATCAAGTCCGAGAGAAGAATCTGTGACAAAACTATTGCCAGCAATTATTTAGAGCCTTGCAGTCTTCCTTCCTCCCCTGTTCCCTATGCTACAATGAATGGGTTCAGATCGTACAATGATGTGCTCTATTTGGTCCATAATGATTCAAATTAGGCGCTCTCCTGCCTGCAGCTCCTGCAAGGGACCAATCCCCCCCCCCCCCCCCAAAAAAAAATAAATACAGTAGTTGATCTGATCTTAAATAGTGGCAAAACGGGTATGTTTTACCACATGCAGTAAAAGACAAAAAGGCTAGGGCCAAAGAAGTGAGTGATGTTTTGATTATGAAAAGGGGAGAAGGAGTGTTCGCGGTAACAACCCTTATTACTGGTGGCGCTGCAGTAAACTCAAATTCTGTGCGCTTCATTTAATCATTTGAGGAGGCGGCGTTGGAGTTTCCAGTCAATAAGCAATTGACCCCCCAACCGCTGTATGCATACATTTAATCAAGATGAAAATCATTGCTGTGGATAATGAATTATTATGCAAAATTTAACTCAGAGAGAGGCAACGGGGGAATGTCTATTGTCTGTCTCTTTAGTTGGGGAAGATAATATCTACGTGCACATCTGAGGATACTGGGCACGATGATGCTGACCACTCATTTCTATTCATTTATTTCACACATTCTTCAAAGAAAGTTCTACCTAGAACCAAAAAGGGTTCTTTGCTTTCCTTGTAGGAGAACTGTTTAAAGACCCTCTTTGGTACCATGTAGAACCTTTGATAAAACGATTTCTGTGGAAGGAGTTCTACTGTACATGGAACCAAAAATGGTTCTTCATGGAACCAAAAATGGCTCTACATGGAACCAAAAAGGGTTATTCAACCAGGGACAGCTGAAGAACCCTTCTGTTCTAAGAGTGCATAGTAAGTGTTGAAAATGAGAGTGCAACATTAGATGCAACAACAGGGTATGCACAGGTGAGGTGATGTTACCCCACATTTGTGTGCGTGTGGTGTCGTTTGTCTGTTTGTTTTTCCCTCTCTCTCTGTCCCAGGTATTGGTTCATCCCCCTGTCAATCATTGTTTTGTCCGTCACTCCCCCTGTTGTCCTTCGACCAATGGGTTCCTCTGGCAGTCATCCATCAACCAATTAGACCATCGTCCGTCTCTGTTTAAAACTCCCACGCGCTCTTCAGAAAGGGAGGGGTGTGGTACCATTGATTAGCGGTTTTTCTGTCATTTGGTATATCATAGTATTCTACTGTTCTTGTAAGTGTCTGTCTTACCATTGTGTTCGCTGCCACACCTGTTGTTAGCCCCAGGGGAGGGCGAGTTAGGCAGGTAAGACGCCCATGGGCTTACACCTCCATCACGCAGGTTTGGTTTTGTTATATACATTAGGTTAGTTTTCCCAGGCGGGCGCCACCTCTTGTATTTTGGGTTTCGGGTAGGCGGGCAAGACTTAGCAGACTTTTCGTAGTTAGAACAGATAGGATTAGAATATTAGCTTTGGGGTTATTTTTGTTTTCATTTATTTGGCGCTGTCTGGCATCCTCCCCTTAGTTCCCTCTCTAATGTTTCCTCCGTGTTGTCTGGTTGTTTGTTGTATGTATTAATAATAAATCTGTCTTGTTTGCATTTTACTCAGTCAATGTGTTGCACTACCACCGCACCAGCACTTCTCAGCAGCATATACAGACACTGTGTGTTACGTTTCTCCCCCCTTTTATATCCCTAGATGTAGTATCTGGGGGGGTTCGTAACAGGTGAGAAAACCCTAAATGGGCTGAACTCAATGCTGAAAAATATTTTAGATTGTTGGGAGGATAAGTGATGAACATGCTGCTGAGCTTTCTGTGTGTACTACCATACAGCCCTGGGCCCTGGGCATGCTTATGGAGGGTACTGAGTCTCTCACACAACTTTCTTCTTCACTTTCTCACACCTCTGCACAGACAGCA